>NW_021318832.1:2760323-2858610 GCF_001605985.2 Dendrobium catenatum | reverse complement strand
ACAAACACAACAAAAGATGCTAGGAGATTTTAAAGAAATGAAGAAATTTAAAAAGACGCTATCCTCATATAACCGTCAGAGCGGGTTCCTCACATGCATCGAATTTGTAGGTTAAATAAGTGCATAGAACTAGCAAACCGATGGTCCACCACTGCAAGATTGGTCCAATTCTTCAATAGACGCTTCAAATCAACTTTGATACGACACCCTAAAGTTGCTTTACTTTGAGAAGAAGGATACAGATGGAGTGGCACTTGCGGAGAGACGAAAGAGGTTAGAAGCCCGAGAAGAAAGGGTGGAAAGAGCCCGCAGGATTTCCGGAGGGGATGAGAAAAGAAGGTTGGAAAGAGCCCGCAGGATTTCCGAATAAACCCGCAGGTTAATAGCAAATATGCTCACAAATATCAACTGCCTTCTTTCATAACATTTTCTAATATTTATAGGCAAGAGAGAGGAATGCCAAGAGCCACATGTCTTTAATTTCCATTAGAACCAAAGCATAATAAGCATAGAAATCTCCCCCAAAGCTCACGGATAAACATCCAAACAAGGAACCAAGGAGACAGACACGGGAGACGAGGGAACCGCACGGACCGAGAGCCACAGCCACGGAAAACGAGGAACGTTCACGGAATAAGGAGCCAGCCGTGAGATCCCAAGAGGTAAAGCATAAAAATCATTAACTTCCCAATGAATTCAAAGCATAGAATTCAGCCCCCCAATTAATACAAGCCACGAATTCCCAAGAGACAAGAAGAAAGGGGAAGGGGAAGGGACAAGGCCACTCCAAAAGTAAACTTCATAATGAGGTACCTTTTGAGAATTAAAGAGCTACTAAACTTCAGCTCAAGCAACTTAGAGAACAAGCTCAAAACCGAATGCTCCAAAACAACCAACCCGTGAACCACCAGCAGCCAGGGACCAATCGAGCCAGCAAACCATAGGTCTACCAAGCCATATGCACTACCTACCATGATCATTGGATGCTTTCCCATCATTGGATAGCTAAAAAAGAAAAGAAAACAAAATATACTATTGTTCAAATAAAATAAAAAGTACAAAAATTCTTGATAGCATCAAAGTTGAAGCGCAAGCCTCATTAAAAAAACTCGAGACGTAAGCATCAAGGCGTTTTTTACTGGAATTGCGCAAAGGCGAGCCTCATATTGCGCAATTTTAAATCATGATGAAGACTATCTATTTGACTTTTGGACAACACTGAAGGCTCCCAAAAATTTGTCGATTTTTTTTTTCTCGTTTTAATTAATAGGGTCGAGCCGAGTCTTTAAGAGACTCGGATCGGGTAGAGTGTACGCAAGGAGCTCCTTGCTTCTCCTGCAAGATTACGCACGCAGCTCCCGGCTTCGTACTTTGGCTTCCTCTCTCGCTGTCGGCAAGGCTTCCTCCGCGAGATTTCTTCCGTCGGCAAAGCTACGTCTCCCGTCGGCCGAACTTCTCTCCTGAGATCGTGGCGAGATTTCTTCCGTCGTCAAAGCTACGTCTCCTGTCGGCAGAACTTCTCCCCTGAGATCGTGGCTTGAGGCTTCGTCTTCCGTTGGCAAAGCTCTATCTCGTGAGGACGCAACTTCCGGCTCTATCTGCTAGGCTTCGGGCTCCATTGGCAATGCTCCGTCCCTTGAGATCGAGACTTCGGCCTTAGGCTGCGTCCGGTAGGTCTTCGTCCCGCTAGACTCTGGCTTTCGATGGTTTCCTCTTTACTTCCTTCAAAGCTCTGATATCATGTTGCAATCAGGAAGTTTGAGAGGAAAAACTTGAATTTTATTATGCAATTCACTCCCTATTTATAGATCTATACAAGGTGTATTGATAAGGAAACAAATAACTCTATAATAATGAGAATACAATTATTCCTGAATCAATAAATCAACTATGGAAGGAATTAATGTGATCCAGGTAGTCTTCCCACGGATTACTGTTCACAGCCGCGGATTTCTGTTGTGATCGTGAGGTTGAGATTTAACATTATGGATATTTTATGTTTTTGATATTGACTTTTTATTTTTAGGTTGAATTTTTAGCGTTGGAGTTGCTAGCTTCTTGACCATTTGCTTCTTTATGGTAGTTGCCATTGTCTGCTTTTCAGAAGGATCCTTTACATACATTTTACAACTCTTGTTTTAGTGTTGGTGAAGGATTTGTTAGTTTCAAGGAGAGACCTATTTTAAAGGACCTACCAATCTCACAAAGAGTATAGCCGTAATGGCTTTGGTGCCATCTTGAAAATTATAATGAAAAGCGAGGAGAGTTGAGATTGTATTATTGAATTTTATTCATTATATGAATAAAAAGATGAGAAGCTACGTATAATTAGGTAAAGAAACAACTATCGTGGAAAGAAATAAATTTGAAAACCTACCTTTAATTATGAAATCTAGAATTAAATATGCAATATAAATGAAATGTTATTGTCCTTAATAGATTGCTGGATTGCTGCAAATGAAAAGCTGTTGTCAGATTGAAAGATTGTTGTAGGTGGAAAGTTGATGTTTTCATATTATTCAATTCTTGTAGATGGAAAGCTACTTCCGACAAATTGCTGGCTTGTTATAGATGGAAAGATGTTGGCTATGGATCCATGATTATCTCAATAAATGAGGATGTAAATAAGGATATAAAAAGTAAATTAAGATTTTTTGATAAAATGAAAAGTTCTTTAGGAGTACTAAACACATAATAGAATATCATGGAGGCTTACATACAAATTTATAAAATTGCAATCTCGTCAGCTATGCTTTATTGAAGAAATTGTTTGGATATTAAGAAATCATTGTTTTGATTGTCCTAGAAATGAGAATTAAGATGGATGCGTTGATTGATTGGATAAATTGAGAAATGATTATTTTTTAGGGTTAGTGAGAGTAGATGATGGCTCATCAACAAGTCGAACAAAGAAATTAATGTCAAAATATTAAGAAAGAAATCTGAGTATCTCATAATAGTTTACAAGGTAAGAAGTTTAGCAAAATTGTTTCAAACCTAATGCGATATCTATGGGAGTGAATATAGAATAAGGATTTTTATGTTCTGATGGCGGAGAGGATAGATATTACCAAACCATGGTTTGCAAAAGATAATAAAATCTCATATGCTCCTTTTTAAAAAACTTGGCGCTCCTTGGTTGGTTACAGAGATGCATGGTAATAGAGACATTTTTGTTCTTTTTTCATCTATGAGTGAAGTTAAGCTTCATCTTGGCTGGCAATTTTTTTTTGCTTGTCCTTGTATAATACTCATGCGAGATGCAATTTTTTCATGAAATGTATCCTGTGCATTATTCTTTGTTGTCAGACCTAGCTAAATGTTACTGTTTTGTTATGTGAACTTGCAGAACTGTGGGATTCTCAAATGCGCAGATTAAGTATAATTTAATGCAGTCCTTTCAAACTTTTTCCAACCCCACTTTTGCAGATCTATTCACATATCATCAATCTTAGTTGTCTCTATTTTCTACAATGTTTTCTGTGCTGATCATTTTTTATATGTTATTTCTAAATCCTTGACTAGTTCAGTATGCTCTATTCTTAATTCCTTTTTGTTTATTTCTTCTGTTGATTTGTCATGTTTCCTTCACTATTTTGATTCCTTTTGCCAATATATATTATGAGCTTCAGCATGTTATCGAAACAGCAAAAGACATCATTATGAACATTTATGGAGCATCATCTCTTGATTATCGTGTGAATGTTTCTTTCTTTTGCCAATAATGTATTATTCTTTGCTCATTCCATTGGTATATCTTCCATTGAGATTCCCTTG
This sequence comes from Dendrobium catenatum, assembly GCF_001605985.2. Taxonomy (NCBI): domain Eukaryota; kingdom Viridiplantae; phylum Streptophyta; class Magnoliopsida; order Asparagales; family Orchidaceae; genus Dendrobium; species Dendrobium catenatum. The sequence continues at coordinate 2,854,833 of NW_021318832.1, read as the reverse complement.
AGCTATTCCCCATGACATTTTTTGAGTCAGTATTATTAAGCTGCAGCTTCTGTTGGCGGTTGCATTTCTTTCATCTTCATATTTTTCAGCCTTGCTTGTACAAAAATTACTGGCATCCGTGTCTCCTTCACGGCTCCCTTTCAAGTTCATTTGAGATAACGTAAAATGCCAAGGAGTGGAACTAGTGCTCAAACTACCAAGTCTGCTGAACCTGAGCCTCAACGGAAGGTGGTTGCTGAACCTGAAGACCTGGAAGATGATGTTGAATATGAGGAGGTTGAAGAGGAGGTTGAGGAAGAGGTAGAGATAGAGGAAGAGGTAGAGATAGGAGAGGATGAGGAAGTGGAAGAGGAAGAGGAGGGTGAAGGTGAGGAGGTAGCGGGTGCCAAGACTGATGACGCCCCTGCAATCACTACTTATGGTGATGATATGAAGGATGATAATGATGACATTCATGATGAGCTACTTGCTCTTCCTCCGCATGGTTCTGAGGTTTATATTGGTGGCTTATCTAGTGATGTTTCTGATGAAGATCTAAGGAGCTTTTGTGAAAAAGTTGGTGAAGTTGTGGAGGTGAGCTATACTGGTCCTAGCTTGTAAGAATTCTTGTGCACGCATCTGATAGTTTTCAATTTTGATTACAGGTTAGGATTATATCTGGGAAGGACAAGGTTTATGCGTTCGTTACATTCAGGACCAAGGAATTGGCTAAAAATGCAATTGAGTCTCTGAATAATACTGAGTTGAAGGTATGGGTTTTACTTTAATTGATGCATAGTTTTTAGTTTGCTGCGTGGGTAATGTAGAAACCATGTGGGTAATACTTTTGCCTTGAGCTGCATGCCCTTATTATCTCACCTTTTTGTGTGGCTGGCCTCCATCTAGCCTGCATTACTAAATATCTGATTATTTCAGTTCATTCATTTTTATTTCTCCAACAAACAGCTGCCATAAATCTTGAGTGTTTTAGCCTGTTAAGCATTTATTACTTTAATGTGATTATGCCTTGAGAATGTGATACGTCTTAGAAGTGAAATTAGCGAAAGAAACAAGTAGAAATTGTAGGAATACGAATATATGGGCTGATTTTCTTATTTCTCTTTCAATAATAAAGCAAGATACAAGTAATCTACTATTCGAGAGGTAGATTAGCTCTCCCACAAATCCTAGACGCTGCTAGAAACAACTCCTAAGAAAATTACACCAAATATAAATCACATCATGAAAATAAAACCTAATTACCCTTAAATAAACCATCATATTTTTCTCTCAATTTGAATTCAAATCTGCCCTCTTTCCCTTAATAAAACATTCCTAATTCCCTATCAAATCTTAATTTAAAGAGTCATCTTTCCCTAAATAAGACCTCCCTAATTTCCTCCCAATTTTGAACTCAAATCAGTCCTCTTATCTTAAATAAACATTTCTTAATTACTTCCCCAATCTAAATTCAAATCAGTCATCTCTCCCTAAATAAACTTTTCTAATTATTTTTCTCCTAATTTCTCCTCCTTACATAGTGAAAATTAACTTCACTAGGCTTCACAATGTGGCCCATGTGTGCCTCCCTGGCATATCAATTCATCTAAAAAACAACACCTGTCCTAAAGGTGGAATGATAGGAATTGTCTCATGATCAGTTCGTAAGGTTCTCATGTGGCTTCATGCTCTGGCAAATCCTTCCATTTGATAACTATTTTCTGAACAATAAACCTAGGATGTTGAGAACGAATTGACAACTTTTTGTTAAGGGAATAAAATGTATGACATACTTATGTATAATAGACTCAGTTTGGGGCATCATCCCGATGGAAGATGTAAAAGAGCTCTCCAGAATCTGTGGACTGCATAAAAGTCATGAACTGTTCAGGTAGTTCAACAATTGTTGGGACTTCGAGATTTAGATAGTCACGTGGAATAATGCTCCCTTGGTAGTCATTTCCAGTAGAACCATGAAGGCCTTTCCAGTAGAACCATGAGGGCCTCATCCAGAAACCTTGATTCACACTTTATCGGAGCCTAAAGAGGTGGCTCTTGATGAAAAAAACTCTCCTCGTCAAACTTATCCCATCTAATCTGCTTTTCCTTATATTTGGCCTAGAGAATTCCAATCAAATCTTGGTGATGAGAACATCGTCAGTGATTTCGACACGTGTACCACCTGAGATCGACGGGAACGATCATGAGTTTATATTTTGAGTCATTTTATGTAGTTGTTTTTTTTTTCAGTTTTACTGTTTTACCCTTACGGTCTTTTAGTTTTAGTTTCATTTTGGTCTATTTATAAGAGGCCTCATGCATTGTGTAAGGATGATTAATGTTGAATGAAATTTTTCCCTTATTGATCTCTTTGTGAGTTCGTGGTGCTTTCTCAAGATCTCTTTGTGAGTTCTTGAGGAGGTAGTGTTGTAGATCTCTTTGTGAGTTATTGCGGATGAAGAGTTGAGGCTTGTGGGTTTTAAATTTCCTTTTTCCTCCTCCCAAGATCCGTGACTCTCTCCCCTTGTTTTCCTCCTCACGGTTCTCTCCACCAAGCCCATCCCGCCGTCCCTCCCAACCTAGCCGCCTGCTGAAACCCCATCGCCGGCCAAGAGCTCCACCCGCGGACCCCTTGCAGCCATCCAACCTTGCCGCCGGCCCCTCTTGGGTCTTGAATGTGAATTCAAATTTCTCATGAGGCAATGACTACTTTCCTAAAATAACTCCTTGATTTTAGGCTATCATATTAATTGAGTTTCAATTTTAATTTGAAATTTAAATTAATCCTAATTGATAGCCCTTCTATTCGGAAACTTCCCTTTCTTACAAAATATGAAATTTAATTCAGATTTTAATAAATCCTTGATTAGTGATGTGGACCCCACTCATTAATGACAATTATTCTCTTCCCTCTCTATATGTGGCCGGCCCCCTTCATGGGGTTTCTCTCTCTCCCAAATTAACTCCCTATTCCCCACCAAATTAGGCCCATTCACTCCCCATTGCTGCCCGCTTCCCTACTTAGATTTAATTTGAAAATTTCAAATTAATCCCCTCCTACTCACCTAAACCTAAAATAATTTCTCAAATTTCCTGATTTTATTTCCTGGCCTCCCACTCTAGCCACCCCTCTCAAGCTCTCACGCCGGCCCAACCCTCACTCCCCTCCAAGCCGCCACCTCCTCTCTTCTCCATTTATTACGAACATGAATGGCAGATCCTGAATTTGATCACGGATTTGCGTATGACTTTCAAGGAGATATCGACGTCGTCCGTTCGTCATTCTTTGACGTTGGGTTCGGCTTCGACCACACCGGCGAGGATTACTTGAACTGTATCCTTTCCACCCTTGTGGACGTCATCAACGAACAACTTTCGGCCGACGATTGGATCATCAACGGGCGTCCACCATCTTCCCCAAATCCGGGTTCTTCCCCGGCGACTAGTCTTCTCGGCGTCACTTGTGTGATAGTGGCATCGTTGAGTTTGTATGTCATCCTCTTCCGCTAACCGAGTGAATCCATGAGTGAAGTGAGGGACTTCAAGGTGAAGGATCTATATCTTAAGCCTTGGATTTTTGTTAAGAGCCATTTGCTTTATTACTTATCCATTGGATTAATTTTGTTGGTTTCATGTCGCTTCTAAGGTAATTGATTTGCTTAATTCCTCCATGAAAATTTCTTATGATCTATCTTGGAACGCATTTATTTTAAATTAGCAACGCAAGTTCACAAGTTATTAATTTTCTAACAAGCAATTCTTGTCTATCGCATTTAGTTTCACATCACTTGGTTAGGGTTAGTAATCGGAACCACTAGTGGAGTTTTGGATTGAATTTCAATGAGCTCCTCCTTTTCCTCCATCCCTTCCAATCGGCTCTCCATGATTGTAAACCTTTCTTCCATGGTTCAAAACCTTCTTTCGATAGTTGATAATTTTTCCTCCATCCGGGATTTGATTTGCTCCACTTTGTCTTCCAACGCATTCACCTTCTTTGATGCATCTCTCCAAACGTCACTCTGATACAAATTTGATACGTCTTGGAAGTAAAAATAGTGAAAGAAACAATAGAAATTGCAGTAATACGAAGATAGGGATGATTTTCTTATTTCTCCTTCAATAATAAAGCAAGATACAAACTATCTACTATTCAAGAGGTAGATTAGCTCTCCCACAAACCCTAGATGCCATTATGAACAACTCCTAAGAAAATTATAACAAACATAAATCACATCATGAAAATAAAACAACCTAATTACCCTTAAATAAACCATCATATTTCTCTCCCAAATTTGAATTCAAATGAGTCATCTTTCCCTTAATAAAACCCTCCTAATTCCATCCAAAATCTGAATTCAAATCAATCATTTTTCTTTAAATAAAACCTTCTTAATTCCCTCCCAAATCTGAATTCAAATCAGTCCTCTTTCCTTAAATAAATATCATAATTTTCTTCCCAATCTAAATTCAAATAAGCAACATCTTTCTCGAAATAAATTTCCTAATTATTTCTCCCCTGATTTCTCCTCCTTACATAATGAAAATTAACTCCTGGGCCCCACAAGGTGGCTCCCCTGGGGTATAGAAGCTCTATTAGTTACCAAGTCAATAATGAGTACGCAATGGTGGAAATCCATGGACATTTTAAAATTTGCTCCTTTGAGTACTTTCTCATTTTCCTTTAGATACAAGATTGCTATGATATATGGTCTCCTATATGCTCATTAGGATAAGTTTTTTACTTTAAACAATATGTTTTGTATAGGGCTGTCAAAATCAAGTTTCGGGTCGGGTTTGGGTCTAACCCAAAACTGACTCGACATTATTTGACCCGACCTGAGCCCGACCTATTTTTTAAAAACGGGTCACATTCTTAGACCCAAAATCCGCTTCGAGTCCAGTTCAACCATACATGACCCGCCAACCCGGGTCTAAAGCAACAAACATATGGTTTACATTTAAGGCAAGTTTCGTTTCATCAAATTATTTACCATAACCAATATACAAAGTACAAATTATAAAGTATAAAATTAGAACAGTTTACACCAATTATCAATTTATCACATATAAATTAGAAACAGTTTACACTTTGTAATAATTATTACAAAATATAAACTATAAGTAAATTAACAAAAGTTACAAAATAGAACAACATCAAGCCTTTGTCCCACTACGTGGGGTCGGCTACATGAATCCTTTTTCTCCAATGTGTCATGTTCAAAGTCAAATTCTCGTTTAAATCTAATAAAGAAAGATAATTTCTAATATTTTCTAACCAAGTCTTTTTAGGGGAGATAAAAATCAATTTACAAAATATAAAAGATTTTACAATAAATCTGAATATGAAAACTATAAATTACACTTTAACTGCTTGAAGAATCTGTCTTCAATTTATAAAATACAGAAGAGTCCCCCAAAAAATTGCTTGAAGAATCTGTCTTCAATCTTCAAATAGATTTAACTTCAATAAAACCAGTTAAATAGCTAGAAAACTTGAACCCCACTCAGATTAAACCCTCCAAATCATTAATCATATAATGAATTGTAAGTGTAATAAATATTAGTATATTACCATACAAGGTGGTGGTTTATATTAGCATTGTAAGTATCTGTTCATTCAATTAGATTGTATATGCTCATTCTAAGAGAATATAAATGCCACCTGGTTGTAAATTGTAATAGCACTTACACTGATATGTTTACCACTTTCATTTTAGAAGGTTTATCATCATTGCTTCATAAAACGACAAATAATATATGAGTATATGACAACAGGTTTCAACAATACAGCAATCCACCAACCCCAAGGCTCAAATAACGAACATACAGCTTGTTGGATTCTAAAATCAACTCATCAAAACAGTAACCAATCAACTGAATAACATATCAAGAGACAAACAGAAGTTGAGCAGGCTTATCCATAACAACCACATGATATTGGCGGGAAACTATAATAACAAACCACAAATGAAGCAGTTAATAACAAAATCAACACTCCAACAGCAAGCTAATGATTCAACAAATCAAAATGAAAAATGATTCAACAAATCAAAGTGGAAAATGTCCAAACTTGCAAAAATCTAAGCAATACCAACTAAACAGCAACCGGCCTGACCACAATAGCCCAAATCTAAAAGAAAATCCCAAGCATGCAAAGAAAACACTAACACCGTGGACACTACCACCACACCCCCACTAATAGAAAAAACCCAAACAACAGCTCCAGACCAATAATGGAGAAAACCAAATAGGCCCCAAAGCCAAAAGAAAAACCAGTACCCGGTCCCAGAAAACAGAAGCATACAAAACTTGCCACCAACCACATAAAACTACCACACAAACTCCTAATAGACAAGCCAAAAAACCACATATCTCAATGTCATCATGCAATAATAGTATGTTACTCAACTACTAATTAGATGTCTAACAACGAGTAAATTTAACAAACTTCCCATAAACAACATTCTCATCTAATAATTGTACTTTTACCTGGTTATGCAAACCATTATTCTGATTGACATGTAAATAGAGGACATCATTTGTAACAATATCATGTTCAGGGTTATGTACTACTACAACAAATAAAAGAAATGGATTTGAGCCCAACTTCTAAATGTGCTAAAAACAGAAATGAAATAGGGCAAGGATGAACACTAAAGCACCATGTTCTACATACAACCAATCCTTTGCACAGACTAGTGCCTCAAAGATGTCATGCTTTAGTGCACTTCGATATTGATCTAGTATGCTACCGCTATTGCTGAAAGGACTTTCAGATGCCACTGTAGTTATAGGAATGCACAAAACTTCTTGAGCCATAGCGGATACAGCATGAAACCTGTATTGGTTGCCTTTCCAGAAGTGCAATATATCTAAATAAATCTTTATGCATAAGTTTGGCTCATCTAAATAAATTTGTAACTCTTATTTCCTAGGCATAACAACTTCCTCTTGAAAAGAATCAAAGTCCTTTGTGTGAAACTCATCAAAAATAATTGTAATGAAGATATATTGGAATGAACAAATATATGTACCATTAAATTAATTGTACTGAAATGAACAAATATATGTACCATTAAATTAATTGTACTGAATGTAATACCTAAAGAAATTGTGACTTAATTATAGTTAAAGATGCACTTCTTGATGTACCATGTTCTATCATTTGGGATGCACGTGATTGTTGCTCTGTTGATCCATTCCCTCTTGAACTATAGTTTGCAAATAAAGAGAACAACTTCCCTCTAACCTTTCTTAGTTCATAGAGATAATCACCTTCATATAGTCTCTTATAGCACCACTCAACAAATGTACCTTGGATCTAAAATGACAGCTATGGCCAATATAACACTAAATTCATACCAATATTTCTCAATTTTGGCTTTCATTCCTGCAGCCATTCTCTTTATGTAATCTTGTCGACTTACCATTTCATGTTTCAATGATGCATAAGCTGTTGAAATGCAAGGAAAATATAAATTTGTTGTTGGGTACTTTGTGCCAGATATGACACATGTTATCTCATAGGAAGGAGCTAAAGAAAGTGCAAATAGCTTTCAACTTTCTCCCACTTAAGACTACTTGAAAAATTCTTATAATTTGAATCACCCAATTCTAAATAGTAAAAAGTCTGTCGGTAGTAGATAGCACTAACAAGCATGATGAAAGTAGAGTTTCATCTTGTCGGAACATCTTGACGCAAACCTCTCTTTCCATCTAGACAACTCATTTGATGCAATAAAGAAACTTTTGCTTCATCGCTTGAGAGCCTTTGACATACTTTAACTCTCTCCCTGATTTTTATTATTGGACTATTGATCTCTTTCAAACCCTCTTAAACTATGAGATTAACAATATGGGTTGTACAACACACATGAAAGAACACACCATCACAAAGCAAAGTACCACATAAAGCTAAATGATTTCTTAGAAATTCAATTGTTTGCTGAAGCATTATTCAAAGTAATGCTGAAAAGTTTACTCTATTTTTCAATCTATTATAAGAGACTGTATCTTTTCAAACAATGCAATGCCATCATGAGTGGTGCATGAAATCAAAGCTAATTATCATTTTTTACAAATGCCAATCATTATTTATGAAATGTACTGTTAAACAAATAAACTCATCCGTATTAATAGAATTCCAAAGGTTCGATGTTAAGAACACCCTGTTTATGGATTTAGCTAACTGTAAACGTATATGACACTTTTCTTTACTGAATAATTTCTTAAGATCACTTCGTGCAGTATTCCTAAAAAATATTTGCAAGTCCCAACGAAGATACGCCAAAAGAGCTAGAACTCTAACCCACTCAACACACTAGAAGGGCAAGTCATGCATAATGATACATGCAGTAAACAAGTCACGAAGTTCTGACGGATCAAACTTACTATCAGTCACATAAATGGATGATTCAGAGTTTGGTTGTAAAATGAGCTGTCCAATATCACGCATATTTCTTTTCTTACAATTTTCCAAATGGTGTCTTAGATTACCAGTGTTATTTTTGCCATTACATAAATATGTAACGCCACATTTCTTACGTTTATGCATTTGCTTACCATCTTTTGGAATATGCAACTTCTCAAAATGACCCCAAACAGCTAAAGTTATTCTTCTCCGCTTCTTAGCAACTCCACCTCCTCCTCCCCCTTCTCTTCTTCTCTCTTCATTACATTCATTATTACATGGCTCTATCACATTTTTATAACCCCCAACTTGTTCATTTTCATCAAAATAAAAAATTCTTAGGAATGATGTTAGAGTCCTCCATCTATCCAAAATATTAGAAGACATCACAATGCAAAAAATTAAATATTTCTTACATGTCAAACTGGAATTGAAAAACACTAAAACACATTACTGAAATTTCAGATTTTAAGTGAACTAAAATTGAATCGGTGAGAGTGTAAGACTGTATAATAGTGTTATTCTAATACATTTGAGTAATTCCAGCACTGAAAATGTAAACCAATAACATATTTTTAGTGAGCAAATGAACATCTTAAATAGGCCTTTAAAATAAATATATGCCAGTACACCATGAACACATTAATTCAATATTTCAATTCCAACTGAACTTGTATAAAGGGCGCATAAAGGAAATAACCAAATAACTATCAACTATGTCAACTAATAAGAAGTTAGAATTGGAAAAAATTGTAAAGCCCTAAAAGATCATAATGAAAAATGGGAAAATAAATGATGCCCTAACTACTTCGGGAAAATGGCCAAAACTGAGACCAAATGACCAATCTTCTTTTGCAAGTGGTATAAACAAAATATTAGACAAAATAATCATGTAAAATCTTAGCATGATAAGCATTAAAGCAAATGAAAAACACCCTAGCCAGTAATAACCACACAAAATTTCCATGCTTCAGCTTCTAAAATATCAAAAAATCGTACTACAGACAAGATACAAACAGTGTAATTTTTCTTGAGAGTTGAAGCTGTGATGATAGATAGGAGAGGAGAGCTTATGTTTTATGAACGCACACAATAGCAGGAAGCTGCTAAGCAACGGATAAGCTGAAAAGCTGAAGGAATTAGAAGAGGGATGAAGGGATTCGACGCAATGTAAGCGAGGGGAGCTCCCGCAGAGAAACCCTAGATAGACGAACTGACAAAGACAGAACGAGCGAGCGGCCGCTAAATGCCTAAATCCCTCATGCAAAACGAAACGAATTATAAGCATATAACAAGGTTACAAGCAGCAACATGTTGCCCGAGTCTCGCCTGCCCGCGCGCTACTTGCGTTTGCCCTAATAAAAATGGCGCAGGTCATTACGGGTTAGTATCGGGTTGACCTGAACCCAACCCGAAACTTGAAAAGGGTCGGAAATTGAGATGCAAACCCAACCCATTTTTCAAATGGGTTGACCTTAACCCGAAAATTTGGGATCAGGTTTGTGTCGGGTTTCCATTTCATGTCAATTTTTGACACCCCTAGTTTTGTACAAGTCTTTTTGCTTTGTGATAAAGTTATCGTTTACTAGATTTTTATCTTAGTTCAACCCATTTGCTTGATGGTTTTTCTTGATCATATCTTACTATTATTTGGGTGGCCTTTTGTCATTTGCTCCTGTCTCTTTATGAATTTCTTATGATTTGATGTGCTGCAACTTGTGGCAGGGTAAAAAGATCAAGTTCTCGACATCTCAAGCAAAGAATAAGCTCTTTATTGGCAATGTACCCAGGAACTGGACTGAGGATGATTTGAAGAATGTTGTATCAAAAATCGGTCCAGGTTTAATTGGTGTGCAACTAATAAAGGTAGTTTTATATGCGTGGTCCAACACCATTGCCTAACTTTGCAATAACACGTAATGCCAGGGTCTTTTAAGTAAATAATTTGAAATCTGCAGACGTATTTGTGTATTTACCCTGTCCTGACGATGTTGTGTTTTCCACGTTTCTTTGTAGGCTGACTATTCCCTTGCGTTTTTGTTCAGTAGATTTATATGCCTAGTGTGAGACTTTGGCCTATTGTTTTCTATGTTAAATCTTTATTTTTCATTTTTTATTCTCCAGGATCCACAAAATTCTTCTCGCAATCGGGGTTTTGCATTTATTGAATACTACAATCATGTATGTGCAGAGTACTCTCGAAAGAAAATGTCAATCCCAGAATTTAAGCTAGATTCCAATGCCCTTACGGTGAACTGGGCAGAACCAAAAAGTGGGGACTCTTCTTCAGCTTCGCAGGTATTTTGCATGTTTCTTTTGGCTTGCTTGGCTATTCCTTTATTTTTCTTAACATGGTTTTTATTTTCATTGTTACAGATTAAGGCAATATATGTAAAAAATTTGCCCAATACTGTAACTGAAGATAAGCTGAAAAAGCTATTTGAACGCCATGGAAAAATTACGAAAGTTGCTCTGCCTATTGTAAAATCTGGACAGGAGAATAGGATTGGTTTCGTGCATTTTGCAGAGAGATCAATTGCCATGAAAGCACTTCAGAACACTGAGATATATGAACTTGATGGTAATCTTTTATTCATATTGAATGGACAATTATTATTTTCTGTATCATCTATATTTACTTTGAGTTATTATTAATTTTCTTTTCTTCGAAATAGGGCGTGTTCTTGAGTGTTCCATTGCAAAACCTCCGGCTGATAAAAAAGTGCCATCTGTGACTGTGACTGATTTAAGAAAAGGCTCTTTGCAACCAGGTTTACTTGGAGGTGCCTATGGTGCTCAGCCTGCTACTTTTGCTCGGGTATATCTGCTTTTACTTTGTCTTGTCTTTCTTCTTTTGCTTTTGATTTCAATACCTAGGTTTTGAGATGGTCTGTCAAGGTACTATATGATCTGCCTCGACTTTTCTCAGCATAACCAGCTTATGCTTATTTGATTTTCCTTTGGTTGCAGCCTGTGGCTTACGGAAGAGGCACCGCTCCTGGTGTAACAATGGTGCCTATGATACTGCCAGATGGACGTTTTGGCTATGTTCTGTAAGATATATGCTTTATTTTGTTTAAGGGATCTTTGTTTTATTGCTTTCTTTGCAAAGTATGTTTACTTTACTCAAAGTTTCATTTGATTTTGCACCTCACATCGAGTTAATCTGAATAGCATTAATGGTCATAATATGGATAACCCCATCTCTTCATTCTCTATGACCAAAAGAAAAAGAGAAGAAGAAAAGTTGTGATCATAGTTGATTGTTTAATAACATGCATTATTCAATAAAGACGACATTAGATCAAAAAACACTTCATTTAGTAGGTATCATTGTCATCTTAATAGCATTGCCATGTAGATAGCAATTTTATTCAAATAACAGTGAACAAAACAGACCCTTTTAAGTTTAGTTGTTTCTTTTCCATCTTTGCATGCAAGCATAGCATGATGTAAAAACAGAGCTTGCTTAAGAATGAAACTTGTGTAGAGAATTTAGTTGATTTATGTTGAAAAATAGTCATGGGTGATAAAGTTTGTCAGATTCAAACTGCACGATGCATAATTGAATGAGATTCAGTTGACATTGTCTAAATTCTGTTTGAAGGGATCAACAAATGATATTTGTTTTGTGAGGGACGCCTGCTAACTCCCACATATAGTTTGAGGTGGGATTAAACATATATGGGACTGAGGCAGTGGGAAAGAAGATGCGCAAGAGTTTTTTTGCAAATGTTGTTACATAGCCCATGAGTTATTGTCACGTGCTCATGAACATGGCTTATGATTCCAATTGTTGATCAAACGCTGACATAGTTTGCTCCTGTGAAACATACATGCGATAAGAGTTGCTTTGGATTTTAACACTAAAATTTGAACATGATCTTTGCTAGCTAAAAACTTATGTTCACTCAAGTCAAATTCTTAGAAATTCCGTTAGAAGATTAAGTGATGGCAAGCGGTTACAATGAGTTTAACAAGACAATCAAAATAACAACGAAAACAAGATAATAATACTAATAGCAAATAAACACGAATCCATGACGTAACATTAAGAAATAGCCACCATGAGTTCCTTCTCTCTTGCTCTTGGGGTTGGGTTCAGCGGAGCAATGGTAGAAGCAATCCCAATGATGCCACCACGGCCTTGTTCGCCGGACAATTAGCTGGAGGAGAAGAAGTCGTTGATCTTCCGATGAGGAGCCAAGGTACCTTGGGTTTTTGAAGCTCGATTATTTCCGTTAGGCAGTAGAGGATGCGGTTGACGTAGTCTTCCACCGAGTCGTTGTACTCCTAGTCCGGCTCGTAGAAAGGGGAGCAGAGAATGTCGATTTCCCCTTGGGCGTTGTAGGCGAGGCCGTGGTCGACCTTAGGGTCGGCCATACAAGCTTCCCTCAAAATATGTTAGCAAGCAAGTAGGGAGGAGGGGAGGAGAAAAGTAGGGAAGGAGGGAGAGGAGGAGAGCCGGCGGTTTGGGTGAAGGGGAGCCGGCAGCTTGTGGGAGTAAGGGGGGAAATTAGGATGAGGGCTACGAAAATTTGTTTAAGTGGAAATTAATTTCAGGTTTAAGTGGAATTGGAGGGAAATCGGATTTGAATTTAAACTCAAATTCAAGTGGGGCGAGGGCTTCAATAGGAAAGCAAATTAAAAAGCCCACTAAAGGGGGCTGGCGGCTTCATGAGGGGAGATAGGGATTATGGAGAGAATTTTGGGAGTTTCCAAATATATCTTTGTAGGCTAGGAAAGTAAATAAGAAATCCAATTTAATTTATTTTTAATTGGATTCATGATACTAACTTTCCTTATTTGGATTTTTTAAATAAGGAAAGTATTTGAAATTCAAATTTGAATTTCAAATGATTTAAATCATCCCTTTAATTGCTTGCGCTAAGTTAGGGAGTTATGATGATTGAAATCATCATAATTGGAGGGGTGCAAGAGGGGAGGTCGGCAGCAATGGGAAAGGGGATGATGGCGTCGAGTGTGAGGAGAGGGGCTTGGGCCGTCGGTTGGGGCTTGAGGTGGTGGAGTTAGGGGAGGATTTGGGTGGGGAGGACGGCTGGTGGTGGAAGGGAAAAGAGCCGGCGAGTGGGGTGGGGAGGAGAAGAAAAGAAAATAAAATGGATTAAACCATGAGCCGCGGACTCTTCTAACGGCTAGTGGGTATTGCGTTTGCTCTCACCTTGAGCTCTCTCTCCCTTGTCTCTAGTGCTCACACAAGAAGAAGAAGAAATCACAAAATTTTCATTATCAAATCATCATTCTCCTACAACACATAAGACCGATATATGTAGGTCTCAAACATAAAAAGGAAAAGTACACAATTGCCCTCCGGGCTACAATAACAAACACTTCCCCATATGGGTAAATTCGAAAAACAACAAAACTAAATAAAACATAAAGAAATGCATCAAAAGTAGAGACGCTGAATTGTAGCCGTCGATCTATGATTCCGTCGCCGGTACACGTGTCTGAATCTCTGAACGATGTCCTCATCAAAGTACTTACACCATATATTTTTTATGTTGGATAGTTTATGTGGGCCTTCTCCTTTACTCCTTTAGGCATGCGTCTAAGTTGTTCTATTTTTTATATACACATTTGGTAGTTCCAAGAAGATTTCCTTTCAATGCGTGGAAGGGTTGTAGATTTGACCTTTTTTATGTTTTTTGCCCATTTTGAGAGATCGCATATTAGAAATTTTTATAATGGTAGCAATGTAGTCCAATATTTGTTGACTTTATGTTAAAGCACTACATGTCTCTTGCTAACCATGTCTTATCTTTAAACACTCATAATGCCCCAAAAGACCCAATTGTTCTTGATCTCTCTTAGGTCGAACTCTTGGAGTTTTGACAAGGTCAGTTAGATCATGGTGCCGAATGGTTCTTGTTGGATGCCTTGTTGGCTTTCCATTTGTTTCATCTTCCCCCATATAGTCTTTTGGGACTAGTCACCCAGAGTCTTCTTAGCGAGTATGTTTTTGGAATTTAGCTCGATATAAGTGATGCTGTAGTTGAATTGACAACGGAATGTTGTCACACATAGAACCTTGTTTTTGCTCTGGTTCTCGTTTGTTCTATTCTCAAGGATCTTGTGCCTTGACCAAGTTTACCCCATCTAGTCATAGTAATAATATACACAAAGCATCCTTATTGGCTTTATTGATTGATTTGATGGTATAGGACAAATTTTTGTTGATTCTATCTTAATTGTCCTAGGTGAGTAGTAGATAATAACTTGTCTGCCTCAAGTCGCTTGGAGGGCGAGATTGGGGCATTGATATGGTTCTAGTTGACCACTTTGTACCATTTGATTGGAAGTAGTTAGATTTTTTGTGTTTTACTAGTGGTCCTACTAACATTTGGGTGACTACTGGGCATTATACGTGACACTGTGATTCTACACTTTGGTGGAGTTAAATGTGTAGACTCAACCACGGGACTTAGTTCTTGATTGCCATGTAAAAGCACTTGGTCTTGTCCATGGAGTCATTTTTGTTGATCTCAATTGGGCTTTAGGCTAAAGTGATTGATTTGATCACCGATGGGGGTTTTACCGCTATTTGGGCTTTTTTTTCTTTGTGATACTTCTCTATAGCAAATAGGATACTATAGTGCAAAGTTCTTATGGAGCCTAGAGCATGGCGTAATACATATTATTTTAAAAGTATAAAAAAAATATAAACTATTAATAATTAAGCAATATAATAGAAATATCCAAATGCGAAAAAGTTTTATTAATGTCATATAAGAAAAAAGTTTTGATTATTTTAACATACTTGATTTTATGAAAGTTGAATAGATTGGAAATGAATTATCATGGCAAAAAACAAATAAATTTTTAAATAAAATTATCTCATAAAAATGCATAATATTGGATCAAAATATTAAAGATTTATGTTTAGCCTCAACCACTCATAGCAGTAGAACTAGTCTTTTTTTTGCAAATAACATTTTTTTAAGACTACGCTAATTAGCATGATAATTAATATCTTCATAATTAAAATTGACTCATCTCCTTCTTCAGCTTATCATAATCTCCTAAATCATGATTTTTGTCACCCTCGTACCATTCAAATTCATTTACGTGATTAATATGCCTTCATGATTTCCTTCTCATTCCGTTTAGATTGATCTCAAGTTTTGTAGCTTCTTTTATAAACTCAGCTTGCTTTCACAATAATATTTTATGCAAACCTTTGTTCACCAATCAGTGATTCATCTTTATTTTATTCATCAACCAATTTTCTTCTAAATAACTTAAATCACTTATTAACATCAACTATATCTGATGTGATGCAAGAGTTGAGTTACACAAGATTAAAAAGAAGATTTAAACACTAGCTCAACCAATTATATAATCATGTCTCAAATTAAATTTGGCTACAACAATTCTTAGTGTTTAACTTGTTTAGGCAAAGGAATTACAAGGAGATAACCAAACTATTTAAGCAAATACAAAGAAAAACATAAAGTTAAAAGCTAGTGACTGGAATCCAACGATTAATTCGGAGTTGTTCACCTTGAGGCCTCTTCTCTCTTTCCTACGAAACTAGGTTGAGCGGCGGAAGATCGTCCAAACTAGTAGTGAGGTTGCCATGAGGAGGGAGGTGCCAAGGAACGTCGTTGTGGAGAAGGAGCTCGGAGGTGGAGGTGGCACGGGAGGATGACCTTTAATGATCCACGTGTAGACGGAAAAATGGTCGTCGATGGAATCCACTAGTGTTGGTAGAATCCGATCCAAATATTCTTCGACGGTGTCGTCGAAATCAAATCCTACGTCGAATAATAGTGATTTGAGGATGTCAACTTTTCCTTGGTTGTCATACTCAAACCCGAAGTTCCACTCGGGGTTCCTCCATGCATTCTTGAAAGTGAGAATGGGTGGTCGCCGCAAAAGGCTCTCCAATGGGAGGGAGAGAGGGGCGGCGGGTTGGAGAGGGGATGGGGAGGCCGGCGG
The DNA here is from genome assembly GCF_001605985.2 of Dendrobium catenatum. Taxonomy (NCBI): domain Eukaryota; kingdom Viridiplantae; phylum Streptophyta; class Magnoliopsida; order Asparagales; family Orchidaceae; genus Dendrobium; species Dendrobium catenatum. The sequence continues at coordinate 2,838,482 of NW_021318832.1, read as the reverse complement.
TAGAGCAAGGATGAGGGGAGGAGGGCTTTGTTTGAGAACTGAAATTAATTTCAATTCTAAGGGATTTGGGAGGGAAAATACATGAGGTTTGAATTTCCAATTGAAAGCAATTAAGGCATTAATGGAAAATTAATTAGGGTCAGGATGAGGGGGGGCCGGCGGTAGGGAGAAGGGGGAGAAAAAAAAATAAAAACTGAAATTACTTTCAGTTTTTGCACAATTGGAGGGAAGAAATATTTGGTAGTAATTAGGATTTCAAATAGGAGGGGGAAATTAATTACTCCTTAATGGAAATTCCCCTAAAGGGGGGGCCGGCGTCATTACTAGAGAGATAGAGGGAGTTAGGGAGAGGAGGGAGAGGGTTTCTAAACTTAAAAGATGACTAGAAAAAATTTGAAATAAAATCCAAATTAATTTTAAATTAAATTTGGAGTTATTCAAAAACTTTCCAAAAATAGAATTTTCAAATTTGGAAAGAAATTACAATTTGAAAATTCAAATTTCAATGAGGGGTTAGAGTATGAGGTGTGGTGGTGGTGGTGGAGAGGAAGGAAGGCCGGCGGCAAGGAGGCCGGCCGGCGAGGCAATGGGTTGACGGGTTTGGTAGGGGCGGCGGCAACAAGGAGAGGGAGGGGCTCGAGCTTCTTGCTTCCTCTTCTTTACTTGAGATCTTCTACGATGGAGGTAAGGGACCAAGGATTTCAAACCTTGGATAATTTCTCCAAGTGAACTCACAAAGAGATCACAAAGAACTCACTAAGAGATCTCAATGATTTTGAACTCACAAAGAGAACAAATGCAAAGGAAAATTTTCATTCAATAATTCAATACCCCATACATGATACAAGGGGCCATATAAATAGGTTCCAAATGAAAGCAAATGCAAAAGTCTAAAATGCCCCTCGGGCTACAAGATAAAACTAATACCCACAAGGGTAAAATGGGAAAAAACTGAAAAGCAACAAGTAATATAAGAACTACAGATACAACAAATCATCAGTAGTAAAGGCTATCCATCATAGTCGTCGATCTCCGGTGTCATCTCTGATAGACGCGTCGGAATCTCCTGTCGATGCCCCCCATCAATATCATTTGATGAGATCAGGTCAATAATGTTATGCAACATTTATCTTTGAATCAACGCCTTATTATACTTATAAATTTAATAATGCTTTGACAGTTACTCCATCTTGCTTATTTTACTATGAAGCTTCAATAAAATTTTAAGATAAAGAAACGGTAAGATTTAATGTTAACAATCACTATACAATTTAATATTTGTACTCAAAAAATTTAAATACATGCCATACATTAACATCTAATTAAACTACCCGGAACTAAGGACATTATTTACAAAACTTTATAAATGTACTCATTAGATATAATGTTAGCCTAATTATAAGTGTTCATTCGGGTTTGCGAGTAAGTTTTGGATCTGACTTAAAGTTGACTTGATCAGTTTGCTTGACTCAAATTTAGCTTGTTTATGATATGCATCAAAATGTTTGACCCAAACTCCACTTAAAGCCGACTCATTCAACCTATTTAATGTTTATAACACATTTTTTAGATCAGTACAACCCGCTTAACCTAATTACAATTCGTTTAACTTGAAAATGACATGTTTAACTCGAACTAACTCATAACCTCAAATGATAATTGCATCAATTGAGTCAATTTTAAGCTTTTTGTGTCAACCTGAACTCAACTTGAAAATTAATTAGGTCTATATTTCAAATCAATCTCATCTCAAATAAAATTCAAATTTTTCTAGTTGCGTTTGGGTTGGGTTGTTAGGTGTGATATTTATTGACACCCCTAATATTAGCCACCAATCAATAAGAATCATATAATAACTTCCAATTTTATTTAAATATTAAATTATTGTTCTATATTGATTATCATTAAGGTTTTAATATCATATTATCTAGTGCACAAGTTGTCTCATGCCTCACAATTGGAGGAATCCCAAAAAGTTATTCGTTCATAATGCCCGCTCTCAATTCCTTTTTATTTTTTCTTCTTCATTGATTTCCTTAGTCAATATTTATATATGTACATATAAACCAACAACTTTTAAATTATCCTTCAAAAGAAAAAGTTCCTAATTATAAAAATAGTTGGTGATAGAATTAAAATGTGCAAGAAAAAATAAAAAATAAGAAGCTTTGTTATAAAAAATTGGTTTCGATGTAAAAACTAAAAAAATTGGGGAAGATATAAAGAGCCCATAAAGAGTCTAAGAAAGTAATATGTGATACAAAGAATTTTGCTTTTAATGATTTATAATAATAGATTGGAAACTAAGGATGACGAAAGATTTATGTATAAGTTAGTCAAGCAAAAGAGATAGGAGAAGTAAGAATTTAGCTCTAGTGAAGTGTATTAAGAATGGAAAATCAAAAGTATTTTTTATTAGAAGAGGATAATCAACAAAGGTGGATGAGATATTTTTATAAGCTTTTCAATGAAGATTGTGGGAATACGATTGACTTTAGTAATTTTAGCACCCTAAATGAAACTAAAATTTTGTACTTTTATCAATGTATCAATAAAACCGAAGTTAGAGAAGCTTTAAAGAAAATGAAGTGTGGAAAAGTTGTTGGACCTGATGATATTCCAATAGAGGTGTAAAAAATGCTTAGGTATGGTGGAATTTATTGGCTTACGAAAATTTTCAATATTATTTTGAAGATTAAAAAGATGCCAGATGAGTGGAGGAGTGTGTGATTCATATTTTTAAGAATAAAGGTGATGCACAAGAGTGTGCAAATTATAGAAGAATTAAATTAATGTGTCATACTTTAAAGTTGTGGGTGAGAGTTATTGAGTATAGGTTACGACATTTTTTTTCTTCATTTCTTTTTTTCTAAGTATAGGTTACGACATGATACTAATGTTTCTCCAAATTTCAATTTGGATTCATGTTGGGTAGGTCTACTGTGGAAGCTATACATTTATTGAGAGGTTTGATGGAGAAATATAGAGTGAATAATGATGATCTACATATGATATTTATTGATTCAGAGAAATCTTATGAGAAAGTTCTGAGAGAAGTGCTATGGTGATTGTTAAAAAAAGAAAGGGTTTAATAATGTTTATACTCAAGTCATTAAGGATATGTATGAATGAGCTGTTACTTGTGTTCAAACACAAGGTGGTTTAACCAAGTATTTTCCTATTTTCAGTTGTATTATATATAGGATCAGCTTTAAGCATATTATTTTACTTTAGTCATATGGATGTATCCTTGTGTATACTTTTTGATGATGATATTCTTCTTGTTGATAAAGACTAAAGAGGGAGTCAAATGTAAATTTGAATTTTGGAGGTCAACCTTAGTGTCTAAATGTTTTTGTTTGAGTAGATCTAAAATTGAATACATGGATTGTAATTTTAGTAGTAAAAGATCTAGTGGGGAGATTGTGACTCTGGGCAATCAAGTCATTACTAAGAGTACAGGTTTTAGATTATCTCGAGTCTATTATCTAGAGTGATGGTGAAATATATGGGGATTTTATTAGTAAAATTCAAGTTGGATGGTTGAAATGGAGGAATTCATTGAGCATGTTGTGTGATAGAAAAGTACTCCTCAAACTTAAGGGAAAATTCTATAAGATAGTGGTGAGACTTGCAATGATATATGGCGTAAAATGTTGGCCATTAAAAGAGAGGCGTAAGATAAGTGTTGCAGAGATGAGGATGCTCAGTTGGATGAGTGGCTCTACTTTTAGAAACAAAATGTGAAACGAGCATATATGTGAAAAGGTTGGAGTAGCTCTGATGGTAGATAAGATTAGAGAGAGTCACCTTAGATGGTTTGGTCACATAAAATGTTGGTCTTCTGGTGACCCGATTTGGAGAGTAGATGTATTAGATTTGACCTATGTAAAGAGAGGTAGAGGTAGACCTAAAAATACTTGGTTAGAAAATATTAGATATGACTTAAAAAAAAAAGATTTAAATGACAATTTGACTAACATGACACAATGGTGAAAAAAGATTCATGTATCTAATTCCACATAGTGGGATAAAGGCTTGTTGTTGTAATGTTGGGGTTATTTTAAAAAAAAAAACCTCAAGGTTTAAGAAGTGAGCCATTGCACGTTCTCCAATGTAGTTGCGCTTCCCACTTTCAATCAATTATTTGAAAACTTCGTTTATAATGGTTATTGTTGGTAAAAGATGTAGCTATTATTTCTTTTGCCATATTCATTGTCTTTTATATGTAATCCATCATAGGCCTTTTATCTGTATCTATCAAACGAATGACTCAACAAAGAGCCATCTACTTTGAGTGCAAGCCCCACAATACACTAAAAAAATTGTTTCAAGGTGCTTTTTTGTGTTTGTGCAGCTTTTGTTTATTTTGAATAAAGACCCAGCGCAAATTCGTCAAATCATGGTTTAAAATGATATTCGGGGCACCCTTTACCAAAAGGTGCCTATTCCTTGATGAAGGTTCAAGATTTTTTGCTCTAAAAGAGGCTTATGATTTTTTTTTTTTTTATTTTAGGCATATGCCTCGAAGTTTTATGCCTCGAGGCATATGAGGTAAACACTTCAATTAATGTATACTTATTTTGTTTGCTATTTTAAGTAATATAATACAAGAGGATTTAGACTTGTTTGATTAGAGAGAGAGAGAGAGAGAGAGAGAGCAATGAAATTGGAGATGAGTGAGCGTGTGCGGAGCCAACGGATGAAGATTGAGTGTTGCGAGTAGGATAGAGATCAATCGTCATGAGTGCGGGTGGAGTTGAGCATTGCAAGCTTGCATAGTGACATTTGACTAACTAGACAGCTGCAATGAGGTTGTTTATCTTTTATAAACTATGTTTTGTTTTATTTGAACTATATTTTTTGCCCTTTTTTCTAAATTTTCTTTAATTTCATTTTAATGAATTTTCCATATTTTAATAGGATATCTTGTTTTATTTTTATTTCTTTTTTAAGTTGCCAAATGCTTCCATTATCATTGAAAGCTGTGATACTTAAATTTGTTGAAGGGGATGCCTGCATCATACAACCATTTACTACTTGACCAACTCTTTTCATCTCTTCGGCAGAGCATTCAATTTTTTTATATTTTACTTCACAACTTGAAAGGGATTCAAAGCTAAAAATATATCCAGTATCTATTAATTTGTTGCTCTTAAAGCATAGTAGTGGTCATTGAATTTGATTTATGGTAACTGTTTGATGGTCCTAAAGCTAAATTTTCCATATATCTCCTAAAATCATCTACTTCATTCATAGCATCATGTGGCTTTTAATTACTTTCAACTACTTATTCATGCTCTCAAATTTTTTCTTTCAAACATGAGGCAAACTGCCACAAATTTGAGCATTTTTATAACCTCAATCCAAGTTTTGTTTAGGGCAATTAATTCTTCCTTTTTAATTTTGCCCCAAAAAATAAATTTCACACAACTTGTATTATTGTCCTTTGAAAAGCCATAATATTTATTATGCGATATCTTTCTTAAAAGTTTCACCTAATTGACATTTCACACAATTGATAGCAAAAAAATTGAATTATGGAACAATGTGGCTTAACATAGTTCTTAAATATTATGGACAAAAGTTTTACAAATTTAATATGAAATCATAATAATCAAATCAACTCGAAGCAGTAATTTATTAATAATACAATAAAATATGTTGAACCAAATTAGATTAAACAAAATTAAATGTAAAAAACAAAAAAAAAAAACAAATCCGATTCCAATTGAATATAGATTTATTATCTTATTGTTTTAGAAGAAGATTAATTTTGATTTCAATTGGTAATGAAATCGTGATGTTAAAATCCAAAGCATATTTTCCACCTTATTTAGCTTTTTTATTGATAGGGAATGTTGAGATAACACTGTCGTTGTCAGGTCCAAGTCCTGAATGAGAAAAGTGGAAGGTTGCGTTAGATAGTCGACAATCAGCGTAAAACTTGTTGAATAATTATGATATGAATCCTTTAATACATTGTGTTAATGCTAGGGCATTCCCTTAAACTTTTTAATACTATTTTGAAGATTAAAAGATCTCAGATGAGGGGAGGAGTGTGTTGATTCCTATTTTTAAGAATAAAGGTGATACACAAGATTGTGCGAGTTATAGAGGAATTAAGTTGATGTGTCATACTTTAAAACTATGGGAGCAAGTTATGGAGCGTAGATTGTGGCATGATACTAGTGTTTCTCAAAATCAGTTTTGATTCATGTCGGGTTGGTCTACTATGGAAGCCATACATTTATTGAGAGGCTTGATGGAGAAATATAGAGAGAATAAGGAGGATCTACATATGATATTTATTGATTTAGAGAAAACATATGATAAAGTTCCCAGAGAAGTGCTATCGAGAGTTCTTGAAAAGAAAGGAGTTAATATTGCTTATATTCAAATCATTAAAGATATGTATGCATGAGCTATTATATGTGTCCAAACACAAGGTGGTTTGACCAAGTATTTTCCTATTTCAGTTGGATTACATTAAGGATTAGTCTTAAGCCCATATCTTTTTGCTTTAGTTATGGATGTTCTCACTAGACATTTGCAACATGATGCATCTTAGTGTATTTTTTTGCTGATGATATTCTTCCTGTTGATAAGACTAGAGAGGGAGTTGAAGGTAAACTTGAATTATGGAGGTCAACCTTAGAGTCTAAAGGTTTTCGCTTGAGTAGATCTAAAACTGAATATATGAAGTGTAATTTTAGTAGGAATTGACCTACTCCAGGGATTGTGACTTTGGGCGATCAAGTCATTAATAAGAGTACACGTTTTAGATATCTTGAATCTATTGTTCAGAGTGATGGTGAAATAGATGGAGATATTATCAGTAGAATTCAAGTTTGATGGTTGAAGTGGAAGAATGCATTGTGCTTGTTGTGTGATAGAAAAGTCTCCTTCAAACTTAATGAAAAATTCTATAAGATGGTGGTGAGACCTACAATGCTTTATGGTGCAGAATGCTGGCCATTAAAAGAGAAGCATAATACTAAGTTAAGTGTTGCATAGATGAGGATGCTCAGGTGGATGAGTGGGTTTACTCTTAGAGATAGGATACGAAATGAGCATATATGTGAAAATGTTGGAATAGCTCCAATGGAAGATAATATTAGAGAGAGTTGCCTTAGATGGTTTGGTCACATAAAACGACGGCCTTCCGATGACCCAGTTATGATAGTAGAGGTATTAGATTTGAGTTATATTAAGAAAGGTAGAGGTAGACCTAAAAAGACTTGGTTAAAAAATATAGAAAAGATCTTTCTTTATTAGATTTAAACGAGAATGTCTTTTAATAGGATAAAATGTAGAAAAAAGATTCATGTAGTTGATCCCACGTAGTGGGACTAAGGCTTGATGTTCTTGTTGTATTGATAGGGAATGTCGAGAATTGTGATTAATAAAGGCACATCCTTGGGAAGCCTGGCTTTCTTGTTTTATGTTTTCTTATTATTAGGGGTGCTACAAATAAATCTTCTGGTGGGAGGTATTAATGGAGTGGGAATTTTATGGGATATTATTTGAAAGAAACTATTGTATGGATACTAGTTAGGGGAGAATGTTCTAATTTCTTTAATCATTTTATAATAATCCCAAATAATACTCATGCATCCTCTATTTTTAGAAATATGGTTTTAAGAAAATATCAAACTAATTTAAATTCAAATATATAGAAAAAAAAAATAAAAAAAAAATAAAAGAACTACAAAAATCTTTGCATGTAAATTTAGAATAGAATTAATGTTAATAATTAAAGAATAAATGTAAACTAAATCCTAAAATAATGTAATAAATAGAATATTCAAGATATAATCTGATCTTGTTTGGAAGTTTAGTTCACATGCTTGAGGTGATGGGTCTAGTTCATGAGCATCTCTTGTAGCATGGGCGTTGCCATCCAAACAAAGTAGAATTTAGAGGTTTTTGGTTTCATCATCAGGGTGTGACATAGAATATCCAATGTTTATCTGATTATATTTATAATCATAACATGAACCTAATATACATCTATAAAGACTATAACTTTGCAACAAGTGATTCAACTTATGCTTATATGAAGAATCTAGTAAGAATATCATAATCTATTAATTAATATATTTGTTCTAATTTAGGCTAGAAATTAGTCTCACCATAGCCTCTTAGTTAAGTTCAGTGAGGGCTTGATATTTATGATCAATCAATCATCTTCAAGCTTATCATTATAATATCAATAATCACAGAAATAATCTTCACAAACAAACTCGTCATAAAGATCAAGTTTGAAAATTGATGACTACAAGATTTTTTGGGATTGCAACTTTGAAATTTGAGGATTGGTTTATAAAATGAATCTATTTTTGATAATATTGTTTTAGATTTTAATGAAATGAGCAATCATATTCATAATCATCATAAGATCTATGTTGTAATGACATTATTTTTTTCATGAGACTACCGATGTCTTGAAGTTGATTTATGACATTATGGTATTCCTGATGATTATAATGATTATCAAGGTTAGCATGCATGTGAAGTGAGAGAAGTGGCTGGTTAGTGATTTTATAACAATCCTAAATAACTTTCATTATTAGATTTAAACGAGAATTTGACTTTTAATAGAACACAATGGAGAAAAAGGATTCTTGTAGCCGATCCCACGTAGTGGGATAAAGGCTTGATGTTGTTGTTGCTGCCTAAATAACTTCCATTCAATTCCTAGGTATGAATTAAAATCAAATTAATTTGAATTTTATGCTTCAATTGGGACGGCTTTTTTACTATTTCTTAAAGTAGCTTTTTAGTACAAAAATTAATTGTTTTATACTAGAAAGTTGCTTTAAGAAGCATAAAGAAAGTCATCCTAAACGAAGCCTAAAGCTTCGCTTGGGACGACTTTTTAGGCTTTGTTTGGGACGACTTTTTTACTGCTTCTTAAAGCAGCTATTTATACAATAAGGCCTGATCTTGATTTCCCAACAATTTCATGAATGTGCAGGGAACAACCTGGTGTTCCTGTAGCAGCAATCCATAACAATGCTGGCCGAGATGGGAAGCATTTTGGCAATCATCAATACGGTAATGATTTTGGCAGAGGCCGTCGATACCATCCATATTGATTTTCCTTTTTATTCTATTCTAAAACCTCACGATCTGTTTCTATAGTTTCTGTTTTTTTATGATTTCTGTAAGCAATAGTAGTTTTAACTTCTTATGGATGATTTTGACTATGGTACTGTTAGAAGTAAGCGGACCTTTTTCAATAATGAATCCAACGAAATAGCTTATTGATAAATCTATTTTAAGATTAGAAATTTTATATCTATTGTTTATGTCTGATTTTCTTGATAATTGTCTTATAATCATTTTTTAAGGAGGAAAAAATAGGGATGATTAACAGTTAGGCTTTTGGTTGTTGGTAAGTTTAGATTTATTTTTGTTTTACATATAAAAATCATCAGAGATGTTTTAGATATAATCAAAGTAATTTATGGATATAATTTCATTTCATCTGTAACAAACATTTTTATAAATTATAATTATATTGAAATTGGGGCTATTTATTGTGAGAGTTTTGATGTTTGATTGAATGAAGTTAGAATTGCTAGAAATAATGCGGCAAATTAGGGAAATGTATAAATTAGTGGAATGTATAACAATTTTTTATTTAAAGGGAATTAAGTCATGCACTACTTAAACCAATAATTATAAATTTTTATATCTTTTTAAATTTAATTTACATTTGATATAATTTCAGTTAATATATAAGATTAGTATACGTTTTAGATATCTTGGATCTATTGTTCAGAGTAATTGTGAAATTGATGAGGATATTATCAGCATAATTCAAGTTGGATGGTTGAAGTGGAGGAATGCATCGGGTTTATTGTGCGATAGAAAAGTCCCCCTCAAACTTAAGAGAAAATCCTATAAGATAGTGGTGAGACTTGCAATGCTTTATAGTGCTGAATGTTGGCCATTAAAAGAGAAGCATAATACTAAGTGTTGTATAGATGAGTAGCTTGACCCTTAGAGATAGGATACGAAATAAGTATATATGTGAAAAGGTTGGAGTAGCTCCAATGGAAGATAAGATTATAGAGAATCGCCTTAGATGGTTTGGTCACATTAAACGAAGGCCTTTTGATGACCCAGTTAGGAAAGTTGAGGTATTAGATTTGACTTATGTTAAGAAAAGTAGAGGTAGACTTAGAAATGATCTTTCTTTATTATATTTAAATTAAAAATTGATTTTTAATCAAACACAATGGTGAAAAAATTTCATGTAGCTAACCCCATATAATGGGACAAAGGCTTGATGTTGTTGGTTATTGTATAAGCTTAAAATTTTAATATAAATTATTATTAATATATAGACTCGAAGATAATAATCTAAATTTGGATTATAAATTTATATCTATATATTACTAATGGTAGAATATTTATAACTTTAAAAAGTAATAAAATTTTAAATATTATTAGTCAAATAAATATTTTATATCATTAAAAAATTAAAAATTTACTTATAAAAACTTATTTCATGTGTTGCAAACTTAAAATTTTTAATTTAATTACTTAAATCTATATTATTGGAGAATCTTGTTTTTACATTCAATGTGTTGAAAACTCACAAGAGATGATGAGGTTTATAAAAATGCTTAATTTGGTGCTTTGGAGGTGATTTTTGCATAAACTTATTGCTCCTTATTAAAAATTTATTTATTTAAGTGATTATTAGGATGACAATTCATCTAATCCATTGATCACTAAACCCATAATTAAATCATCACAAAAAAATTTAATAAAATTAAATTCATATCTTGTAGATCATAATTAACATAATGATCTTATATTAAAAAAATTATATAAATGACTAAATGAAAAGGGGCATGAAACCAAACAAATTTTGAGCTTCAAGGTAATCAGTCCAAAAGTACTCAACCACAAATGAGGTTGAGCTCATTCTTATGATCAAACAATTACAGTTACGAATCCAACTTACGCGTTCCATAAAGCGAATTGTCCAGCTTATACATCAAGCAATAATGGGCTCATTTGCAGCGGCATCTTCTGCTCGATCTGCAGTTAAAAGGATGAGAATCATCACAAAAACCAATGCCAAACGAGTCGAGTCGAATTTTAGCAACGAGCCGGAAAGCAAGCTCGAGTCGATCTCGAAAGGCGAGTTTGAATCGAGCTTGTCCCATTGAAATCAAGTTTAGAGTTCAGGTTAGAACTGCTAAAATTTACCCTAAACCCTAAATATTATATATTATTTTAATTAATAAGTAATTAACGAGCTGACTCGCAAGCTCACGAGCCGAGCCAACTCAAGCTTGAATTAGAGCTCGTTTATTAAACGAGCTTGAGTTTGAGCTTGAGCTCAGCTCGTGAGCTCGATAAGCTCGGCTCGCGAGCCCAAAAACGAGTCGAGCTCGAGCCAACTCACAAGCTGGCTCGGCTCACTTAACAAGAGGACATTGGCAAGTAAAATTTTAGAAGTTCTAACCTGAAAAAGCTCAAAATCACAAGCCAATTACCTTTATATAGGAAATGTATCTCAACATTGTAAGTTCTAAAAATTTACATATAAGTATATAACTATAGATGTTTACGATGCTAAGGAGTTGATTTGGGTTAACAAAGTCTAAAGACAAGTTGAAATGTGAAATGAAAGATCTGGCAAGATTTGCTATGTTCCAGAGAAAAAAAAGGAGATTATGAGGAGTTTACATCACCCAAATCACAAGAAATTGCATGACAATAAGCAGGGAAAAGATGGAATTTTAATACCATTCAAGGAATAAAGATTGTCTCTGCTCGTTGATAATGGACTTCTTTCAACCAAATCAGTACAAAAAATCTCAAGAGGTAAATTATATTCTTACACTAGAGAATCAGAAATATGTAGTGATAGAATTTGGTAACTTGATGCAAAAAGTACACCATTTTTTTCCTAATTGGTAGCATTTTGTAAAGCGATCACATACTGGAGGTATGTGAATTTTTGAAAAAATTATGTCCCAAAGAAAAGCTATCTTGGACAAAGTAAATTACCCATTATAATAATTCTGGGCTGATAGAAGAAATTCCCTCTTCTACGTACTGAAAATGTTTCTTCTTTCAATTAACAGAGCTGTGACACTAAGGCTTCGTTTGGGACGGCTTTCTTATTGATTTTTAAAGCAGCTTTTTCGTATAAAATTTTTAATTTTTGTACTAAAAAGTTACTTTAAGAAGCGATAGGAAAGCCATCACAAACAAAGCCTAAGGCACTCGATGCAACTCCATTTGGAGAAAAAACCATGCAATCACGTCAATTTCAACCCTCTCTAAGCAACAAATAACAGAAATATAATAATAATAATAATAATAATAGGCGAAAAAAAGCTTGGAATGGAGCAAAAACATTTCCACTAGGATCCAACTAACAAGACAGTTAAATCAGCTCCAAAACAAATGAGATGAAAGATGCGGTAATTGATTCAATCAAGAACTTGCAAGGCATTCTTCAAGGAACTTCGCAAAGGGTATTCTCCATAGCAACAAACTGTTTGTAAATACCTCTTTAATAGTTCTGCATTTCAAAATTCTTAAATAACAAATTTAATTGGCGTGGGAAACATGCAATGGAAGTTCTCAAGTTGCATATGCAGATCCTTCTAGATGTCAAGACCATAGACCATTAGTCGCAGAGCAGTTTGTATGTTTTTGGTAGAAGCAAGGACGACTTTCCATACAACATGAAAAAACAACATAACATTACCAAATGTCTTCCAATCAAAAGGATCAAGAAGCGATTTTAGTATAGCATCCAAAATTAGAATAACTCTACCTAAAACAAATTTAGATCATCATATCAACGCAATAAGAGGCGAGTGGAAATACAAAGGTGGGAAGAGGAAGTACAAAGGCAGAAGTATAGGGGAGCCAATTTTATGATTCTACCCACTGAAGTTTAGGGTTGTTGGTGAGCTAGCACGGTTGGGAACCCCTCATCCCCGGTTTGAATCTCCTCTACTACGGCCTCGCCTCTTCAGTGGGACAAAGCAAGTGTGGGCTCGATGTCGGTGAGTGGCCTCGTTAGGTTCCGCCAAGTGATTAGTTACGCTACCAAGCATTTCTTTTAGAGTGGCAGCGGGTAGATACCCTCGTTCCAAAAAAAAAAAAGTGTTATGATTCCAACTCCTCAGTTCATGAAGTAAAGGGACACCTTAGATGTTGCTCCATTTTGTATAACTTTTTGCATAATCTAGACATTATTTTATATGAACCCATTATCCTTTGTATTCTTTATAGACCTTACACACTTGAAGGGAAGTTCTATCTACCTTATTGGCACATCTTCCACCCTCTTATGTGCCCACACCAATTAAACATATTTTCAAATATCCTATTTTCAATAAGTGCTACACCACAATCCCTAATATAATCACTTCTCACACTATCCCTTTTTAGATTTATCATGCATCATTCTTAAAATTATCATTCTACGAATCATTTACTTCTTTGCTACCATACACTCAAATCTATCAAGTAAATAGATATAATTCCAATTTTATAATATTTATCTTTTGATCCATGACAAAACAAACCAATTCTTTTGGAGCTTGATCATATACCTTTTACAAGATTAAAACAAACATATGAAGAATCATTCTCTTTATAATACCTCACACCCGTGTAACACAACAACAATAAACACCTTCAAAGCAATGTTAACCTAATTCGTTAAGAATGACTAAAAAGATTATAATGGTAAGGGTTTCAACGAAACATACCGCGACGGATATCTCCGTCCAACTGGGACGACGTGGCCTCGGCAACCATTTCCTCCTCACCGTAGATGGCGCGGAGGCGAGCGAGAGATATGGGAGCGGACGAGGGATCAGCTTCGGCGAGGTTAAAGAAGTGCTCGCGCCACGCCCACATGGTTGAGGACATGGCCATGTTGCCGCTCCGCAGAGCCGATTTCTCCGCCTCGAGCACGTCGATCTCCTTCTGCTGCTGATAAGACCGCCATGAAAGCGCCGCGAAGGCTCCGGCGAGAAACAAGTTCATCAGGTTCTCCTGCTTCCCAAAGAACTCCATCATCTTCTTCCTCGCCGCTTCCATAGCTTTCGCTCTCCGATCTCCCGGTCTTGTGCCGCAGCCACCAGCTTGATCCCTTTCGATTGAACGGTTTGGATTTCTTCGCTCGGCGGAGTTTTTTAAATATTATTATTTTTTATAAATTTTTGAAACATCTATTATTAATTTTAAATATTAAATTGTTTTATATTATTAAATTTTTTAAACCTTTATTAGTATTATTATTTAACTATTTAAATTTAATAAATAAAATAAAATTATTTTAAAATATTAATAATTATTTGAGATAGCATCATCAAACTCAAACTTGAGCTCTTTTACTAAACGAGTTCGACTCGTGAACTCGATAAACTCGACCTGCGAGATCATAACGAGCTCGACCTACGAGACCCTAAACGAGCTGAGCTTGAACCGACTTGACTCACTTACACCCCTATCATTGTTAGATCATCGCCCCAACTATCTTACATGAGCCTTCAATCGACTTCCCTTATCACCCTTTTTCGCCCTTAATTTCTTTCATTAACTCGAGAATTATTCATATTATATGTATGCATGCCTTTATCCCACTACATAAAATCTAAGTTTTATAGGTCAATAAAATATTTTAGATATTAGATAATAAACATAAAAATATTATATAGCAAGTATAATTTCTGTGTATAAACATTCTATTCCAAGAATCATAAATATGTATGCGCATAATAATCACGAGTTCAATGGAGGGTCCATATATATATATTCATTTGATAATAATACTGAACCTCCATTATTAGATATTTTCATAATACACTCGCTAGATGTTTCCATATACATTCTGTTTTGATAGCTCAAAAGCCCTTATTAGATATTTTCACGAACAGGCTCGTTTGGTATTTCGAAATAATCGCTAAAAATGTTCGCAAACATGTTTGTTAATAAGTTCGATAAAGCTTGTTCATTAAGCTAATGAATATTTAGAAGTAAAACTCATTTATAATTTAATAAAGCTCATTTGCTTAAAGACAAAACAAATCAAATATAAACATCCATCAACTTAAACGAACCAAATTTGAACACAAATAACAAAGCTCGAATCAAGCTCAAACGAACACAAACAAGCTGATAATAAACGAACACAAACATAAACAAGCATATACTCAACTCAGCTCGGTTTGCTTCCATGCCTATTTATAAGATAAATAAAAACAGTAACAATCACATTCCAAAATCCAAAACTGCCACCTTTAATAATAAGAAAAAAGAATTAAGTATGCTATTTTGTCATTGAAAACATACAATACGCACTAATGCTCTTGCACACATTTAATATCATAGTAGAGCTGAATAAGGCCTGATTTAGCTCAACAAAAAATTTCACCTTTGTCGATGAAACCAACATAATCCTGCAAGTTGCTACTGCTGCTTGCATTCAGGAGGCCGATCAACTTGCTGAACTTCTCCAATCTTCTGCAGATTCAAACAGACCTCATCAAAGCCAGATATAAAAAAGTTTGCAGAAAAAAAAATCATGCGAGGATTTGACGTTCTATCAAGGTTTAGTTTTTTGGTTAGTACCTTCCGACTGGCTGCAGGCTGCTTGGAGCATTCAAAAAAACATAGAGATTAGTATTCATTTAGTAAGTATAAAGTGGAGAAGAAATTTAAATGAAATGGAAGACTCACCTTCTTCCTTGTCTTGACTTCTTCTTCCTCCTCTTCATCCTCATCATCTTCCTCCTCTTCTTCTTCGTCATCTTCATCTTCTTCCCCGTCGTCTTCATCTTCTCCGATATCTCCGAACTCCTCATGAACAGCCTCACCGGTGAACCATGAGACGGCATGAGAAATAATCTTATCTCGAATAGTGGACCTACAGCCAACAAGAAGCAAACTGTTACGAACCTAACAATGATAAAATTAACTAGGCAACTTGGAGCTTGTCTGAAACTCAAGAAGTATATTTGGAAGACAACTGCAGAAATTATTTGGGGGAGGAGAGAGAAGAGAGCTCAATCTTTCATTGGCATGCAGTAATACTGTCTAAGGGAGAGCACTTATAGAATACAAAGACACCTAATGTCTCATTCAATACCTAGTAAACGCTAACTACATATAAACTACCAATACCCATAACAACTCAATCCTAACTAGATGTGTCAAAATTTGACCCGAATCGAAACCCGACCCGTATCCGATCTGGAAAATTCCGAATGAATTTGGGTTGATGCGAACCCAAACTAAGTCGGGTTCGGGTTCGGGTTCCGATTCCCAACCCATTTCCATAACCAGGTCGGGTTCAGGTCAGGTCAGTTGTCAGCGGGTCAAGACCGAGTTGGATCCGAATCTGACCCGAAGACTCGTTTTGACACCCCTAATCCTAACTGCCCATTACAAATATTACCCTAACATAAACGCATTAAGTTATTCTGCATTAAAGAAAAAAATAGAAAAGACTCATAGCACATTAGAACAATTAAACGACTCTGCATTCAAGAAAAGGACTTGTCCTATAAAACATTAAACATGACGCCTTTCATGGGAACAGGAAAATATGGATTCATGGCTATGACTAGCTCGATGAATTCATATTAAAATGTCAGATAGCTATTCTTCTGAAAAAAAAAAAACCATAATATCATTGGAAATGGTTTACCCAATATCATAATCTTGCTCCATCTGATCCTGTAGCTGTTCAGCCTGTCAAAAAGAAATAGCAGTCAATATAAAAGCTTTGATATTTTTTCCTGTTTATTCAGTAAAATTGGATAGAACATGCAACATACAGTCTCTTCATCAAGTTCGTCATCATCTTCAGGAACTTGAGGAGGACTGAAAAAATTGAAAAAACTCTCGCATGTTTCAGTTTTTGTAATTGGCTTAGTATTTTTTGATCCCTTCTTTGGTTTCTTTTTAAGAACTTTCTGAGTCAAGCATTTCCCTGGTAACCATTCAATTTCAGTCCTGAAACAGAAAACATGGAACCCTTCAATTGAGAACATAATCAGAATTAAGTAAATATTGAGCTAATGAAAAAAATGGGAAGTGCTTGCCCAATTGCTTTCTCTAGTATAGGGTCATCGTCATCAATCATATGATAAGTTTTAGTTAGAACAGAGTTCTTAAAGTAAGGATTAGGATTGAAGAAGAATTCAAGCTTGAACCCTTTTGGATCATCAAGTTTGGACCACTTAATATCTTTAAGATGCTTCAGAGCATCCTCATCTCGCTCATGGATCTAATCCAGGAAGAAAAACAAATTATTAGTAATATCTCTAGGAAGTTCATTAGTATCCTTATTACACTCACGTATCTCATCCAGGAAGGAAACATAACTATAAGCTAAACAAAGACTAACATCAATATAAAAGAAATTATGGAATCCTTTCAATTTTCACAACCTCTTCAGACAGCACTTCATTGGTTTTCATCGCCGTAAGCCAAAAATCTGGCACACCTTTACCTGGGGACAAAAGAACTAAAATAAGCAAATAGAAATTGAAAGTTTATGAAACTTAGGATCTTTAAAAATTAAAAAATAAAATCAATGGCACAACAAGATGGACCTTCATTTGTTTTATCCTCAGCAGCAGTATCTTCTGCAGATTCATCAACACCCTCAACCTCAACCAAACCATTCACAATCTCGTACCTCTGCATATTCCCCACACCCATTTCAATGAATCAGCAATTCATTTCGCATTAATAAAAAAGAGTAACAATGTGAAAATAAGATAAATCACCTTCGTGTAAAGAGGTTCATAAAGCTTCTGGTATTTAGCTTCAAGTGCAGCTCTTTCCTCATGAAACTTGGACTCAAACTCATCATGTTGAACCTGAACATTCCATGAAACAAAGACATTATTAAATTGTTGAATAGTGCTATTAATCCTTGTTTAGTTTAGTAGCCTTAACTTGTTAGATTTTAACAATTGAAAAAATACAAAATAAAAGCATACATAGAAACATATAACAGTTGAATTACAAAAAAAAAAATTCAGAATACTTCATTCTATCACACATAGAAACATCAAGGAAAAAAAACTCTTGTAAATAATTATGTACTGAAAGCTATAAATTGCATGAAATAGCATCCTACCTTGATGATAGAAATTTAATTCAACAAAAAAGGTAACAAGAAAAACGTTAAAAAAAATCAAAGTGAAACGCCAAATGGAACTTAAACTGGCGATAACATGAAATCTTCATTAATACAAATATAAACCAGTACTAACTGTTCTTGGGTATCCAGTCCGAACAACAAGAACAGAAATCGATACCCCCACGAAGAGATGTTGCTTAAGCCTTGTTGTGCTAGCACCAAAAAAGAGATACAGAGTAGAGCGGGATGAGAGAGACTGAGAGAGCTTAATAACATCATAAGATTTTTTACTATATTGGAGTCTCTCTCTCTCTCTCTCTCCACACACGCACTGATGTAGGCAGGGGGGGGGCTGCTTATTTTTTTCGGTTCCCTGGGTGTTACCTGTTCGGGTCCCTATTTGATGGTTGTGCTTGGCCGACCCTTGCTATACCTGTTCGGTTCCCTTGCTTTGCTCGTGGATTACCTGTTCGGCTCCCTAGCTGATTGTTCGGTTCATGCATATATTTATGGCTGGTTTCTTTTGGCTATTGGGCTCCCAACGTAATTTAAATGTTGTCTTTTACTTCTCTTTCTTGGTTGGCTTGGGGGGGTGGCTGAAACTTTTAGGTGTTTTATATGTTCTAATATATTGTTTGTCGTGTGAGTTGTAAGTGTTGTTGTGTCCTATTTAGTGTGTATTTTCTTATTTTTAAAAAGAAGACACTTGTTTGTTTTGCAATCCTAGATTTCCAAATTTTTTATTGCATCATACACTATGCAAGGTGTTATCAATTTTGGCCCAATTCATCACCTATTAGGTTGATATCCATGTTTTGACCCTTCTTGGTGAAACTTTTGAGGATATCACATATCCCCCACAATGATCCATCACAAGCATGTTTACTTGTGAAGTTTACCTTGAAACTTCACCTATTAAACCAAAATGCACCAGATATTTTTAACTCTAACTATGTACAATTTCCTTAGCTTCCAATGTGGAATTTGATTCATTAATGTCCTTACTTTCTCCAAGAAGCCGGCCGGAAAACACTGCCTATATAATCCATTCATCAACCCTGACAATCACTACCCACCTATTCACTAACAATTCAAATCACCCCAATATTTTTTTCTAAGAGAAGAAATATTATTCCGCTTCCAATTAAAGTTTGATATTATAAGCTCGAAATATTATATCAAAATCCTTTAAAACCATTAAAACTAAGGTGCGTTATTTCAAAAATTATAAAGATAGTTGGATTATTAATCTAAAGCATCAAATTTTTAAACAATTGCTATTTCGAGCTATTTTGGACAAAAGTTTCATTAAGAATATAGATAAAAAAGAAAACAATAAAACTAGTCTTAGAGCTATTTTGGACAAAAGTTCATTAAGAATATAGATAAAAAGTATACAATAAAATTAGTCTTAGTGATACACCAAACTTAAATTAAACCGGCAATGGAAGGAAATCTTAATCCATACAAATAAAAACCAGTCATAAATGTCAACACTTTTCTCATTTTTCTTTTTTATTCCCTGGTAGAGCTGTGAAAAAAAAAAAAGTTTCACCCAAACCATCAGCACATGATATGCATAACTAAGAGTCTATTAGGTTGCTGACTTAAAGAAGTAGCGCTTCCCACTTGAATTGTCCAGTTATGCCCGAGGTAACTTCGTGATGAGCAATTGCATCAAAGGACATCAAAGCAAATTGCAAAAGTTATAAATCACAATAATCATTATCTACTAGTTACATATTAAAGTGGCTTTCCATTTCTATTTCAAACATGGCATTTCAACCCTGAAAATTTCATATTGACACCTCAGAACTCGGTCTAAAGCTAAAATAGGATTTTAAACTAGAAATTTGGGCCTTGACGGAAAGGATAGAAAATTAGTTGACAAAAGAAAGATAAGTAGAATAAATACCACATGTTTGCAAATGTAAATAAAAAGCAAATTTCAAGAAGTTGAGAACAATTATAAGCTATTGTATGTTAAGAGAAGGAAAAATTGGTCTGGGATAGGAATAATAGTGTGAAAGAAGTTGAAAGATACTAAGGGAAATTTAATTTGCAACACTAAATTCATCTTTATTTACAAAATTACAACCTGATTGCCTCTGTTTACAAAATTATCATCCAAATCTCAGAACTTAAAACAAAACTATTAGCTTTCATTCTTAATATTCCATCAAATTCTCTATTATTTGGTTTCTGTGCGTGCAAATATATTGGTTTGCTTCTTTTTTTTTTTTTGCGTGGGTGGTAAAACTGATAAACAGGATTGATTTCAGTGGTATGCACATAACTCGAACAAGATAGCATCATTGAGGAGAATAGAAATAGAGATAGGGAGTTGCTAAAATATTAATTATTGATAAAGATATTATAAATGAGATAGTTCATATGCTCCTCAAATTAAATTAGATGATAAAAACTAAAATTTGAAATTAAATGAATAAATAATTATAATGACAAAGGAAGGATGAATGACTACTCATGGAACAAAAGAGTAGTCATTGGTAGTTAAACAAATGTACATGGGCTTCTAGTACGATTGGTTATAAGGGCATCAATGTTGGATATGGAATAGAAGCTAGGTATGTGATAAGAAATTATGATATATTTAACAAAGGTAAAAGATCTTATCAGAGTGAACACATACTTATCAAATAAGAAAAACAATCAATCACTTTTAAAAATAAAGGTTATTAAATCACAAATATTTTCTTTTTTTTTAATTACCACATAACAAACAATAGTAGCCATAAATGTATACCTTAAAACAAGCAATAAGAAAAAGTGCCAACATCAACGGTGACACGTAAGAGATGAGAAATTAATAAGATTCCAACGAAGATTATTAAAATAGGTAAAAATCAAATCAATTTTTCATAATATGTGCCAATGGTAACTTAATTAAACATTTTCACTACAGCGAGCTCATCAACTTTTTTAACAAAGTAAAGTGTTCCTCGTGTTTAAAACTAAGTGCTTCAATCATTTCTGAAGCTATTGTGTTTTAATAATACTAAGAATAAATTAAGACCAAACATTTTTTATCAAGTAATTACAAAAACAAAAAATTTATGGTGCGAGAAGTCATTCTTTATCTTGGATCTTTAGTTTCAACAAACTTTAAAGAATAATAGGACTTGCATCCCTAATATCTAGATCACAAAATTATTCTCAAACTTTCTCATCATCTTCATGTATGTTGTCATATTTTAGTTCATAGTCTTGCTCTTCAATAATTCAACCAAGCATTGTTTTTTACGTAATCTCTAGTCTTTCAAAAGCAAGATAACTTAAGAGTACGAAAACCAATACTTCTTATGTTGTTTACCAGATTTACACAATTTTTAGAAACATCTATTTTATGAAGCAAAGAGGCTCAAAAAATGTTTTGCCTGCTTTCTTATCTTTTCAAGTTTCGAGAATATAGAAGTTTATCGGAATCTTAATATAAAAAACAATTTTATTCCATCTTTAAATCCACTTGATGATTCTTCACTAAGCCGCCACACTAGGTGTCAACTAGGAGACTACCACTGTAAAGTTGTCATGAATTTAATAAAAGAAGATGAACTATTACAACCACCTCTCCATGCATAGTATCTTGAGGCCACCCTAGAGGTCAACTTTCATCCTAACAGCATCCATTAGGGTCCCAATCCACTAATTACAGGAGAGAAAAACTCTCCATTATCAATGTGGAAAAGGAAGGAAACAACCACCGCCTCCATATTTAACAATCTCCACAAGAGATTGAGGATTCATAAGACGCGATTCATCATCAATAATTGTCCTTCTAAAAAAAGCCCAACACCGATAAAAGACAGAGCCTATTTACTTTATTACAAAATAACTATAGAAGTAATCAAAATGAAGACCTTGGTTTTTGTGTATTTGATTTGCTGCAAAAGTCCTGCATTTACTTATCATTTACCCAACTTTTAGCTAGTTTCCTTCTCAAAATCTCTAAAAATAAAAAACATCCCATTTTTGTTGCATTTGCAAGGATTTTGTTCAATCTTAAATTTCAGGGAATCCACCATATAGATTTGTTGCAGCAGGATTGCATTTAGTTTATAATGGCCCAATTTTAGTTTAATCCTTCTCAAAACCCATATACAGAAAATTGATCAACTTTGACCACAATTACTCTGCAATGGCTTCCTTCATATAGAAAATTATTTATAGTAAACCAAACAAAAACCCAAATTTCCTCGGCATACCACCATCCAACTTTACCAAGGGAAGCAATTATACCCATCTCACATGAATGAATCGGCATCATCTTAAGCCATCTAATAAAGGAGGCCCTATTATAATCACAACTTGCTTTATTGAATCAATCTTACAAACCACATGCATGGCTTTCAGTATAAGCATTGCCGAATCAAATTTATTGAATTGCTGCGGCCAAACCTAAACTTCAGCCTAACAGCTCCCTCCCAACCCCACAACACACACACACACAAATACAAATTAGAAATAAATAAAAAATTTCGACATAGCAGACGCATAGGAAAGACCAATTATCTCTCATTTTTAATACCCCTAAAAAACAAACAATGTGCTAATCAAAAGCGGCAAACTATGAATTATAAGAGAAAACCCATTAAATAAAGTGAAAGAACGCATTCTGAGAGAAAACGTGGAAAAAAAAACCTGGATGCCCCTAAGAACCTCAACACGCTTCTTGACCTTAGGAGACAACGTCTCCATTACGTCCGTGTGTTGCTCCGCCAGGCTCTGAAGTTTGCTCTGCAACTCACAATCACAGCATTTCACGATGAGCAAAACCTCGTCGTCACCAAATAACTCCAAACAAAAGTAAAAAAAAAAAAAGGCCATTTCGGCCAAAAATCTTGCCTTTAAAGCACTGACCAAGCCCGCTCTGTCCTCTGCATTGAGACCTACACGCCATAATCAACCTTATCACCAAAGAACCACAACAGGATAAACCCTAAATACATTCACAAGGAAAACAAGAGAAAAAAAGTTATGAGGGAATACCTGGGGAGTAGGAGGGTAGAGCAGAGGACAGATCCGACGTATTGATATCTCCTTTCTTCTTGTCTTCGCTCATTGTCGCTTCGAGAAAAACCTCCGCCGCAGGGAACCGCAGCGCCGCTTTTGCCCTTTGCAGACACGAAAGAAGGAGAGAGAAAAACCCTAACCCTCGCGAGGAAGGAGTTGAAGAAAGCAGTGAGTGGGATAATTTATAACGGAAATGAGAATACAACGTTGCAGTCGAAGAATTGGGGCGGGGAAACGCTGTGCTGACAGATTATTCTGCGCGGACACCGAACTCAGTATTTCGAGCCGCTTTTCTTTTATTATAATTATTATTATTTTTTATTTTAATTAACGCTCATAGAAGTGGATATTGGCTTTCACATCACATGATAAAATGATACTACTCATTCTCTCTTTTTTTTTCTTTTTTTTTTGAAACGGGTGTATCGGGCCGCTGTTATATTAGTTTGTGACACATTTGGCGATGTCCACTAATTCCTCGGCGAGTCTACCAGCAACCAACCCACAGGTGCAGACCCATAGTTCTTTTCTCTCCACTTAAGGAGTAAAGACGTAGAGGAACGTCCGGTTGGAGGCAAAATCCCGACAAAAAACTCGGTATTTGCTCGTCATTGCTAGGTATTATTTGATAATAATAAGGAATACCGCTCTGTGAAGAAAAATACCAAGTTATACCGAGCTATACCGAGCAATATCGAGTTATACAAAAGTTGTACCGAGTTTTTCTTAGAAAAAACTCGGTACAACTCGGTATTGCTCGGTATAGCTCGGTATAACTTGGTATTTTTCTTCACAGAGCGGTATTCCTTATTATTATCAAATAATACCTAGCAATGACGAGCAAATACCGAGTTTTTTGTCGGGATTTTGCCTCCAACCGGACGTTCCTCTAATTTTTCTTACTTAAATTGGCACCCTCTTTATTATAGAAGAAAATATTTTTTGCAACCTTTTCTTTCTCCTCCCGCATTCTGACTTTCTAACAGGGGAGGCATTCCACTGTTTCACTTGGAAATCGGATATAACTCCAGCGTCACTTGGAGGTCAGGTGGAATTCTAGCGTCCCGTGGAAGTCAGGCAGAATTCCGGTGTCACGGAGTTCGGGTGAAACTCTAGTGTCACTTGAATGTTGAGCAGAATTCGGGTGTTCCTTGTATGCATGGCAGAATTCTGGCGTTGCTTGAACGCCGGGCAGAACTCTGGCGTCGGTGGTCGAGGAGTTTCTTCCCTTCTATCCTTCTCTTCTTCTTACTTAATGCTTCTTGCTTGGGCCCCCCTCACAAGAGAAATGAGGGGTATATTTATAAATTTCTGGAGTGGCGTGGCCCATAAATAGGTGATAGATCATGGGCGAATCAGGAGTGGTTCGAGTGGACGGCCGATATTGAATCCCTTGAGCATAGACCGTTCGTCAGATATTTGAAGGCCTTAATGATGTCGGAATTTGGCAATCTTGGGCTCGTTGGATTCGTCTCGTCGAGCCGCTCAATTCTATTATAAGCATGTTATGTTTGGAAACCGTTTGGTAACTCAAGTTGTGGTTCGAATCTTCCAACATCGCTTTGGGTCCTTGATTTGGACCCATTTGGGCTCAAATTGAGTCGAATTTGGTATCGTTGGATTTGTATTTCCGAGACAATTAGTTTGATAGTAAGTTTGCTGAAATCGGAGTTCAGATGATCCATAATTAAATTTTGAAGTTTCCAACTTGATTTATTCCTCAAGATTAGTGCCCGATCAAGATAATTTCATGATGACGTATCAACTCTTATATTTTATTCTTACCACCTATACTACCCTATAAACTTTAATATTTCATTCCATGCACCCATATATATTCTATGAGTGATAGACATATAATATTAAAATTTAATGTATTAGATATATAAATAGTATGAAATAAAATGGTATGTATGTAAATCCCTCTTAAATGTTTTATGCCAGAAAGCTGCTTTATGAAGCACTAAAAAAGTCGTCCAAACAATTTTGCAGTTTAAAAATTAAAAATTTTATACGAAAAAACTGTTTTAAGAAGCAGTAAGAAAGCCGTTCCAAACGAAGCCTAAATTAGCCATACAAAAATAGTCAAATACTTTTTTGAAATCTCTCCCTCCCTCCCTCTCTCTCTTACGCTTGACCACAAAAATTATGCCCTACAATTCAATTTCTTTAAGGATAATAAACCACAAACCACCCAAGGTCCGGATTTGGCATTACAATAACATCAAAATCACAAACCTACCACTAAGACACCACCAAATTCTTAAAGAACACAGCCTCACTAAGAGAATAGAATAGACCATTTTATTGCTACATAAACAGATAGAAATTAAATAATAAATCACTCAAGTCATGTAGCTTTGAGTAAAGAAGCTAGCAAATAACTTATCGAAGCTTACTACCACTGAAAGTTTTTACATATTCAAGCATTACCAACTCTTAACTGTAGGGAAGAACTATTGCAATGCAAAATAGATCCATTTACATTCCAGGTAAGATCAAAGTTCCAGAAATTAGTGTTTGAACTTCATCATCAACTATTTCAGATCTGAAAACATCTAATCATCCCTATAATGGTCAATGATCAAAAGAAAAACAAACTGTACAAACTGTTAAAACATAGATCAACAGATGAATAAATTGGAGATCTTCAATTGTTCTAGCTCGAAATTGATCTAAGCTTGCCATTTCTTACCCTGCAAACAAAAGGAAAGTGACAAAACTTCCATTGCTGGTTTGTAGATCTTAATGGTCAGGATTTGCAAATTGCAACTCACCAGAATGAATCTTTTTTCTCCTGAGCTAGTAACTCCTCGAAAGATATTTCAGAGAAATCCATGGCCTCGTCCACAGCATCCTTCGGCTCCATGCTAGTTCCAACCTCTAGTATCTATCATCAGAGTTGAGAAGAACATAGTTATAATTCTGGCATGTTTAGGCTTCGTTTGGGATGGTTTTTTTAGTGCTTCTTAAAACGACTTTTCAATTAAAAAAATTAATTTTTTTTACTAGAAAACCGTTTTAAGAAGCAGTAAAAAAAACCGTCCCAAAAGAAGCCTTAATATCACATAGATTGGAGCTGCAAATACCGTCTTGTAAGCTGGGGATAGCTTAAGCTGCTCCTGGAGGAGATTATAAACAGCTGCATCCTCCTCTAATCTCTTGTGTTCTGCTTCTAACTTGTACACCTGCATATTACAGTAGAGCAATAATGGAAGCAACAAGAGAGCGCAGCTCCCTTGAAAAGCATAATAGATATACAACAAACCTGCTGGCAAAGTCGATCGAAAGTTGATTTATCTGCTTTGAACAGTAATGCCTTCTTAATCTTAAAACTTCGCTGGATGATCTCAGATCTGTTAAAGGATAACAAAAGAATTTATTTGATGGATGATAAACAGAAAAGGATTAAAAGAGTGGGCAAACAGAATGGCATTCTAATAAGACTACATACTTGTGCTGTAGTTCATTTCTTGCATCCACAAGGCAGTTCACAAATTGTCCTACCTGATATAGACATGGAGAAATGATGATTTCTGCTTTTAGCATAAAAAAACAAACGTAAAACACCTCCAAAGTTCGTAAAACTTTCCCATGGAAGTTTTATCAAAGAGCAAAATGTTGTACAAACTACAAACCAATCCATGCATGTAAGAACTTCATACAAAGTTCCTAGAAAAGTTTATGCTTAGATATCTAGAACATACTCTCCCATTCAATAATCACGCCACCAACAGCCCCATACCACGTGAGGCGAAGAGTCGAGCAGGTGGCAATTACAAAAAAATAAAAAATAAAAAGACAAAACATCAAATTGGGCCTGAAATAAGATTTTTATGTACATGAGTGGCGGACGCACATGCTATGAGTCATCAAAGGAAAATAATATATATATATATATATATATATATATATATATATATGTGTGTGTGTGTGTGTGTGTAACTGTGGAACTTAGCCTTGGGTCAATGATTGCTCTGCAGCTATCTTGCGGCCCTGTCAAAAATATTTTGTGGACTTACTAATTACGTTTCACAACTCTTTTAAGGATGTAATAGATTTAGTTTTTCCTTGCAGCCCTATAAACAATTTTTTATGATGATTATTTTTGAATGAATTCTGATTTCAGCCCTTTCTCTTGAGTGAGAGTGAGTGTGGTGGAGTGGTGCAGCCTTAGGAGAAGGCAAATGAAGTACCCAACAGTCCATTAAAGTGAGCTCTTGGTTTTTCCCTTGTTTCTCTTCCCCTTTCCCTCCTTCCTCCCTAACCGCCGGTCAACCCCTCTTCCCCTCCCTTTCTCGGCCAGCCACCCCTTCCCCTTCCACCGCCCACGGCAAGCCTACCCCCATCAGCTCCCCATCCAAGTTCCCAATCCAAAATTTTCCAAATATAAAATTTTGACCTTTGGGATTCCAATTGGACCCCACTTGTATCTTGGAACCCTTCATGTTAATTAAGAGAAAGTTGACACAATAATTGTCTCTCCTTATTTTCATTTTCAAAATTAGTTGGGAATTGGAAAAGCCACGACCGCTTTCCTTTCCCCATGGTTGGCCCACTCTTAGAACTCTTCATGTTAATTAATGGGAAATTGACCCATTAATTGCAAAGTTCAATTTTCCCTCTCCCAAAACTACTTTTCCATAGCTTGTTGATTTTAAATTCAACTTGCGTTTAATTTCATAATGCAAGTCTTCAAATGCTAGTCCTACATCATCTATATCCCTCATAACCCAACAATCAGTGAGAATATCCTTACTTCTAATTCATACGATTGTTAAGTACAGCTGCGCCAACTAATCATGAGTGATTCATTGGAAATTTCTAGTTCATGGCATTTTAATGGAATTTTGGTAGAACTTTAATAAAAATCTAGCACAAGGACGTGTATGGGAGACAATCAGCTCTGCTATACTAGGTCTTCATAAGCCTAGTGAGATTTTGATCAATTGTGGATGCCATGGAGACTTGGGTCTCTCCGTTACATCCAAAAGATGATGTGTGGCTAGTTTTTGGTGTCAACTTTATTGGGTTATTAGGCATCAAGTAAGTTTGGAGTTGGAAACCAAGGTGGAGCAATGGTGTAAAGACTTCACCATCATGCCTAAAGAGTCATGTGTTGCAGGTTATAGGCTTCCACTCTACCAAATCATTAGACATCCAGTAAGCTTGCAATCAGAAAACGAGGCTACAAAAACTAAAAAAGTACATCAGCAAGGCATAATGGCAATATGAAGGCTCCTACCACCGTGTCCAAAAGGTTGTGTATAATTACATGCAAACCTTAATTATGTTGAGTCATTGGACATCCAACAAGCTTGAGATCAGTCTTTCATTAGTTTCCTTCCATTCTATCCTCTCATAATTCAAGGAATAGTGAATGATCAATTAACCATTAAGAGCATTGCCCCAAAAGGATGAATATTGTTGTGTTCGAACTGCAGCAGATCAAATTTTTTAAAAAAGAGTTAAAAATAGCAATTTTTTTATTTTTTCAAATCCAAATCCTACCTTAATCCATTCAGTTGTTTAGGGTATGATATTGAACTGGCCTTCTATTTAAATAGAGAAGAAAGGCTCTTAATTGAATGAGTAACTGCAGAAGTGTGTATTGCCTTGGCATAACAATCTAAAATGTTGGGTTGGGGCAGGAAGAAACCTATGACTAGGGCGACAAATGAAAGAGTAAAGCATAGTATAAAATCAAAGAATAGAACACCAACCAACATGTGAGTGGTGAATTTGGATGGAGTCTCGCAGAATAAGTAGAAGAGTACACGGGCTAGCACACCCTAAGATATCACTTTTCTGCTTGCTGGCCAAAGAATGGAAGAGAGATACCTTCGAGTTGGAATCCTTCGATGAGCAAAACCTCAAGGCACATACAAAAATGGAGATCGACCAATCACACATGGTTCACGACTTTGAAAAGTTGGCCCACAGGAGATCATTCAAAGAAGGAAGCATGGTGCTCATGATCTAAAGGTCCTTTGTCTACACTCGCATGAAAAATTGGAACCTAAGTGGGACCTCATCTAGGTTTTTTTTTTTAAGGTGTATCATATGGCTACAATCGAAGATGGTTGGATTATATCTCTAATTTACGGAAATTTTTATCTTCACCCGACAAAACTTATCTTCTTTTAAAGTCGCCAATCACAAGACTTGGAAGATCTAATTCAAGTGGGTTTCAATACACAGACTAACAATTTTTTTTCACAATATTTATCTAAGATGTAATTTGTGGGTGACACAAGATTATCAAATATGTAACATTCTCTTCCATATCAATCTTCTATCTTCTAAATATAAAGTGAAAATAAAGAATCTCTTTGTTCCTTGATTAGGGGATATCATGCTCTTTTCTCCAATCGCAAGCAAATTCCCCTCGAACCTCCTTGCAAAGATTTTCAATTTGAAGAATTCACAAATCTGACCCGGAGCTTGAACTTTCCTTTTATGGTACTACTATACCTATTTATTTTAATTGTTTAGCAGCTCTTTATAAGAGACAAGAGTGTCAATATCAAATGAAAGCTGTGAAGGTTGGAAAGCAATGGAATTGCAAGAGGAAAGAAGCGAAGGTGGTAAGAAGTGACAATTGAGTTTAAGATTACAACTTAAAATGGATAGCACAACAAGGTTATAACAAAGCCACCTTTTCATCCAATTGAGTGTTAAGGCGGTGTTTCATTAGAGATTCGCCTTTTCTTTTCTCCCTTGGCTCATGCAAAGCCCTCATATTCATAAAAAGGAAGGAAAACACAAAGAATATGGGACTAATTTCTCAAGTCAATTCAACTATTTATGATCTCCAATTCCAAAAAGTAAATTGCAAGAATTTAATCAAAATAATGAGTTAACATGTCACTCAATTCTTAGGTTTAAAGCCTCATTGGATCCACATTAAGACCCTACTTTTCCGAAAGAAACAAATAAAATTTTGAGAATACTAAGACCTTGTGGTGAACACAACTAGATCTCCTTACCCCTAAAAATCATACAAATGAAAGGTAAAACATAAGGACTTTTCGCCAACAAGTCTACATCATTTTTAACATCACAAAGGGGGTACTTTGCATACCCAATCCCTTGTCATTGTGATACACTTAAGATTGTCTACGTGTAACCCATTCGGAGTATATATGGATAGATGATAGAGGCAAGCCTAGACCGAACAACAAGCCTAAATCAAAAGGGATATCAACATGGCCAAAACATATAAATATTGCTATCATTTTGTTGTGCTTGATCTTTTTTTTTTTCCTATAATTTTTGCCCTTGGATGATGTTTTCGTGCAAAAGCTAATTTTTTTTTACTTAGATTTAGTATTAGAGACAAATACAAAAGATAATGATCATGAAGTATGAGATTGAGAAGTTTAATGGATCAAAGGGTTTTGAGTTATGATTAACTATACTGTAAGATATCCTAACAAACATATGCAAACACTTATTAAGCATTTGAATATGCCTAAGACCATGCGTGAAGAAAAATAAAATAAAAACGGATGAAAAATCTCTTTTTTTTGTACAATAGTATTTTGAGGATGAGGTCTTAAAGATGAAACAACATTATATGGGTTGTGACTAAAATTGGAGTCGTTATGTATGATTGAAAGGAGACCAAGAAATTTTATCAAAATTAGATATTATATTTGTTACACATTAATGCAACCTAAGTTCTTAAACTAAGTTTGAGAACACTAGGAATACAAATTAAGATAGTTCCTTTCAATTTCACATAAACAAACACCAAAATGATGGACACTTAGTAGAAAATTAATATACAAAATTTGTTAGGAAGTTGCATAAGAAAAAATAAATAACAAAACACATAATCTATAAACTCTCAGAACAACCACGAATGATTACCTCACATGCAAATACAAACTAGGGAAGGTGCTCAAAGGAAAAGACAAAACAACTAACCACCACACAGCTAACCACTAAAGAAATTATGACCCAATACAGGACTTTGCTACTCCGACAAATACCAAAAGAACAAGGCACATCATCACTTACTACTCATAATAGTTTAGAAAAGAAAGATACAGGTGGAAGGAAAAATCGTGGAGAGAAGAAGTAGAAAGAAGACCGAAACAAAGAAGTTGCGAGAAGGTAGAAGACAGCGCTCAATCTTAGAAGAAACCCTCGGGTTTAAAATGATTAACTCGCAATAGTTTAGAGAAGAATGATACAGGTGGAAAGGAAATCGTGGAGAGAAGAAGTAAAAAGAAGACCGAGACGAAGTAATAGTGGATAGGGAGAAACCAGCTCGCAAGCTTAAAAAAGCCCTCAGGTTAACATTTTTTTTTCTTTTCAAAACTCTTTTTTTTTTCCACAAAGCAATCTATCCCCAATTTATAGGAGAAAGAAGGGGGAAGAGCATTTACTGGATAAAACAACCAATAAAACCCACCCAAATCAGCCCACAAGTGAAGAAGCCAAAGCTTTCTACACAAGGAAACAACAATTCGAAAACCGAGCAGCCAACAGCAAGGAAACCGAGTGAACAGCAAGGAAACCGAGTGGATAGCAACAAGGAAATCGAGTGGACAACATGAAAAACGAAAAGACAGCAAGGAAAATGAAAAGATAGTATGGAAATCAAGCGGACAACATGGAAACCAAACAGCCAACATGGAAACCGCGTGGACAGCATGGAAAAAACTTAAGAAGCCATTAATAAAGCAGAAGAAATGGGCCAAGACCAATAAGGTAAAGAAACAACCCATAAATAATCACCCAACCAGTCACCAAGGGGCAAGATCAACACGAGTGGAAAGACAACGGTGTGAACTGACCTGAGAGCACCGAACCCAGCATAATCATCGATTGTTTTTCATCATAGGGCATTACAAAATAAACATAGCATTCAACAAAAAAAAAACATAAAATGTAAATTCTTGACCATTTCAATTCTTCCCTGGTGGAAGAATCCCATCTCCTGATGAGAATGTCTCAATAATACGCTGGTAGATATCAGGATGACGAAGCTGCAACTCCTCAGCTTCAATCCAAGTACAGTCAGTCAGGGGACGTCCACTCCATTTAACAAAGAATCGTCGGTGCACCTAATGTATTGTATGAGTATTAGCCATTACTTCAATTTATTATTGTAGATTAACCATTTGTTGCATAAACATACGTTGCCAACCCGCTTGATTATTTTGACTATCCTTTTTTTAAGAAAAAGGAAGACTCGCCAAACAACCTAATGCTTTGATGTCAAATTGATGCAACCTAAGTTCTAAAATCATGTCTCCCTCTTACAAGCATTCCATGGCACCATATTGAAGAATAAAGATAGTATCGAGTAAAAAGAATGTTAAGGACTCATTTATTTCTAAAAAGTGCTGCTAAGCTTGAAAGTGTTATAAATGAAATGCCCACGAATGGATTTGGTTAGGGAAGATCCTTTAAGAAGTAATCTACCTCGAATCAAGATCGCCTTCTTAGGTGTTATAATAGGTAGCCACTAGGTCGCAATGAGTAGGGCTGTCAAAATGAGGTTTCGGGTCGGATTCGGGTCCAACTCGAAATTGACCCGACTTAAACCAACTCAATTAGCCAAACGTGTCACAAACCCAGACCCACCTCTAACCCGATTCGACCTAACCCGACTCGCTGAACCGGTTTGAGTGTTATGGGTGATTGAGCGTGGGCGGTTGAGAGTGCGAGCAAGCGCGATAGGGCCAGCGGGCAAGGCGTCCAACGCGCGAGCGGGACAAGCAGGCAACCACGATGGAGAGTGAAACGAGACAATTTTGGGTTGCTTTCGGTTTGACTCAAACCCGACCCAAAATTGCAATCGGGTCAGAATAAGGAACCCAAACCCGACCCATTTTCAAACAAGTTGACCTAGACCAAAAAATTTTGGTCGAATTCAGGTCGTATCATATATTGACACCCGTAGCGATGAGTGTACTCCCTCATTGAAGAAGATCAATCAAAGGACTTGCTCAAGGCCAGCAGAGGTACTCGCCCAAGGGGAACGAAGTGCGTCACTCGCTCACATCCGCCAAGGGGCTTGCCATATGCTAGACGACCAAGAAGCTCCTCACTAAGTGAATAGATTGTTAGTCATCTCAATCAAATCCTCCTCCAAGCTTGCTAGACTTAGCTACAGAAAAGTGCCTACCCCAAGGATGTCACACTCCATTCGGTTACCACTACTAGGCCCAGGGATGCTTCATCCCTGCAAATGACATTCCTCACCTTTCACAACAAGGCGACCTCGGGCTCCCTTCACCATTAGTCTACCTTATTAGACGACTCGCCAACTACATATACTCTCCATTCCCACTAGTAGATTCTCAGTTCACTAGGCAAATATGCTAGTAAATTCAGGTATCAACCACTGGACAAATCTGAATTCAACAAAGATAGAAGTAAGTCTCATTGGAGATACAAGGGAAAGGCTTGCTTTTATTGAAAGAAACATTGCATCTTAAGAGAAATTGACATGTTTTAAAGAGGATAGAAAAGTGCGCTGGTGACAACCATTAGGAGGACAAGCTAGTAGATGTTAATATTGTTACATATTGTTTGGGTGTATATTTAGTTAATGCTAATTTGATAAATGATGGAGAAAATGCAACGATGAGCATATTGTAGTTAAGCTTGGCAACTTGCTTACCTTACATGTGCCATAATAAGTTGTTGTTTTTTCACTTAGGAGCCATTTGTCAGTGGCTACGCTCTTACAAAAAAAAATGTTGCATATCAATATTAGCATGACACAATTGAAGATGCATGATGGTGTGTTTAGAACATTAATAGGAGTCAGAAATGTATGACTTAGAAGTACTGATGTCCTTAGAGTGAAAGGGTGTATCGGTTGTCATAAGGCTGAGATCGACAAAAATGGTTTCCTTCGCAAAGAAAATCCAAGTCATCCACATGGAAACGAAGAAAGAAGTTCTGCAATTAGCTGGATTTTGTTAACTACTCATCCAACACTAAAATTTGAGTTTACTCTAGCCTGGCACAGATGGCCAACTACTATTGACTGAATAGAACTAAGTTCTCAGAAGCACTATAAGACAAACTAGTTTTGCGTTGACCATTCACCTCGGTCAATTGGGTCAGACTCAACAGGAAGAGTATGCCAACATCAACATGCCAATCAATCAAACAAAGTATGACACCCCATGCATATTCTTAGTGAGATCAAGAGATTAAACTTACCTAGGTATGAGACATTAAAAAATAATGCAAATTAGAACTAATCATAAAGTAGACTGAAGGGGCTTTGCATGACCCAGAAGAGTCATATAAACTCGCCTATATCATTATCAAACCAAATGGAAATACAAAATGATCTACCGAGAAAACCTGAAGTAGCTTCTCCTAAAAAGACACAAAATTTTGAGTGAAGAAAGGTTTACAAGACATTCAACACATTTTAGATTATTATGAAGGTTAATGAAGTAACTATGATATATTTAATGAATTTTGGCTTAATTTTAATTTCATGAAGTTGTTTACATAAAATTTTATATATTTTTTATTAAAAAAATTTATGATTTTTCAAAAAATTAGCTATTTCTTCCTGAACCTGAGAAAAACACTAAACATCAAAGTGAATCTAGTTTATCAGTTTATCTGCACTAGGGTCACATTTTAGCCGAATAAAGGCTAACTTTTGTAGCCCATTGGAAAAGTGTTTTGAAATCTTTTCACTAAGGAATATTTTGAGTTATTTTAAGATGACTTTTTGGTCTGCAAATACATGTTTGGAGAGGAAAATATTAATGGATTCGTAAAATCTAAGTCATTATCTTATAAGATCATTTAGGAAAGCTTTATGATGAAAATCAAATGTCCCTGAAAAGTCTCCAATTACTTTATTCACCAACAATCTTCAATAGAACTTCAGACAGGTATTTTATTGTGCAATTTTGTATTGGGTTTTGGGTTTCCTAGCTCGTTATGGATAGTTATTTGGGTTTCACCCAATCATGAAGAAGAGAGTGAGGTTGTGAAGGTTTCTTCACCTGCTGTTTGAGTGAAAGAGTTTGTAGTGCTTTAGTACGTCAGATTGTGGAGATTAGATATGAATGTAGATCGGTTGAGTGTCAAACAAAATAATTTATATGGAAAGACAACTCAACAACTCTCCAATATATACCTTTCTTTCAATGTAACCAGAAAAATGAAATAGATGAAGCAGGAAGCTGTTAGAGCTTAGTTTCTCTGGAAAGGAGCGAATATCAATGAAAAGATGGCCCTGGCTTATTAGTTCTATGCAAATGCAGCTATGCTCCCTAGCACAGAAAATTTGAAATGTGAATGAGTTGAGCGTTCAATCCGTTCATATGAAAAATTAAGCTGAATACAACTTCAGCCTCAAAAATGAAAGATAACAATAAAAATTCAGATATCCACATTTGCCAATGAACAATAGCTCCGGTGGCATATCCCTCTACTGCTAAAAAAATTAAGTTCGTGCTCAAAACTCTAAGAAATAACTGGAATATTTCTCCGCTGTTTTGTTAAGTAGACAGAAAAATCAAGAAAAACTTTAAATTTCTAAAATGTCAAACAACAGCGCAGCAAGTCTCCGAATTTTCCCTTCCCAATTTCCAATTCGCCCTCTCTGCGACCAATTCAACAAAATCGCCAAAGAAAATCGAGCATCCTATAATTGCTTAAAAAAATAAAATTAAGAAAAGAAAAAATGCTTAGAAGGAATGAAACCGAGAATGACCTGAGCCATGGTCAATGCCTTCGCCTCGTTGGACTTCACTATCTCATCGTACTGCAACTTAATCTTCCTCTGAGTCGCGCTCGTGCATGAAGAAAATGGATAGGGAAAATCCGCTCTCCCCTCCCCACTCGTGCGGCACGCTGCAGCGTCCTCGCCGCCTTCCAGCCTTCTCTCCATTCGCTTCTTCCTTCCTCTCTTCTTCTTCCTCCCTTCCTCCCCCCTCTGCTTCTCCGCCTCCTCTCCGCCCACAGACGAGAGCGGAGGCTGGGGCAGAGACGTATCACCGTCGGTTTCCAGCTGACACAGCGGCGATTCAGCGGCGGAATCTCGACAGCGCCACCTCCGCCGCTTAGCGTGCAGATAGGCGATGAAGAAAGCAAAGAAGGAGGCAAGAAAGAGGAGCAGCGCCGTTATTGAAAGTTGAACCGCCATTGGAAGAGAGCCATCATCTCCAAGCGAGGGATAAGTATCGATTCGAGCCTTACACAAACGGCAAAAGAATACGTGTGAAAGAGGCGGACGCTGACTTCGGACTTCGGAGGCGATTAATTCAAAAAATCTGATTTTTTATAAAAATTGCAAATCACTTAAATTTGATTTGTGCTTAATTCAAATTATTTAATTTTATTTAAATGAGATTTGAGCTAAATTTTTAAGTATATGTGGATCTCATTATAAAATAATCATAAAATTTTATAATTATTGAAGCTGTATATAATTGGCAAAATTTAAAATTAAATAATATTTTGAGTCAGCTACTATTAGATAAACATAGGCAATAGTGATCAGGGGATCAGATTAACAATCATTCGTCTCTTCACAAAGCTCCAGAGTATATCGAGGAATATATGTGAATTTTTAACTTGTTTTATGTACCACACAGCAACATTTCACTATATCCTAGGGGTGTCAATTCGGGTCAACGGGTCGAGTTCGGGTCGAACCCGGAACTGACCCGGCACTGTTCGGGTCAACCCGAACCCGACCCGTTTTTAAAAACGGGTCAGGTTTTCTGGACCCGAATCCGACCCGATTCGGGTTCGGGTCAATCCGACCCGACACGAATGACCCGGAATTGCTAGTTTCGGGTCAAAAATCGGGTCAATCTTCGTTTTTCGGGTCAAAATCGGGTAAAAACGGGTCAAACTCGGATTTTCGGGTCAAATATGAGTTTTTGTGTCACTTTCGGGTCAATTTCGTGTTTCCGTGTCAATCCGAACCCGACCCGATTTTTAAAACGGGTTGATTTCTTCAACCCGAACCCGACCCGTTTCGGGTTTGGGTTGACCCGAACCCGGATTTTTTTGGGTCGGGTTCGGATCGTGTTTCGTGACGTGTCAAAAATTGACACCCCTACTATATCCTTGGATGACCTAGCAGCTAGCAAGCTTAAATTTAGGACCTCGATCGATAACCCTAGTCGACTGAATAAGCGTCGTGCATTTTGAACTTTTATTCATAACATTGATGCATAAATTTTATGTGATATCCGTGTAGTGCTGTACCTTTATCGAATTAATGAATTAATTCCTAATTTATCATCACTTTATGCTATTACTAGAATTTAAATTAATATTTATAATTTAATTCTAAATTTTTGAAGTGTTTAGGCTATTTTACGCTCTTAGAATTTTCTAATACATGTTTCACGTATGTGCATAGGTATCTTTATTTTTTCCAAAATTGGTAAGGCTGATTAGGCTATCGTCCCAATAAATTTCCAAAGCTTTATGAAACAAATGATATCAATTTGTATGAATTCTAACTAAAGTTTCGTTTTGGATAGCTTTTAAACGCTATTTTTTCACAATTTTTCTTTTTAAATTATGCTATAAGCTGTCCCAAATGAATCATAAATATTTAAAAAATAAATAATGTACAACATCTTTAAAAGTAGTCAACTTTGTTAAATGCAGTGGGGCTTCACAAGCCATGGTTGGTAGGCTTTCTTTTTTTCTTTTCTTTTCTTTTTTAATGCAACTTTTAAGTCTAATGCTTTGGGAGGGCTTTACAAATTTGAACTAAAAGAATTTATTATGCTTTCGATGAATAAACCTACGACTACGAGGGGGTTGATGAGAAGACCCTGATGCGGTGCATCACACGAGCCAAACCCATCTTACCTAGTCTAGCTTTACACCACCCCATTTATGTTTTAATCTCTACTACTTTAGCTACCTTTGCAAATCCAAACATGCAAATGATTTTGCTGATATAAATGAATGATTGTAGCATAATGAAATTCTACAAGGTTAATAATAAATAAAAGACGTGCATATGACAACATAAGATGCTTTCTTTATTTTCAATTTCTGCCCCTTCAGTGAGATAAATTATTTTGTGCGGAGTACGAGCGGGAATAACCGTCCGTACTGTGAGTGTACAAAATAGTGCGTATATACTATGTACAAATAGTGTGTACACTGTACACTGATTTAATACATACTGTGTACAAATATGTACACTCACATATCTGGACGGTTCTTTCCGTTCGGACTCCGCACAAAATAATTTCTCCTTCATTGAAGGATCCTCCATGATGAGCTATCTTCCCTAAAAAGTATCAACTATCAACTCAATCCTAAAAATCAAATTTTTTATTTTTTTTTCAACACAATATAAGAATGCTATTCTTATGCGAAGGGCTGTAATGGAGCATTTTATCCTGCACGTAGAACCAGAGAAGTGGCTTTCAATCTATTTTAAATATAATATGATAGGCAATAATAATAATCTAGTAAATGTGTGTTAAGGCAAGCCACTACAAATCACTCAACTTCACTCTGAAATTCGCAGCCATATATTAACCATATCTTACTTTGTGTTGCTAGTTTCAATGATATTGATATGACTTTAAAAATCATATAATATGTATGAATTTTGAGATGATTTTTGAATTGAAAATTTTAAAATTAAAATAATGATGATCTAAACTACAAATTTGACATGGTTGTAGTTGAATCGAGTGGCTCGGACGAATCTAGCGAGCCTAAGACAACCCAATTCTGACATCATTAAAGTACTTAAATGCTGAAAAAATGTATGGACAAAGGAATTGGTATGAACCATATGATTGAGTGTTTGAATTTTTGTTCAAATTACCAAAATGCTCGTCTTAAAAAGTTTATGAATAGAACCATATTTTTCATATGAGAGGGGGAAGAAATGAGAAAATTCGAGAGCTCTATTGTATTTTCCAGTTACCACAGTCAACGACCACCACCAATTATTGCCATCGACAACCACCATCACCACAAATGATGACTATCAATAAATTGCCACTATCTCTAGAATTCTGACAAGATATAACAGTGCTGTTGTGTATAACTGTCCGTTTGTGGACACCTACTTTATATAATTTAATTTGAGAAAATCAAGCAATGATGTTGAGTGTTAATTATCTATCTATGGACGCTTGACTTCTATTAATCTCATAAGAGAAATTAGAAATTTATTTTTAACTAGTAATATTTTTCTTCAACTATAAGGAATGAATGATTCTTATATTCTTGTATAGATAGTGAATTTTTAATTCGGGC
Organism: Dendrobium catenatum; assembly: GCF_001605985.2. Classification (NCBI taxonomy): domain Eukaryota; kingdom Viridiplantae; phylum Streptophyta; class Magnoliopsida; order Asparagales; family Orchidaceae; genus Dendrobium; species Dendrobium catenatum. The sequence goes on along the minus strand of NW_021318832.1, from coordinate 2,799,040 downwards.
TAGCCTCAGCCTAGCCCTGTTATTTTTTCCCTTTTTAAATTTTCCACGTAAAAAGGTTTAGTCTTACAATATATATATATTGTTACATAAGTACCTTTAAAAAGTGTTTGAATATCTATTATGAATTTTGAGTCTATATTTGAATGCATATTTATCAAATTATATAATAATTTCATTTCAATACTAATTAATAAATTCATGGATTATAAGAATTACACATTTTTTCCTAGTGAGTATTTGCTTATAAGAAATCAAAATTTCATTTAAAAAATATTTATTGTATTTGCTAACCTAGTTCTAGAATTTGATTTTATATTTGACACTTAGATATTTTAAATTCTACATCACAAAATATTACACAAATAAATAAAAATAAAATATGAATTACAATTAACAAATCAATTGCCAATATTCTAAACAAATTATATATAAAATATTACAAATAAAATCTGAAATCTCCAATTCTCGATCCCTAACTCTAGTATACGGTTTGTCTAGTACAGTAGGCCGCAGGGACCGGACCGGTTGCATCCAACGGCTCCTATTTCATTCATCGTCCGCGTAAATCTGATCACAGCCTTCTGATCTATGGGGTTCTTCCCTGTTTCCAATTCCCACACGCCCTTCTTTCTACTTCCAGGAGGCTAACCCCTTCTCCAAATAACTACACTAAACGCAGGCGGCGCCTTTTTCCCTCCCTCAGGCCGGCGAAGTAGTGACCGTCATGAGCCGCTACGACGGCCGAGCCGGCGACCCCACCTCCTACCGCGACCGGAGAAGGTAACCCTAACGGCCTATTGTTGATCCGCTGCTGAACTCGTTAAGATCGTCTTCTTATCTGCATTTCTTTCCATGTTTTCAGCGATGTGGGCTATAGTGACGGAGGCCTTTCTAGCTATGGAAAGAGCTATAAGTCCTCCAGCGTCAAGGAGACTGAAGGATTGGCGGATTTGGATGGCTTGGTGCCGTTCGAGAAGAACTTCTATAAAGAGTCTCCTTCAGTGTCTTCGATGACCGAGGCTGACGTGGAGGAGTATCGTCGTAAGCGGGAGATTACGGTGGAGGGCCGGGATGTTCCGAGGCCCATTAGGGAATTCCGTGATATTGGTTTTCCTGGTACGCATGAATTTATTTACTGTTGGAGCATTTTTACATCCGAGTTTTTTTTTTTCCCGAGCAGCCCAACTTCGACCTAAACTGATTTATACGCTTTGTTGTGTTCTGCACTCATAATAATTAACAGTTCGATTTGTTTAGCTTGGGAAATGGGGGCAGAAGAGGATGGTTATTAAGAAACGATTTGTGAGATTTGTTTTGGCTCTGTTCTAGTTAGTACAATTTTCTCTTTCTTTGGATACCTTTTTCCCACCGTTATTACCTTCTTTTATCTCTCTACGTTTTGGATGGAAGTTTTATTAATTTTACAATGACCTATATTGTCATGTATATATGCGTATACCTGTTAGACAGTCATGCGATTGTGCTTTCACATATTTTAGTGAAAGTATAATGGATATATGATTTGCATTGTGATGAGAGCTTAGCAAGATGCCAAGATAAGTTGAGAGAATTATTAGAAGAAAATGTCCTCATAGACGTTTTGTGTTTTGCATTTCCAGTGCTAAAAAAAGGAACAATGATTCGTAAACCAGTCGATTTAAAAGGAAATCTAGCGGTGCATCTATCTTAGAAAGTTCATGGTGTACGCAGTTTGTATTTCCATTGGATGCAAAAAGTGATACTAAATAGTAAGTTATTCAATTAGGAAGAAATCAAGTGATGCATATTTGTGGTGGATTTCATGCCTTTAATCTACCGTGTGTGAAATATGTGGAATTATATGCAAAATTGTTCATTGCACTGGAGGGGGGACTCCTAGGTCTTGAATGTTCAAATTTAGCACCACTTTGTGATACTTAAGTCATTATAGAAATTGGAAGCATGAGAAAAAAAATATGGCACACACTTGCAATTAAGCTGTGATGCACCTACCTTGCCAATAAAGGGACGTGCCTAATAATGACAACTGAAAAGCTATTTAGAAGCAAAAACACATGGGTTGACTTACAATACAATTTGACTACTAGTGTCATAGCATGGTTTTCCATTACCAAAATGCCAATGGTTGGAGTGTAAGGTCCAAGTGAGTTGCCGGAGAGTTCATTAATGTCAGGAAGCCATTGAAGTATTTGGGCTACCAATAAGATTTGGCCTGGATATGGGTGGTAGGTGGTGAACATACTACCTGGAACGGTACATATGCAGTCCAACGTTTGTTTGAGGCAAATCTTATGATTGTGAATGATAGATTGGTGGAGCTGACCAATTTCTGGCTTTAGATAAATGCCAATGATGAGTAGATGAAGGTCAGATGGCGACAGGGAAGAAGTTTGATCTCTTCTTCCAAGATAGGACTCATGAATCACTGGTAGAGGCGGTTCCTCCAAAGAGATCAAGAAGGTGACACTAAGTGGAGGGGAGTTTGACTGATGAGGGAGATGAGACGAGCAAAATATTGACTTGGGCCTTGGGGTATAAAAAGGAGGAATGGCTTGTTTATGGGCTGAATCTAGGTTTTGATGGAATATATATACATAGAGTTTCTTCCCTCTAGAATTATAGAGGGAGAGAATTAGAAGAAGAAAAGATTTCATGGAAACTTTGTTAACCAATCATGTAGATTTTCCAAACTACTGATTTTGAACCTGCAAAAACTAGTTAAAATGTTACTTAATGAAGTCTGATGTATAATATATATACAACATATACAATATAGACGGATGAGTATTCGTTTTCTTTAATGCAATCTCTCCTTGATTTCTCATCCACATGAGTATTCATTTTGCTGTCCTCTTTTTTTTTTTTTTTTTTGAAGTTTTTCAATGAGCGTGATCATTGAATTCAACACCATTATGGAATGCTAATCATATAAATACCTTATTGTTTTGATGCTTTTTACAAAGATGTTGATCTCATTGGAAAAATATATCGAAACTTATCTAATTTTGTTTTTTCTATTTAATTATCTTCTGCCTTTATTAAATTGTAACTTACAGTTTGGGTATGCCATTGGCATATTCTTTTCAGATTATGTTATGCAAGAAATTGCTAAAGCTGGGTTTGTTGAACCTACACCCATTCAAGCACAAGGATGGCCAATGGCCATGAAGGGTCGTGACCTTATTGGTATTGCTGAAACAGGATCGGGAAAGACATTGGCTTATCTATTGCCTGCCATTATTCATGTGAATGCTCAACCAATTTTAGGTTGGGAAAGTTGAGCAATTTTTGTTAAAATGTTTTGGTTTGATTTTATTGGTCAGGAGATTTCATTGAATCTATGTTTTTTTATTACAGCACTTGGTGATGGTCCAATTGTCTTGGTCTTGGCTCCCACTCGTGAACTTGCTGTTCAGATACAACAAGAGGCAACTAAATTTGGAGCATCATCAAAGATAAAAAATACTTGCATATATGGTGGTGTTCCCAAGGGCCCTCAGGTTCGAGATCTCCAAAAAGGTATGCAACATAAAATTTTGATGCTTTGATACGTTAATTATACGTTTAGGCCTGTCAATTGGTTGAAACTATGTGCTGATGTGAAACATTTATTAACAAGGTTCTCTTTGCACGAAGATTTATGCATGTGCAATTGAATCTACCATGTTAACATAAGTACATAACTACCACCTATCGCAGCAAAAGCAACTAGCCAACCCATATCTTTGTGCACGCCACAATGAAATCATTGAAAATTTAACAAAAATAAAAAAAAAATTGCATTGGTGTCTTGTTTTGAATTTAAATACTTGGGTGGAATTTTGTTGAGTGATGTAGGCAATTAGTTTTGTAATTAACCAAGATTTTGGTAAATGTATGGAATTTTAGTTTTATTTCAAGATGGGCTGGACATGATTATAAAATCACACCCTTTAGATATTCGCAAATATTCCACATTGCATTACATATGCTTAAATCGATGAAACTTCAAAAGTGCATAATCATTGATGAATATATTTGTTGTTTATTTTTGATTCAGGTGTTGAAATTGTAATTGCCACACCTGGCCGGTTGATTGATATGTTAGAGTCACATCATACTAACTTACGGAGGGTGACATACCTTGTGCTGGATGAGGCAGATCGTATGTTGGATATGGGATTTGAACCACAGATCAGGAAGATTGTCTCTCAGGTATATATTTCTTTGTTGAAGTTTTGTTGTGTTTTACTTCCAACTTGCTACGATTACTTTTGTTTCATATGATTGAATTTAGATGTGACCTATAACTTAGAACTGCCCCTTTTTTGTATTTTGAAATGATCATTTTTTTTTGCTTTATACAAATTTTTGTTTCTATGGAAGCTATACTTTTGTGGAGAGGTGTGATGTAGAAGATAGAGAGTATGGAGGATCTACATATGATATTTATTGATTTAAGAAAAAAAAGAGTATGATAGAGTTCTAAGAGAAGGCTCTTGAGAGTTCTAGTAAAGAAAGGAGTTAATAATGCTTATATTTAAGTCATTAATGATATGTATGTAGAAGCTGTTACTTGTTCAAACACAAGGTGGTTTGACCAAGTATTTTCCTATTTCAATTGGATTACATTAAGAATCAACTTTAGACCCATATATTTTTTCTTTATTTATGGATATTTTACTAGACATTTGCAAGAGGATGTGCATTGGTGTCTACTTTTTGCTGATGATATTCTTTTGTTAATAATACTAGAAAGGGAGTTGATGAAAAACTTGAATTATGGAGGTCAATATTAGAGTCTCCAGGTTTTTCCTTTGAACATACCTAAAATCAAATACAATGAGTGTAATTTTAATAGTAATAGATCTAGTAGTGAGATTGTGACATTGGGTGATCAAGTCATTAGAAAGAGTGCACGTTTTAGATATCTCAGGACTATTAATTAAAGTGATGGTGAAATAGATGAAGATATTATTAGTAGAATTCAAATCGAATGGTTGAACTGGAGGAATGCATCGAGTATATTTTGTGATATAATAGTGCACCTCAAAATTGAGGGAAAAATTTATAAGATGATAGTGGACATGCAATGCTTTATGATGCAAAATGTTGGCCATTAAGAGAAAGCATAAAATTAAGTTGAGTGTTGCAGTGATGAGGATGCTCAGGTTGATGAGTGGTTTTACACTTAGAGGCTGAATGCAAAACGAGCATATATGTAAAAATGTTAGACTAGCTCTAATGCCAAATAAGATTAAAGAGAGTTGCCTAGATGGTTTGGTCGCATAAAATGTCGGCCTTCTGATGATCCTGTTAGGATAGTAGATGTATTAGATCACACCAATGTTAAGGAATGTTGAGATAGACCTAAAAAGATTTGGTTAGAAAGCATTAAAAATGATTTTTTTTTAAGATTTAGATGAGAATTTGATTGTTTATAGGACATAATAGAGAAAAATGATTCTTTTAGCCGATCCCACAGTGGGATAAAGGCTTGTTGTTGTTGTTGTTGTACATAGTTGTCTTATTGTGTTGCGTTAAATTGGGTTTTTTGAATGTCTAATTTAAGATTTTGATTAAATTTTCAAATTCATACATATATTATTTACTTACAATACAACAACTTAGCTCCATCTTTTCTTAATACTTGTTTTTTTTTTTTTCAAGTTTTCTTACACGAATTTAATAATCTCTTGATTTACTCTTTGCTGTTATACAAGAGTAGTCCTTTTTATGTGAAGCAAAATTTTGAACTTTTTTTAAATCTTCTAGATTAGAATATTCTTTTTGAGACATGCTCTGCATGATGTTTTAAACTGGCAAGCGTTACCTGACTGTTGAAATTTATTGCAGAATTTAGGATATCAAAGATAGGTGATTGTTATCGATACCTGGACCATTGTTTTTTCTTAAGTATTAAATATTTTCTATAAAGATCTCATTTTCAGTGCAACTAAATGGGAGAGGCTATTAGAGCACCTCTCCAGACTTGGAAACTGAATCCTGTTTGGCTGGATGAAATGCCTAATCCTCCGTCCACCTTAGCAGAAACTAAACTAGAGAGTAAGAAAGGACCAGGGACTTCATTTTTCATGATGCGCTCTGTTTTGGTTTTGGTGGCTGCAGCAACCAAGGATTTGCGTCAGCAGCATATTTTCTTTATGGTTTGTAGATGTTAAAAAGGCTGGTGCCAGTCTTAATTCCTTTAGTGAAGGGAGTAGAGGGAGGGATTGTTGCTGTCGTGGGAGCTTTGGATAATTGATATCATTGTTGAGAATTGAGGACTACTTTCTTGTATGCCGGTTTACAAAGACATGCTTTGGCGAAATTAAGAAGTATAAGGGGTTAAGATTACGCAAGGAAAGAAAAAAAGAGGAAACAAATTCTTGGCACAATGACTTTCTCATCTATTTTCTTTGAGCTCAAAGAAGGGATGGCAACGGGAAGATTATTATCTTTTAGGCCTAAGGAGGAGTTGCTTTGGTGCTTCTTGGAATTTGAAAATATAGGAGAATAAAAGGGAAAGAAATCAGGGGCTTAGTGATACAGGAGAGGGCAATTCAGCCCCCCTTGTGGGGTCCATTAAACCTATCATTATATATGTGAGAAGAGGAATTAAGGAAGGGATTAATTAGGAGATGTTTTTTAATTAAAAGGGGCTGATTTGAAGGATATTAATTTGGAGATATTTCCTAATTAAAAAGGGCAGATTTGGGGGTTGAATTGGAGGAGATTAATTAGGAGATATTTCTTAATTAGAGAGGGCTGATTTGGGGGCTTATTTAGGGGCTGATTTAGGAAGGGCTATTTTGGAATTTGTTGTTTTATTGTTTGCTATAAATAGTAATAATTATATTATGTTTGTATGCATAATTTGATTTGAGAGTGATGTAGTTAGATTAAAACTAAATTTAAAAATCTATTTTTAGAGAATTTGTATGGACTACTTGAACGCATGCTTAAGTGTTGTTTGATTTGAGGTATTAAGAGTGCATAATAATCTAAATACATGAGATTTGAGTTCTCAGGTGTTTTTTATGAAGTAAAACAACTACAAAGTAATTTATAAGACCGCCAAAAGTTCATTTTTTTATGAATTTGAAATTCAACCAAATTAGGTGAATTTCAAATTTAGCATATGGACCTCATCCTTCATGAAGTCATCCTCGCATCTGTTGACCATATGACCTTGTCCTTGGCATACACATGTCCGTTGTCTCCCTCATCCTTAAATCCAACTAGTCTGCCTTCCTTGCATTGCCTTTGGTAGTGTCCCTGCATCAGACATATTCACTGAACCCATTCTTGTTGTTGTGCCTTAGATTCATTTATAAAAAAGGGTTTAAAAATATATATTAGTGCAAAAAATACATTTAAAATAATATATTATTATAAAAATTAGATTCTTCTTACATCCAACCAAACACAAAAAAAAAAGATTTATAGAATTGATTTTACAACTAACAAAGCAATTTTGAGCACTCAAACCTCATTTTATTTAATTTATACTATATTTGAAGTACTTATGTATTCTAAATATTTGCAACCAAATTGCCTCTTAATGTGTGTGTGTGTATACATAGGGGTGACTTAATTGGACTTATTTGTGATAGGATTCATTGTGTGCGGAGGTGGAACCACACTTAGTTGAGGGTGGGAAACCCTCAAAATTATAATCTTAATAAATAAGAACTGTTTTGGGAACTTTGCCCCCTAAAATCATCTTTTGTCCCAATTTAGGGGCTAATTGGATGCAAGATTTAAGCATTATTTAGTCCAAATTCTGCTAAATAGAAAGAAATTGCAAATTTAAATCCTACGAAAAACTTAAATATTGTTCCTTTTTTTTCCCCCTTAATTCTTAGATTTAATAAATGCTATAGTTCTAGGAACTTATAGGATTTAGATGAAGAAGAGCACGAATGGGGAGAAAGATCGTAACATTCGTGGTGAGCTCCCATCTTGATTTTTGATAAAAGGAACAATGCTATCGTAGGACGTGAAGAAGCTATCTTGAGTGACTCTTTTGAAAGTCTACTTCGCATAATGCCAAAGCAGAAATGAAGAAGTGGCGACGTGGAAAAACTAACCTAGATGGTCCCACGACTCTAAGAAGAGTATAGAAAAAGACCAAAGAGAAGAGAAATTGTAATGGCAGAGAAGAATGTTGTTGACTTCTTTCCCAATTTCGTTTGGCTCCAGTCAGCTTTTCTTACATTTGCTTATCTTCATTTTTTCTCTCTTTACATACTAAAGAAATAGTAAATCAAGTGGGGAAGATAACCACCGGTTGGATAATAAGTAATTATAGTTAACATTTAGATCTTCATTTAAAGATTAGAGCTTCAATGAATTTTTTTATATTTCATTAATTTAATTTTTAATTAAAAGCATATATGGTGAGAGTAATAATGTAATATTATAAAAAAACATATAAAAATGGTTGAGAAGCTTGTAAGCATTGTTCAATTCATTGATTATTATGAAATATAAGATTTTGATTTAAATTAAGTTTAATACAATTATGTATATTTAATTGTTTATATAATAAGTTTGCCCACTCTCAAAAGAATGGCTGATTCTTTTCCTAATTGTGTGTATGTGAAATAAAAATGTGATGGAAATTATATTTGATTTCATACCAACATGTATTCTTGCAAAAAAAAAAAAACATGCATTAAAAAGTTAGAAGAGCACTTAATTACTTTTATAAGTAGAATTACGATATACAAATATACTTTTTTTTTAATTAGAAGGGAAGTGATATATGCAAAGATTGTTAGGTGATTTCAAGAGATAGTTTGACAGCCCAACCTAAAGTGTTATCTTTGGAGAATAAAGAAATTGATTGAAAGAAATAATTGCCTAATATATGATGGTGGAATGTGAAATATGCCAAATTATTAATCTGAGTTAGGATGCTAAGAGAGGTTGGTTGGAAATTTTTAGAATAACCAATCTTGATGTGGGAAAAGATGCTAATTCTATTAAAAAATATTTTTGGATAAGTTTCAGGAGATTCTAGAAACTGAGCTTTTGATGATCAGGTTAGGAAAGTAGAGGTATTAGATTTGATTTATATTAAGAAAGGTAGAGGTAGACCTAAAAAGACTTGGTTAGAACATATTAGAAATGATATTTCTTTATTAGATTTAAACGAGAATTTACTATTTACATGACAATAGAGAAAAAGGATTATGTAGCCGACCCCACAGTGGATAAATGCTTGATATTGTTGTTGTTGTTGTTCTAGAAACTGAGCTTATGTTTTCAAGGAGACTTGGTTTAGTTAGGTGTATCAAAAACTTGTAAAAGGAAACAAATGGATTTTTACATAGAAACAAAAGTTAAATACTATTGAGGAAACAAAAGTTAAATACTATTGAGGCTTATAATTATTATAAAGACTTGGAAATTTTATAGCAAAAGGTGGTGAGCGGAGTAAACCTACAATTTCTTATAATTTATCTAATATGCTTGCTTCCAAGCAAAGATAAAAGGAGTTGTATAAAATAGCTCAGATAAGAGATAATATATCAAAAAAAAAAAAAAAATCAAGTTATCTGTATTATAGTGGAGATAATAAGATCTTAGTTAAACATGAAGACATTATGGAAATCTGAAAATGCTAATTTGAGCATTGATTGAGAGTTCTATGTAAGAAATTATTTTTTGTATGTGCATAACGAACAAACAAAGTAAGGATATATGTATTATAGATTCTTTAAAAAAATAATGTATAGTCAACTTTTAGAATATGCTTAAAGGTAAAATTTTGGGTAAGGAGAGATAACTTTTGAATTTTTGAGAGTATGGTGGGTTTGCAATTTTGTTTAATGGAATTTTGAAGGCTAAGAGGACGCCTAAAGATTCAAGAAGAAGCATTTTGGTACCAATATTTATGAGTAAAGAAGATGTTCAATATTATGCTAATTATATATGAATGAAACTTAGAAGTCATATGATTAAGCTATGAGAGAGTAATTTAACATTGACTTAAAAAGTTAGTGTTCTTGATAATCAATTTGATTTTATGCTAGGAAGATCTATTATGAAAGTATTTATTGTGTTAAGACTATCAATGGAAATTTATATTGAGTAGAGAAAGGATCATTAGATAATTTTTATTGATTTTGAGTAGGCATATGATTGAGTGTTATAAGTATTTATTTGGCGTGCATTAAGGAAGAAAGGCATGTACCGAGTGTATGTTGAAAATTATTAAACATAAGTATAATGATGCACTGAAGTAGTTATGAAGTGACCGATGGGTTTTCAATTACAATAAGATCACATCTTATATGAATGCTGACTCTATCTATTTTTATATTGGTTATTCAGATGCTTGCATATGATATTGCTTAAATAAATATGTGCCTTAGGAGTATTATTGCTATTAGATGATATCATGGAAATTTAAAGAAAAAGTTTTTGGAAGTCTAATTAGGCTAGTTCTTTTGTATGAATTCTAGTTTTAGTTTGTTGACAACTAAATTAGGGTTGATAGAAATGAATATATGAAGATGGATGAGAAGAAAAATGGGGAGGGAAAATCTTGGAAATAGTATATTAGACTAGTGAGTGTAATAACATATATTTAAGATACTACAATTGAAATAGACTTTGATGGTTATGTGGTAGTGACATATTTGGTGAAGACTACAAAATACATCCATTAAATGGGGTACAATTAGTGTTTATGAAGAAAAATGGGTAGATCTTAGATAATATGGATAGACATTGTTCAAAATGATTTGTGAAGGATATGTTTAAATTTTAGTTAAAACTCAATAAAAAAGTGTGAATAATGAGGATACTCATAAATTTGGCTCTCAATAGTTGTGATAAGGCTTTTAATGATGATGATAATCAAGCATGTTGGTCTTAATATGCTCATGAAGAGTTTTCTTGTAATATTATACTTATCCTTTGTCAAAAATATGAGGGACATGAGATGAAAAAGGCACAATAGAAGAAAAAAAGATGCGATGATTGGGTGTTGAAAGAAGGGACTTAAGTGGAAGAAAGAGGAGATTGAGAAGTAGAGGAAGAGAGAAAAAGAAAGCAGAATTGCTAACTAGGGTTTGAGGAATTAATATTTTATTTAATATGCTTTCATTAATTATGAAAATCTTAAGTCAAAGATCTCCTTTATAGAGGGAGTCCTTAACTTTTTACAGGAGAGCCTTACAAGTAATAACAATTCAAAATGACACAAATACCAATTGGCAAATAATTTTAGAGAAATCCTAGTCAAATTTATCCTTTATCAACTTCCTTTAAAACAAATAACTAATGAAGTACTAATATGACTAAGCAATCGTAGTCCTTATCAAACAATATGCCATTAACTCTCATAGAGTATGCAGAACCATCCTTTAGACAATTATATTGAAGATATTCATTCAAAGGGTCAGGACAGTTACGTTACAACTTGTCGCAAGTTACCAAATAATAATCTAATGGGGATAGTGGAATTGGTGTTGCTAGTGGGGGGAGAACAAACTGGCTCTGTTAGTAGGAATGGTGTACTTCACTTGTAGATATAGCTGTAGGACTTTAACAAAAAAAAAGAAAAAAATCTGTAGGAAACTTTTGATTCCTCGAAAGTTTTTTTGCAAGTCAATGGACTTTAAAATAGAAAATATGATTAACATTCACATTGAAAGTTAAAGCATTTACAAATGCAACATGTACTAAATTTTTAAAAAATAATATAGATTTAATGATGCGTGATGCGGTAGATAATTTTTTGCAAGTACGCTGCAAAAAACACACATGATAGATGTAAACTAAACATAATTTTCATCATTATTACCCTCAAGTTTAGAGTGATCATATCCCCAGCTATAAAGTCTTCATTATGTTTGACATTTCTTTTTGCAATATTTACAAATAACTCATGTGAATGAGCTACAAATAATACAATAACATAAACACATGATGCATAATACAAATAATACAAGTCATCAATATAAAATCCATAAATATGTTTTTTTAACTCTACATTCTTCATATGTTTCTCTCTATTGTGTTATGTCTGATAACATATAGTCAAATACAAAATCATGTGTTGGTTATCATTTAGATGAGAAATCGTAAAAAATACATTCTCGGGAGTTGGAGAACTTTTAGAAGGAATAGGCAACAAACAACGTTAGCAAGTATGCGATGATTAATCTCAAATTTGGAATCTAGTTTTGATTCTCAAGAAAATTCAATTGTTCAGGTGATGCACTAATGCACATTTATGTTCAGTTTTACATTTAATTCATTCAAGTTGAGGTTTAATTATAACGTCATTTAATAATGGGGAGTCTTCTTTTAGATTGTCATTAAAAATGAGCTTATAGTATTAACATCCTTTGTATTATAATTTCTTTGGAAAGGGGATTTGAGAAACGTAATACCTACTGTATCTCTTGAATCCCAATATTTTAAGAATTACCTAAAATGATCTTAAGTATTGGCTTGGCTAGATTGAGGCATTTAACAATATCCTCAACAACATCATTGTAAAGTGGATTTTAATAGTATTTGGTCTTCTTATTTTGTTACATGAAAGGCTCAAGACACAATGCAACAAATGAATAACACCGTAGTGGTCCAGCAAATTCACGTCTCAACAGGACACATGACTTATATCGCACAAGGGTTAGAAGAAATTAAAAATAATGCAATAAAATAAAATAAATCATGCAATCTCTTTGGTACACATTAACTAGACTCAATGACTGTCTTTGATGATGTCTGATGATGCCTTGCATTAGTACTCCCTAGCTTTGAGAATTCAACTCCAATGAATGAAGATCCAAATACTCCTGTAGCAGTTTTAGACAGCTGGTGCAACTCCTCTTGAGTCATGAATCCTCCATGGGTGATTCCTTGCCCGCAAACAGGGATCTTCAAACTGACTAGTTTGAAGTAGGTATGATCTATTCGTCTAAAATTTGATTGGGTCGATGAGATCTCAGGCTAAGTGTCGGTGGTGGTAGCAATGTTGACATTGATAGAGTGGATGTGCTAGTATGAACATGAGAGTCATAATTGTTAGTAAATGGAACAATTGCATACGTGTTTTGCCAACAATATAATGTTAATTCCATGAATATTAAAAAAGTGCCAACATCCATATGAATTTATACTTGGTAGGCATTTTCATTCTTTTTCCTTATAAATTTTCATGTGCTTTATTTAATGTTTTGAGAATGCTCGTGAAAAATCTCTTTGTATAACATTTACAAATACCATGCCTTCCTCATTGAAGGCAATATTTTATTGTTGTGAATTAAAATCCATTTTATCTTTTTCATACCTTATAAGCTTTCTTCAAATTTCTTCATGAAGTTCATGGGGAATTAATGCAAATGCATATGCAAAATCACTGGACTTGTATGCAGCTAGAAGTGCAATGAGTTAAATGGGGTTTCTTGGTTTGTATGCTATCATGATGTGAAAATTGGCTCATACGAGTTTACTTATTAATAGAGAGCTATTATCAACAAACTCGATAGTGGAAAGAACTGAATACCAATTGGATTGCTCTCAGTGACCTAGCATCTAAGCAGGATACCTAGACATCCATTCACAACCTTGGTTTGACTGTCCATATGTAGGTGATAAATCATGGGAAATAGGAGTTTGGTTCCTAACTTCTTTCAAAGGATCGTCTAGAAGTAACTCATAAATTGAACATCTCATTCTGAGATGATGATTTTGGGTAAATAACTGAGATGTACAGCCTTCTTAAAGAAAGTGAAGCAACTTGTGGTACATCAAAGGTCTTTTAGCATGGAATAAAATATACCATTTTGGAGAATTAATCAATGACTACTAGGATGGAGCTGCATTTTTTGAGGTGTGCATGATAATTCTAGAATGAAATATATATTTAGATCTTCCCAAGGCCTATGAAGAATCGGCAGAGTGTATAGACCAATTGCATTCTTTGCCTGCTTTTGCTACTAAACAAATGTATCATTGTGCGACAATTCACACAACACCCTTCTGGAGTCTAGGCCAAAAGGACTCATCTTTACTCCAGGCAATTTCATCATGACCAAAGTGACTAGATACTTCACCCAAGCGCGACTCCTTAATAAGACAATATCTGAGAGAAGTTTTAATGATTTCATATGAGTTCCTTTACAGATATATCAATCTCATATTTGAAAATCCATACTGAGGGTCAGAGACTTGGAAGTCAAGGATTCATAGATTTGACAAGACTTGGCAATTTGGGTAATTGGTTGACTTTGTCAAACCAATTAACTTTAAACACTTGAATTTCATGATCATAGTAAAATATGAACTCTCAAGATAGTAGATAGTGATGCCAATTTAAATGGCTTTTATGATGAATTAGAATTTATAATATTATGTTAAATAATGTTGTAATACTTTATTTTCTTACTAATGTGATTGTGTGACCCTCCTCTTTGAGGACACCTATAAATATGATTGTCGAAAGCATCATAGGATAAATAGGTTAATCTTAACATTAGTGAACTTGCTAATAATTCTTATGAGATAGGGTAATCTCAGCATTAGTGAACTTGCTAATAATTATTAGAATTTAGGGAAGGCTTCAAATGTTTCCTTTGTCTAATATAATTCATCATTCTTCAAGCATGGGTGATTGGGTTCATTGTAATATTAAATCCATAGTTGAAACTATAGTAAAAGGTGACTAACCAATGGAAACTATGAACATTGCAACCAATGATTAGGATAGGCCATTCTTGAGTTGGCCTTGAATTTATAGGGATCAATAGAGACCTTGTCACAAGAGATGAAAATTCCTCATAAAATCACTGGAGTCATGGATGACATTTCTTTAAGGGAATAGATTGCTTTTCTTAGTGAGTTACCCAATAGAACCATCACAAATGATATTTGATTATCTGTTTGGCTAAATATTAATATGTTATCAAAATATAAGGTTAGAAACTTTATAATAAAGAGGTACAAAATGTGGTTCTTCACCAAGGTTTAAAAATTCAAAGTTGGAATCAAGGTGTTTAGCCTGGGTGAGGTTGAGGCGTAAGTCTCGAGGTGGATCGAGGTGCAAGCTTCAAAATAGAAAATTAAAAAACTTATAAAATTACAAATAATTCGTAAAAATGATTAACATAATATATTTACTTAATTCATCATCATAAAGACATAAATAAAAAATATAAATATTAAATGTTAATACAACAACAAGAACATCATCAAGCCTTTGTCCCACTACGTGGGGTCGGCTACATGAATCCTTTTTCGCCATTGTGTCATGTCAAAAGTCAAATTCTCATTTAAATCTAATAAAGAAAGATCATTTATAATGTTTTTTAACCAAGCCTTTTTAGGTCAACTTCTACCTTTCTTAACTTAAATCAAATCTAATACCTCAACTTTTCTAATCGGGTCATCGGAAGGCCTCCATTTAATGTGACCAAACCATCTAAAGCAACTCTCTCTAATCTTATCTTCCACTAGAGCTACTCCAACCTTTTCACGTATATGCTCATTTTGTATCCTATCTATAAGGGTAAAGCCACTCATCCACCTAAGCATCGTTATCTCTGCAACACTTAACTTACTATTATGCTTCTCTTTTAATGGCCAATATTCGACCCCATAAAACATTGCAGATGTGACCACCACCATCTTATAGTATTTTTCCTTAAGTTTGAGGGGGACTTTTCTATCGCACAATAAGCCCGATGCATGCCTCCATTTCAACCATCCAACTTGAATTCTGTTGATAATATCCCCATTTATTTCACCTTTACTCTGAACAATAGATCCAAGATATCTAAAATGTGTGCTCTTATTAATGAGGTGATATCCTCATATGCAATTTTCTATGTTTTCAAACTAGGCCTAAACTCTTGAGCGGATTGTTGGACCAAGAGGTGAGATCCTCCATTTGCTCTTGCAAATGAGCGATACCATCCTCACAATTATTGCTACAAGCTTGATAAGGGTGTCCAATGCAAGTAGCTATCTTGAAAATATCATGATAATTGGGTTTGAAGTTTGAATTTTGTTAGTGTTCTCGGGTTTTGGCGCTTTGAAGGTCTAGATGGCGTAAAACCTAGAAAGTGTTCAACAAGAAAGTTATAGGCTTCATCGAGTTAATCTAAGTTGACTACTTATAAGTAAAATTTGGATCTTAGACAATAAAGATATAACCAAAATATGAAGAGCTGTCATCAAAGACAATGTATTAATTTTTGATCTAATACCAAATATCATTTAGGATCCTAACTAATGCACTTTGCACAAAACCCAAATGCTCACAAAAGTTTCTTAGGATATGTTAAGGGGAAATAAATATTTTATCGATGTATTTACTTAGCAACTTAAGGATTCAACCAATGAAAATTATGATTCCTATGAGTGATTATGTTCATCGATCCAAAACTTCTAGCCTTGCAATTGTAAGAAAAGTAATGATTAATCTAAAGTATACTAATCGTGGCGGCGTCTAGAATTTGTGAGAGTGAAGCAGGGATAATTGAAATCGGCCTCCACGAATAAACTTTTGTTATGTTTATCTTTTCTTAGTCTCCACCATTGGGCTTGGAAGGAAATCACAAAAACCTAGTAGTAGAGTGCAAGTTGAAACTTAAACATATGATTTCAATAAATTTTATTCACCAATAAAATCATCAGAGCTTTTAAATCTAATAACACTTACTAGTTTATTCATTAGAGATAAATGATATTTAATTATATTATTATATCAGCTAAATAACTCTTAAAAGTTAATTACCTTATAATGATGTACATGAAGCAAGAGCCTAGAAGCTCATCTAGATTATGCACAACTAATCATCTGACAATTATAAAGTAACATGAGTGAGTTTACAAGAAAATAACTTAGTAGATGAAATTCACCTAGTAAAGCATAAATGGTAAGTCATAGGGTATAAATGGATATTAAATAATGTATAAAATGTAATATTTTTAAATATGAGAATCATTTAGTAGTTCTTATCACATGACAGAGTTCATAAATAGTTATCTAGCAAATCAATGATCATCATATTCAAATGCGAAAACATCTAGTTACAAGTATATTATACTAATACTTTCATCAATGACTTATCAATCATATATCATTCTTTTTATATTTGTGTGTGTGTATATATAATCAATTTATTTTAACACCCTAAAATTAGAATAGGTTGAAATCAATCCATGAAAATTCAATGATTTCTCAAAAAAGTCTTCAATTGGTGGATCTGTTGGTTTGGCTAGCCAATTTTCAAAAAAGATTTTATCAATAATATATTCATCATGCACAAGAATATTTTATATAAATTTATATTATATTAATGGTTCATAATGAGTTTTTTATTATTATTATGATCAAAATTTGTTACATATCAATTTAGTTCATAATTTATATAAGCAATAATTATTTTTAAACAGATAAAATGATATACATAAATGTTATGTGAATTTGCTATAAGTAAAATGGTAAAATCTACTATCTCATCATCTCAAAATGACAATGTGACATACTGTGAATAAATAGGACAATCTATAATATATTTTTAACAATTAAAACATAAAAACAAATATCAAGGAATAAGCTCCAAGGAGTGATACATTTATCTTTTAAACCAAGGTTGTGAAATTCGGATTGGATAATGAATCGGAAGGAGAGGTTCATGATTTGATGGTTCTACCGGGGTCGAATCTAGGTCGAATTAGATGATGTAATAACTATTAACTTTATTTAAATATAATAGAATTTACATAATAATGACATAATCATATAAAAATGTGATAAAATTAAACAAAATAAATAATCATGAAGCATAAAACATGAATGAATATATTTTTTTTTAAATTGAGAAATGAAGTTTCTCATTACTGACCTGTTCTTCGTAAGCACTTCTTATTTTTTAATGAAATCTTCAATTCTCTTTCTCTAGCTGGTGAAACTGTAAAAATGAAATGAAGAAAATGAAACGAATATCAATTAAGTGATATGTAATACAAGTAATATAAAGTGAAGTATAATAAGCAAATTGCATGTATACTATAAATTTTTTGAAGACAATGAAATAACAAATTCATAATATATGGATATAAGAAGTAATAGTTCTCATTCAATTGTTCTAATTGGTTTACACATAAAATACTTAGAAAATTCTAAGTGAATATAATAATCATCTTCTAAAGTTGTATCATCAAATGATAGGCCTTCAAAATCCTTCTTCACCGAAATCTTCCACCTCAAATGCAGCGAAATCCTTATATCCAAGTATTTTAACTCCATCACTTATATTATCTAAGTCATATTTATCTGCAAACTATGAATGTGAAATAATAAGTCTTTGTTTAGATTACACCCAAATGATATAATTAAATCCACTTGCAACATACTTGGAGGTGACCTAGTAGAAGTTATGTTTGGTTTTTCAGTAGTAGGAAAATTGAATCCTATTTATAAATTTCCTTCTCCAAGTCTTTTAAATTAAGTTTTGGAACCGGCTCATCTTCAAGTATCCAAAAAGTCAAGTATTTCAATACTTGTGTTGTCCAAATGATCATAAATCTTTTTTGTAAGGTGGAGCTTGTGAAATTAATATGAAAAATGATAAATATATTGCACATCATTATTAAAAAAGTTGTTTAAATATACTTGAAGATAATATCTATTTCTCAAATTGAGGTTGTACCGAACATATACAATATCATTTAGCCATTTGATGCTCAAGATGCTTTCGTCTTTTAGTATGAATATGCTCAAACATGCTCTAGTTCCTTTCACATCTTAATGAAGATGATGTTTAACTAAAAATTCTAATAATAATCTCTGTTGATTTGGAGCATTAGAGTTTCAACATCTTCTATCATTCATCTATAATTTAACAAATATTAGTTTATTCATATGTGATTGATGTAAACAAATGCATCAGAGTCCAATAAATATTAAAATACATGCTTAAGTTTTCGCTAACTTACCAGATTGCATTTCCTTTTACATTGTTAATTGAATTGACTTTTCAATACTCTTCTAAGTTATCACAAAAAATTCTCGCCTCATTAATTGTCAATGATAGTTTAGGACATATCTCTTTATTTTCAATCAATTTGACTAAACCTTGTAGAACTTCTGATTTGTTGCAGTAATTTTCTCTTTCGTATTGGAAATGAGGGTTGAGGAAATAATTTACTGAATATATACCTTGTCTTAGTTGATTATTCCATATTCTCTTTATTATACTAGTGTAGGGTTTATACATTCTTTTTATGTTTTTGAACTTGCCCTTTATAATTTTTCTAGCTTTGTACATGTCATCATAGAGGTATCAAAGAGAAATTTTTCATTACCATCAACAATTCGTAACAACTTGATCGGAGGCCCTAATAATTTAGAAATCACTAAACAATCATTTCAAACCCTGTGTTTGGAATAATAGATGCTGCCTCATTGTTTTAGATGACTTTGAGTTAGTGTATTACTTACTGGTGATAAATGCTTGCAATCATGTTTGTGCTCATCCACAATTCTTAATGTAATGAATGTCGTTGCAAATCTGGTTGCCTCAGGTCTTACAATTTTTTTTTTAACTATGCCAAAATAAAAGTTGATTATAAATAAAAATTATAATCTTTAAAGTTTTTCTTGCAAATTTCATAATATGAGGTATGTCACCAATATATTTGAGAATGAGTTTTATGCAATGTGCCGTACATTGTGACAAATAAATATTATCAAATGTTTAATGCAAAAATTCTCTAGCATTATTGTAATTTGCCATATTATCTGTCACCAAATGTACAATATTTTTTGGATCAACCCATTCAACAACTTCAATATTTAATGAACACAAAGTTGTAGCATCTTTGGTAATATCAGATGCATCAACAAATTTAAAAAATGACACTCCCTGTGGACAATAACAAGAAAATGTATCAACATTCTACTCCTGGTATGCATCCAACTATCAACCATCAATGTGCAACTAGTTTCTTTCCATATTCTTCTATATAATTCAATTAATAGCTTGCATTTCTGTTTATAATCTTATAACAGATTCGCTCTCAATCTATAATAAAAGAGAAACTTGTAATCTGGTCCAATAACAACAATAACATCAACAGTCTTTTGTGCGAACGATGAATTTAAATTATTGAATGAAATGCAACTATGATAAAACTACATAGCTAGGGCCAAATAAGCACGGTGTATGGCATTCCTAGATGCCAATGCACTTCTCAGCGATGGCAGTGATTCTAGTTTTGTTGTGGGTGTGAAAAAGTTCTCTATTTCATCAATCTTCATCTTTCTTGCTTACTAAGAAAAACGGTCACGTTTACTTATTTTTATGTTTACAAATTTTTTCATGTTCTAAAAAAAGAGGTGATGGATACTTATTTTCATGCATACAAATTTTCTCGCTTGCTAAAAAAAGTGGCTATGTGTATTTATTTTTGTGCATACAAATTTTTTCGGCCTACTAAGAAAAGAGGTTACGGGTACTTATTTTATGCATAACAAAGTATTATATAAACTAAGATCAGGGTTATACCTTAGATGTGCGACGGAGATGCGATTAGGCGAGGTGGTGCTTTAGACCTGTGATGCACAAGTATTTTTCTTTGATAAATTTATATTTTATTTAATTATATATATAGTTAAATGATGGGGGGGGTAGAGAAAGAAGAGAAGGATGCAACCTTTCTAGAGAGGGAAATGAGGATTTGATTAGGGTTTTGGTAGGAGTGATGTAGGAATGTTGTAGTGGTGAGGATGATGATAGAGAGAGAAAATCTCACTCAAATTTTAGAGAGAAAGTTTGGAAATTTTCTTTCTCTTGGTAGAGAGAAACGAGGGAATGAGGGTGAGAGGAGGTGTTTGAGATGGAGAGGTGTTTAGAGAGAGAGTTTATGGAATTTTTCTCTTTCTTGAGAGATAATTTTCTCTCTAGTTATAGAGAGAGAAAGTGGAGAATGATGGGGCTTTTTGGTTTAGAGGGTGTAGTAGGTGTTAATGAGGTTTTTTTTTGTGATGTTTGGTAGTTTGAGGGTGTGTGGAGAGAAATTAAAAATTTAGGGTCAGGGTTAGGGTTAGGTTTTGAGGAAGGAGAAGAAGAAGGTGGGGAAGGAGAAGAAGAAGGTGGGGAAGATAAATAGAAAAAAAGAGAGGGAAGAAGAAATGGAGGAAGGAATAAGAAGAAAGAAAGTAGAAAAATGAAGTTTGAGGGAGAAGAAGAGAAGAAGGGAAGAAAAGAAGAGAAGAAGAGTTTTCCTAGGAGTTGGGGGTGGCAGGAGTGGCCGGCGGCGGCGGGAATTTCACGAGAGGGAGAGAGGGGAGTCGTGAGGGAGAGCAAGCTTTGCATGAGTTTGGCGTGCGCGAGTGAGCGAGTTGGGTGAGAATGAGGTTTTAAGTAAGATTTAGGGGTATTTAGTTATAGGATTTTTTTTTTCATTTTTTAATCAAATGTGCCTCAACTTTGTCACCAAGTCATCGTTATTGTTCACGCAAGTCGATGTCGCCTTGATTCGTGCGTGCAAAATTATAATTGTCTCCTATCAACAACCCCAGCCAATATGGGTATTGTTCTTAGCTATTTCAGCTTTCTCGAATGCCCTTATGTTGCCCGTTTCTTCAACGAAACCCATTTCGGTGATTTATGTTTTTGGTCAATATGCGTTGGATGAGTTTTGCGTACGGTCGACTTAACAACGTCACTTGTATTGAGGTCAAAAGGATTCTTACATCTTACTCTTTCCTTGGAAGTCTTGCAAGGGTTGTTGTGCCACATGCTCAATTAGCCTTCCATTTAAATCAAAAATATATAAGGATATATTAAAAATGTAAGAGAATTCCCAAATTTCATTCAACTGAAGATAGCACCATCCATGATACATAAAGAGTATCTGTAGTATTGATAAGGGAAATTGAAAAACATGCTTGAAAATAAGTGAGAAATAAAGATTTGTATAGTTTGAAGAGACTTTTGTAGAATTCCAGTTAAGTTTGTATAGACAAATGCTTAATGTTGAGGAGATGAATCCAAGGAGTTGTCATATTGCAAAGAGGGAGAAGGGAAGGGAGTGGGATGGCCGGGTGGCCATGCCTTGTCAGATAGATAAAGCGAGGTGCAAGATGAGGTTTCATGGCCAAATTGTGATGTGGAAGTCAACAAGTAAGGTTAAGGTAAAAAATACGATCAATATTCTTCAATTGATGACTTATGTGGGAGAAGGAATATCATCGGGTTGGGTTCCACCACACAACATTTATACAACTCAAAGCACAAGTATAACACTTGATTAACATGATAGTGACTTAACAAAGAAGTTCACATGACTGAATATGACAAGATTTATAATACAAAAGGTCAAAATAAACTAAAAAATATATAGGAAAATACACCCAACACCCATATAATATCCTAGGTACACATGAATTAGGCTTGATGATTATGTCTCTAATGATGTTTCTGATGACACCCTGTATCATTTTTACTCTTGTGGTTATTTACATTGTGTTTTTAAATAAACATATCTTATGATTTTTTTTTATCACCCATGTTGTTTCACAAGTTCTTTTGATTTTTGTGAAGTCCCATGGTCAAAGATGATATGATGAAACTATCATTATGTAATTAGATAAAATTTATATGCCATACATGCAAAGTTACAGCTAATATGATGTGCAATTGAAGTGGAATGATGAGATCAAATTATTTTGTTGATAATAAAAATTAAATTCATTTAAGTTTTAAATTTTAATTGATATGAACTTAATTCATGCACATGTTAGAATACTACTACAACAACAACAACAACAGAAAGCCTTTATCCCACTAACATTTTAGGATACTAATAAATTAAATTAAGCATGAGTTCATATCACGCGGTTGCAGCAATTAGGATTTAATCTCACGATATCACTCACTCTCATGATGCAGTGGAGATAATTCACTTAAGCTTTATTGAAGTAGGGATTTGTTTGCAATTAACTCAAATATATGGCGTTTTTTTTAGCATAGTTCCTAAGCATGATACAAGATTGACCAATCCATATAAATTTAATCTAAAAATTTCAATTAAAGAGTATAGACAGAAGAGTCAAACAAAGCTACCTTTGTCATAGGTACTCATTAAATACTTAATCTCCATACTATCTAGTAGCATCAAATTAGTCCAGAAATGTTTTTTGAGTTTATTGTGGATAGTGAAAAGGTTATTGTTTGAGCTTAGGTTTCCCACCTAAAGGGAAGGTGGATGTGAAATAGTTTAGGGTGGCCGGGAAGGATTAGAGATAGTCTGAGCTGTATCCAATTAGCTGACTGGTGAATAGTGATAAAGTATGATGGATTTCTGTAAGGGCTGCATGGTATCACTGAAAATCTACAAGAGAAGTTGCTAGTGAGTCATGATCAGGATTGGCATGTGTAGTTGTTAGTAAGGCATACATAGAATGCTAAAAGTGCACAACTTAAGCAAACTGTCACTTTCTGAAGGAAAGGTGGGGGTTAGTGTCTTGTTGTGTAGATGGTTGTGCAAAGATATCATTAGTGGTGGAATTATGACTTTGTTTGGGACGACTTTCTTTCTACTTCTTAAAGCAGCTTTCTAGTACAAAATTAAAAATTTTTGTACTAAAAAGTTACTTTAAGAAGCAGAAAGAAAGCCATCCCAAACGAAGCCTATGTAGATAGAGAAATCTTGTGAGTCGATGAGATGCATAGGGTCACAGTGCAGGGCCAATTGTGGATGTGTGAAATATTGGGGTGGCTCATGGGGTGTCACTGCAGCGGTGAGCTTAAGGTAATCTAACTAGAGTGTTAAGGGGTAGCAAGGTAACAGCTAGTGCGATGTGCATGTGACGCTTATAAATGGTAAGTGTGCAAGGGTGATGTGACTTGGTTAAGGATGACAACGAGTAGGGTACCCACTCCTATTATATAACATCTGAGCCACATCCAATTAAATATACCATTACCTAAATTTATTTTTGAACTCAATGGGTTGCGATAACTAACTTATATGAATAGATAATACCCAGTGCTTGATAGTTAATTCATCATGGGTTTATAATATATAGGATAGAAAATAAACTTGTCTTATAATATACAATTTAGAATCAGATTTAAAAAATTTAAACTTATAATGATATAGTCAATATCATGCCTCATATATGTGTATGCAGACATGCATGCATGTACACACATATATATAAATGGGATCATAAAGCCTTATTGGTAAAGGATAGTTTCCATCTATGTATTTGGTCTGGGTGAATGAGGTATGGCTAGGGAACATTTTGATATCAAATTGATACAAAATGACACATCGGAAGGAAAAAAAAAAGAGGAATGGGTGCTTAATGGAGTTGAGGAAGGGGGATGAGAAGGAGATTGAGAATGAGATGAAGAAGGACATGAGAACGATAAACTGAGGCTAAGGTTTGAGGAAACCAATTTTATTCAATGTTCAATCATTAATTTAAAAGATCCTAGGTCAAAGGTCTCCTTATGTAGAGCTAATCCAATAGTTTTTACAGGAACATCTAATGACAACTCAAATTTTTATAAATATCAAATGACTAAAGTAACACAGAGAATAAATCCTCTTCTAATTTATCTTTTAAAACAAATAAATAATCAAATGTAGTCTTGATCAGACGGACACATGTTGACACATTCAACATGTTCTTTAAAGTTGATTAAATTTAGCTTAGAAATTATAATTATGATTTCTTTTGCATATTGAGAATAAGATGAAGGATATGTGGCTAAGATTTGAGAAAACCAATTTCATTCAACATTCTATCATTAGATTAAAAAAACCTTAGGTCAAATGTCTCTTTATATTAGAGGGTATTGATGACTTTTTATAGGAGCATCTAATAGTAACTTAAATTTATATAAATATCAATTGACATAAGTACATAACTTAAATTCATATAAATATCAAATGATCAAAGTAACGCAGAGAATAAATCCTGATCTATTTTATCCTTAAAACAAATAACTAATCAAATGTAATCTTGATTAGACATACACCTTCAACATGTTCTTTGTGTTAAAGTTAGCTTAAAAATCATAATTACGATTGCTTTAGCTTATTATTTTCTCTTCGAACTTATCATCTACTAACTCTCTCTCTTTTTCAGATCCGCCCTGACCGTCAAACTCTTTATTGGAGTGCCACTTGGCCCAAAGAAGTTGAACAACTTTCTAGACATTTTCTTTACAATGCATACAAGGTAAGCCTTGTGCCAAGCAGTTCCCAGGTGGGTTCGTTCATCTCTATCCCATCTGACAGAATCGGCTCGATATGAACAGGTGATTATCGGTTCCGCCGACTTGAAAGCTAATCATGCAATTCGCCAGCATGTAGAGATTGTAACAGAGAGTCAGAAATATAACAAGTAGGACATCCCTTAAGGACATCCCTTAAAATGCCACAGTTCCCTCTTCTAACATAGCTCGCTTTTTCTTTCAGATTAGTCAAGTTACTGGAGGATATTATGGACGGAAGTCGGATATTGATATTCCTCGACACCAAAAAGGGTTGTGATCAAATAACAAGACAGCTACGTACAGATGGTTGGCCTGCTCTTTCAATCCATGGAGATAAGAGTCAAGCAGAGAGAGATTGGGTGCTCTCAGAGTTTAAAGCTGGGAAAAGCCCCATAATGACTGCTACTGATGTTGCTGCTCGTGGTTTGGGTATATACATTATTTTTTCATATCGGCTTCATTTGGGACGGCTTTCTTACTGCTTTTTGTTGTATTAAAAAGCAGCTTTAAGAAACAATAAAAAAACCGTTTCAAACGAAGCCATGGTTGTGCATGCCTGATGTCTATAATCCTGGATGGGACTTTCATTTTGTTCTTACATTTTTTCTGATATTTTTGACAGATGTGAAGGATGTGAAGTACGTAATAAACTATGATTTTCCTGGATCTTTAGAGGATTATGTGCATCGTATAGGGAGAACAGGCAGAGCTGGATCTAAAGGAACTGCGTACACTTTTTTCACAGCAGCCAATTGCAGATTTGCAAAAGATCTCATTAACATACTCCAAGAGGCTGGACAGAAGGTCAGCCCTGAACTGGCTTCCATGGGTCGAGGTGCCCCTCCCCCACCTGGAGGTAAACCTTCTCAACACTTTTGTTTGGGACAGCTTTCTTACTACTTCTTAAAGTAGCTTTTTAGTCAAAATTTTTTATTTTTTTACTAGAAAAAATTGCTTTAAGAAACGGTAACAAAATCATACCAAACGAAGCCTTAAATGAACTGGAAATGAAATGAAGTGAAATCCTAGCAGTTTATTGATCATGAATCTATCGAACTAATAATGTGAAAATTTTCATTTTCTTCCTTCATATTTGAATCTAGAACTAATAATTTATTGATAATGAATCATTCCCTTTGGGCTCTTTATTTGGGCAAATTATTAGGTCCGAACATCCAATTAAAACTTGCCACGTTGTCTGCGCTTTGTCTGCGCTTTAACTGCGCTTTAGTCGCGCTTTGACTGCGCTTTACCTGCATTTTTGATACGCTTAATTTAAAATAATATTTTATTAATATCTGGATCTATCTCCACGTCCGATGACCATAAGTAATAATTTGCCCTTTATTTGACATCTCAAAGTATCATCAGGTTTTCGCGATAGAGGAAGAGGGTTGGGCGGAGGTCGTTCATGGAGCTAATTGCCATTCGGAGGGCAATTCTTTCAACCAACCAAGCAATCTACACACAAAAAGAACTAGTTTTTATCTAGTTTAACCAGTAATTGTGTATTATATTTTGCTCGGTGAGACCTTATAGATAGGTAGTATTGACTTTCAAAGGGTCTTCTGCTATTGTTCAGCAAGCAAAAATATTGCAAATCTTTTGAATTTGGCTGTTTTAAGTGATTGTCATGTTTTTATATTCAGCTGTAAAATATACAACCTTCTTATTCTAAAGAGTTTTGGCTATGATTTCGGCTTCATTTGGGATATTTTTCTTATTGTTTACTTTTTAGATCGCAATAGTAGTTTTTGTTTGTTCATTGCTTTCAATAAATTTGTACATGAAAGCTGCTTTTCTATAATAGCTTTCAAAAAATGGCTTTCTCTATAGCAATTTTACGATTATCTTTACAAAAAGCTACTGCGGTCCAACACGGGAGATTATTTTGTGCGGAGATCGGTTGTCGAATACCATATGAAGACCAACCATAATGCGCTACGTCAACGGTACCGAGCCGTGGTACCAGCATTACCGAACCACGATACCGAGCGAAGGGGTGGCGTAGTGCATTCTGGTTGGTCTTTGGACAAAGTTCATCGTCAAAATAGAATAATTTTTATGGCAATCAGTATCTGCTATCACAGTCTAAATTTTTATGGCATTCAATGTATGCCATCACTGTCTTATGTAATATATAATAAAATAAAAATAATATTTATTTAGGATATTAAATAAATATTTATTCAATATTAAAATATAATTAGTGAGATAATGAAGAAAAATAATTCGATTATGAGAATAATATATATTTAAATCTTTAAATCACATAAAAAATATTACTAATATTAATTTTTTTCGGTAACATATATATATTTTTATATATAAATTTATAAACATTATGTGTGATATACTTAAATCCTTTTATTAATTTTCAATAATCTCACTGATCTGTCTCTTTCTGCCAATTCAACCTGACAAATGCGGCAGATGCTTTGGTCCTGTGTTGTAACGGATGAGCCAACAAATTTCACCTCTACCTCTGCTACAATTATGAAAAGATTTTGTATGGTCATGCATAATCCAGTTTTTATTTATTTATTTATTAATCTCCCCAAAAAGAGTTTTTATTTATTTATTTATATTTAGGACCGAAATGTTTTGATGGATTAGGTATTCCCTCTTTTGATTCTCTTTATCGTAGGGTTAATTGCTCTTTTATATATGTCATGTATAAGTTTAATTCTCTCAGGAGCACTTGGTTTGAGCTAAATATGAATCCCCCTTGGAAATCACCCCCCGCCAATGCTTCCAAATCTTGGAAAATGATTTGTGCCACTGCTGTGCAAATTAAAAACTGTATCACGCTCTTGGTGGCCCCTAGTAGTAATTTTTCTATGCTTTGGAATCCTTGGTTTAATAGGAATTCGATCTTCAATGCATTACTCTCTCTTCGATTTCTCACAAATCGGTGAAGGAATTCATTAGCAATGATCAGTGAGATCTTCCCGATAATATCCCGATTTCTATATGTGCGTCTATCAAAGAGATAAGTATTCATGAGGAGTCGGCTATTCTCTGTAATGGGTCTTCTCAACCCTCTCTCAAGGATTTTATATCTCAACTTTTTTCTCATTTGGAGGAGTTTCATTGGTTTAAATTTATATGGCTCAAAAAAGCATTCCCTTAGATATGCTTGTTATTCTTGGATGGCTATGATTGGAAAGTTAAAAACTGCTGATTTATTAATCAATAAGGGGATCCAAGTTCACCTGACGTGCTCCTTTTGCCATAGTGCGCTTGAAAGCAATACTCACTTATTCTTTGAATGTGATTACTCCTTTTTGGTCCTCACGGCGACTCTTCATGTTCTTAACTCTTCCTACCTCATACCAAACCTTACACAGATTTATGATTGTATTGACAATTTATAGCAGTTCAATGTTTTTGATAAAAACTTTTTTTTTTTTTTCGATCAGCTGCATCATATACTACCTTTGGAGGGAGAGAAACAAACATTGTTTCTCTAATACCTGATCTTCTTCTGATTCTATTAGCATATTATCAATCATGCTATTCATCTCAAAGTGAAGAGCTGAAAATATAAAGACAAGATTTGGAAGTGTTTTTTAAATCCTTTAATATATGGAATCTTTTGATTGGCTTGATGGTTTTGTTTTGAGTGTCTTGGCTTCTCCGACTATGATGAGCAATGGCCGATCCCACCCATTCTCTCTTTGGATGGCCCTTGTGGCCACCATAGAATTACTGCTGAATGGAATTTCTTTACTTGCTGCTGAGGGCTCTTAATGGCCACTGTGCCCTATCATTTTGTTGGATTGGTTTCTCTGCTAGTATTGGCCCTTTGGCAACCAGAGCTGCCTTCGTTTTTTTCAGGATGCCTAATTCTTGATGATTTTGATGACTGGGGTCATGCCTGGTTTCTCCGAGTCGTTTTGGTTTTGATCCCTCCCAGCCATTTTTTTTGGCATGTTGAGGGATTCTGGGTTTTGTATTTCTGACTTCTTTCCCTTAGTCTTTTTTGGCTCTTCTCCCCTTTTATAGGTTTTCTTTTTATTTTACATTGTAACTTGTTTTTTCTTTAATATATGGGCTTTTGTCTCGGGTTTTAAAAAAAAATGTCAATTAAATAAACTCAAATATTACATATATAAGACTCGAACTCAAGATATCTTAGGTTTCATTTGGGACAACATTCTTAATGATTTATAAAACAACTTCTTAGTAAAAAAATTCTAGTTGAAGAAATTTTGTACTAAAAAGTTGCTTTGTAAAGTAGTAAGAAAGCCATCCTAAACGAAAGTAGTAAGAAAGCCATCCTAAACGAAAACTTACGCTTCTTTTGGGACAGCTTACTTACTGCTTCACAAAGCGGCTTTTAAGTACAAAATTTTTTTTTTTTTATTAGAAAGTCACTTTAAGAAGGTAGGAAGAAAGCCGTCCCAAACGAAGCCTTAGAATCCATGATGCATATAACACAATTTTTTATTTTTATTCATTCATGAATCCAAGATGCAATGAAAAACACATTTTAACCATCTTAAGCTTCGTTTGGGTTGACTTTTTTATTATTTATTAAAATAAATTTTTAGTACAAAAATTTTAATTTTTGTACTAAAAAGTTGTTTCAAGAAGCAGGAAGAAAGCCATTCCAATGAAGCCTTAGTATACCACATAACAATATCATCATATACTAATTTCCCATTAATGTTCAAGGGATTGAAATCATGTTTCCTTGTAGCAATGTTATGCTTTTATATCATAGAAAAAAAGTTTACTTTTTTCATAGTAAAATTTTACAAGAGAATGTTAAGAGATTGTTGATATTCAGTAAAATCACATGATGATTGTATAATATTAGTGGGGTTAGGATTGATCCTTCTAAGATTTAAGTGTAATTTGGAGTGCAACAACTAAGTGATGGGGATGACCCTTGGCCCTTTTAGGTTTAGGAAATTATGTAAAATGTTGAATAGTATCCGACCCTTACATAATACACTACAGGAAAATCACCCAAAACCGGCAGTTTTTTCCGGCGGTTCTAGTGAAAAAACCGGCGGTATTTGAATATACCGGCAGCTTTGCAGCGAGTGGGATTTGAGTATGTCATGATAGGAGAATTTTAATTTAGTTTTGTTCAACATTAATGATCGTTATCATCTCATAACAAGACGTACATTCATGAATGCACAAACTCTAGATAAGCGATTTCTCATATTATCGCAAAATATAATTCTTAAGAGAATGTTTTGTGTCCTAGGTTTATCCTCTGACCTCTTATTTATAAGTTTAGGTTGTGGAATAATTATATAAAAATATTATATTTAAGGAAAATAATTAAATCAATTGATTAGTCATAATGAAGACTTTTCATAAATAAAAAATACTTATTACCATAATTACATTAGTGAGTTTTATATAGTCTTTTCCTTTTCCTCAACTAAACTATACAGATATGTGCAGTTAGGCGAGCATAAAACCTTTTAGATCACACAAAACCTATCGAAGAATTCTATACATGAAAAAAATAAGTAATATATATAGGGCTGTGTTATTATGCTTTCATATGTTCGTCAAAACATTCATAAACAATTATTAATATATTGATGAATTTAAGGCTATAGTGTATAGTAGACAAGCTGGCTATGCATAATTAAACTAGCATAGATGTAGTTATAGAATAAAGGTCAAAAACTTAGTCCCTTTTCAATGTGCTTGTCCATATTTGATAGGAGATATCACATTTCAATTACAAGTCAAAACATAAGAGAGAAATATAGTTGTCATACAATCATTTTGACTTATTAGTTGTATACGAGAAGTCGCGAATGTATATTGTTAATAATCCACCTTTTTGGGGGATGTTTGGTCGGAAGTGGTCATATAATCATTACGACTTATTAGTTATATATCGGAAGTCACAAATTTATACAATTAATCATCCATCTTTTAATTAGGGGTTGTTTGGTTGGAAGTAAAATGAGTATAAAATGAAGTGAATGCAGAGGTTTTGAAAAGTTCAATGTTCGGTTGGATGAAAAAGTAAATGCAATATATTTATTAAAGTTCATTTTTTAGGTAAACTGTTCTCGCCTAGTTTTAAGCAAGAACCGTTTATGCCGCTCAAAAACTTGTACCGCTGGTTGCCGACCACCGCTACCACTACCGCCAACGCTGGTCACTAGTCACCGTCGACTTCCCTGAACACAACTTTTTTATACTTTACATTACATTCACTTTACTTCAAACCAAACAAAAAAAAAGTAAAATCATACATTCTTTTTACACTCATCCAAATAAATTCAAAGTATTCCTTTTTACACCGTATTCTTTGTACATTGCATTCTTTTTACACTACATTACTTTTTCAGGAAACCAAACAACCCCCTATGGCCTTAGATCAGAATGAAAAAAACACTTTAACATTCACACAAATGTAAATGTCATGTCTATGTTTATGATATGCCAATTGTGATTTTAATTTTATTTTATTTTTTTTGAAATGCCTTATTTTCTAAACATATATATATATATATATATATATCCAAAACATTAACATGCAAAAATATATGGATGTCAAAAATAGTGTTCATTGAATACTTGTAAGCAAGTGCATATATGTGGATAATCTTTCCTTGATGAAATGATATTAATAAATAGATTATGTGCACAACAAAAAAATTTGATGTAAACAAGTAAGAAAAAAGAAATGATTATTTAAATATTCATTACTTATATGAGTAAGATCTCATTACTTATTCGACTAAGTTATTTTAATGACCGCATTTAATAATTAATAATAAAATATATTATTTAAACACCTTAGGTTAGGCTTGTGAGTCAAGCTTATCAAGACACATGCTTTGATCTCTAGCTCAAATTGCAGCTTGTATATTAAAAGAGCTTAAGTTTAAATGTAATGAATCTTGGCTCATTGACTTGCAAGTTAGCTCAATTAGAATAAATATATAAACTTCCAATTTCTCCTTGTTAATCCTCAAACTAGTTTAATTAGGAGGTTGTAAGTCCCACAAACTCCTCTTCTTTTTCAAATGATGTTGGTCACATTCATGCCTTTTTTAGTGAGCTCCTGACATGACTTTCTTATAAATTGTTGTCTATACCTTCTCATACTACAGCAAAACATGTGATTACTGGCGGAACATTTATGCCGGAAACAATGAATTAACGTCAGAATTTTTTTGTTTTCCGGCGAATTTCTGGCGAAAAATCATACGCCAGTAAAATACGCGTCAGAAACAACATTCCGACGCAATAATTTCGCTGGAAACATTTCCGGCGGTATTTCCGGCACAATGCCGGCGGAAACGTATGTAATATATGTCATTTTTTAATAGATTTTTCCGGCGCAAGTTCTGCCGCTTTTTCTGGCGTATATTTGCGCCGACAATAGCGGCAGAACTTAAGCCGAAATTGTTGCCAGATCTCATTTTAATCGAATTTTCGGCGTATAGTTACGCCGGAAATAGCGACAGAACGTATGCCGAAAAAAACGTTAAAACTCAGTTTAACCGATTTACCGGCGTAAGCACCGCCGGTAATACCGGCGCAACATTACGCCGATAATGGTAGTAGAAGTTGTGGTATCGTATGGAGGCGCACTTACCGGCGGATTTTCCGCCGGAAACCTGTAGCAGATAGAAAAAAAAATCCTTCCAACAATCAAAATGGATTTTCAAACCTGCAAACAAATTCTTAATTCTCACATCACATCTAAATATCATGTAATATCAACATCTGATTCACAACATATAAACAATACCAAATACATATAAAAAAACACAATTTATCCAATAATTAAACAATATCAAAAACATCTAAACATCTCAACTGTTCCAAATATTAAACATTCAATTGTTCAAAAATTTAAAATTGACACAACTACTATGATTCAGTCTCCTCCGCCTCAGAAACTATATTCTTCTGACTAAGCTGCTCTCTAATCTTTCGTATTTCATCCAATAATTGAGTATTTTGCATTTGCAACTGCTGCCGCATCTATTGTTGTTACATCTGCTGCTGCATCTGCATCTGCATCTGTCAATTAACCGACGGATTCTACGCCGGTATATCAACGCACTGGCGAATTAACCGGCGTTATATACGGAAGATTACGAGCGTATTAAACGCCGGTAATTACGCTGGACATTGTTTGGTGGAATATTCGCCGATTAAACTGTTGCTTTAAACGACATATACATATCCGCTGGAACCTCCGCCAAAAATGAGTTGTTTTCCTGTAGGATCACTTAGCTCTCGTCATGACTTTCTTAATGTCTCCCCATGGTTAGCTTCTCCAACAAGTTCTCACAATGACTTCCTTGTCGGTAAATTTACGGCGTATTTTGCGCCGGAAATGTTGACGCAAAATTTTCGTCGAACAATTCCGCCGGTGCCTGCGCCGTTTATTACCGGCCACAATTTTCCGCCGGAAAATCCGACGGTAATCGCGTGTTTTCCCATAGTGGTTGTTGATCCCTTTCCCAACGAGTTATAATTGTGACCCTTCTCCAAAGAGCTTCGATTATGAATTCCTTGCTTCTTTGTTATCAAGGGTTTAGAGCATATTAAGGAGAAACTTGAGTTTATGAGTCGAACTCAAGCCACAAGTTTATATGATCAATAGAGCTTAAGCTTAATATCTAAGCCTCAATTGAGCTCAAGATCGAGCTCGAACCTGCAATGAGATAGGCATGTCAAGCTTGAATTAGCTGTGATGGCTCGAGTTTGACTTAATATGTTTGCTCATCAACTAATATTTGAAATATATCAATGTTATAAATCTTATATGGTCAAATGATTTTCTAGAGGGCCTTCATTTAGCTCCTAAATATTAAAAGACAGACCCATCAACCAATCCTACTACGAATATGAACATAAAGTTCATATCTAGTGAGGATTGAGTCTCTCTTCATAGGCATCTAGAGTTAATGAATTAGGTGGTGTTACATATTTAATGAGCTAGGAGGTATCACATATACTATGAAAACTTTATCCTTATTTAAACCATTTTGCATATATATATATATATATATAGTGTAGTTAGCTTTGATTTAATTAATGGTATTAGCTTTTCATTTTGGGTTAGATGAGTTTATATATAGTGTAGTTAACTTTAGTGAAGATATTAATCCTCAACCAAAAAAAAAAATCTTGTATATGTATATGAAGTATGCAAGTGTACAAGAACAACAACAACATCAAATACAACAAAATAAGCAGTGCATTCTTTCTTAAAAAATGTTCAGCCACAAGAAAATCAAGTAGAAGTAACATATGATCACATACTGTATAATCAATTGCAACAGATGAACAAACTTGAGTAACAATATTATTCCAATTGTTCCAACAAAGAAGATTAGAAATGAAAGTGAAAAAAAAAAAGCTTTCATACTAGAATTAAACTTTGACACTTTGTTGCTTCATAATTCTCTCCTGAACTTAGGCTTCATTTGGGACAACTTTCTTACTGTTTTTTAAAACAGTTTTTTAGTAAAAAAAAATTCTAATTAAAAAAAAATTTTATACTGAGAAACTGTTCTAGAAAACAGCAAAAAAATCATCCTAACGAAGCCTTAATCTACTCACTCCACAAGCGCTTAATCAGTACAAAACATTTAAACAGGTAGTAAATTTAAGGATCATAAGCTGCAAACAATACCAGATGATAAAGCCATTAATAAGATTGCTGCATCCTTCTCATCCTGAGGAAAAACTCGGTTTAAAGCTAATAAGCTCTTGTTTAAGCTTATTACAATATCTTCAAATGAAAGCGTCCTCTGAGAAGTCTCAGCTGAAGTAAAAAACCTGCACCTCTTTTTGAAAGGGAC
The DNA here is from genome assembly GCF_001605985.2 of Dendrobium catenatum. Classification (NCBI taxonomy): domain Eukaryota; kingdom Viridiplantae; phylum Streptophyta; class Magnoliopsida; order Asparagales; family Orchidaceae; genus Dendrobium; species Dendrobium catenatum. The sequence continues at coordinate 2,763,975 of NW_021318832.1, read as the reverse complement.
ACTGCAATCGACCTTCAATGCCTTATTCATTCGAGGCTTGATGGTGACCACTGGCTGCAGTTTGCCGCTCACTGCAGTTAATGCAGTCGCCATTGCTTTTCTTGCTTTCCTTTGCTTTATGCCACAGGCATTACAAAGAGACTGTATCACAGATATATTTTAAGAGAAAGAGTCTTAGCATTTCTTAAGATAGTTAAACAGTACATCAAATCATATCATCATCATCATCTTCATTAATTTTATCCTATGTTCATCATTTTTCATTCATTCACTCTAAATGATATCTTAAAGTACAGAAAAATCATCAATTATCGACGTCACTTTAATTTCCGGCGGTTTACATATATTTTCTGGAGGTTTGTAAAATAACCAGAGGTGTAGGCGCCGGTTTAAACGCCGGTAATTCCGACGGTCTTTTGACCGGCGCCGGTAATCAGCAAATTTTCTGTAGTGTTAGGTGTTTAATCTATCCATCAAATCTTTTCTTCAATTTTTTTTTTTTTAGATTTATCTTTTCTAATTTTATAATATAATAACAATATTGTTATATTAAGCCCCAAGTTCTAAATGAAAAAAAAAATGGAGGATTATGTTAAGTTCTCGACAACCAGTGTAAAATTTATATATTGAATAGTACTGATACAAATCCTTTAATTTTATAATATATTAATTCATGTTAACCATGCTAAATTTAACAATCAAACAACTAATTAGTTATTATTTAAGCTTGAATTTATATAATATCATTAGTTTAATTATAATTTTTTAAAACTATCATTCAAAAATTTGAACACCAAATTATCATTCTTATTGAATGGACACTCAAACACAGCATAATGATAGTTACCTTTGGCCCAAGAGGGCCACTTCTCCATAAGGGTGTCTTTGTTGTGCTGCAATCAGAGCAAACTCTACTGATTCCTCCATTATTGCTACTCCCACAGCTGCTCTGATCTTTGTTTCCTTTCTTCTTCTGATCATCTTGAATTTTCTGACGCCTTCTTTCAACCTTTCTTACTGTATTATTTTGATCTGAACACATAAGCTTTCTCATAATTCTCATCTTTGATGACATCCACTTGACTGACGATTCATGTTGATCTCCTTCTCCAGGTTCATAAAAACATGAAGAAGAGTACTGATCATCGCTTGATTCTTTGATCTCCAACTGTCTTTCCATCTATTTATGATGAGGAAATCAATGGAGGGATCTTATAAATGTAATAATTAATACATATAGAAGAAATCATATTTTTATGAAGATAAGCTGATTACCTCTTCTTCTCTTGTTTTGCTTGGTGGTGAAGGAGTTGATCTCTTGTTTGCCTCTTCGATAGAGATACAGAGATAAATAGAGAGAGAGAGAGAGAGAGAGAGAGAGAGAGAGAGAGAGAGAGAGGTAATAAAGGACCACTTGATGAGAAATAATATGTTCCATTTGTCATGGAGAAATGACAATTGACAACCTAATTTTACAAAGGATCCAGCATAAATACAATAACAGAAAAGAATAAGATGTTGGAAGGCTTTCACGTGAATCACTTTTTTCAATTGAGAGGGACACAACAGTGCTCAAGGTTTGAAGGCTAAACAGCATTTTAGAACAAAAATTTCTTGTAATCAAAATTTTTTACCAAAAGTTTCTTAAAGCAACTTTCTAGTACAAAAAATTAAAATTTTTATACTAAAAAGCTGTTTTAAAAAGCAGTACAAAAGCCGTCTCAAACGAAGCATGAATCTTCGATCTTGATAATTTGACATAAGTTCTTGAACAAATGAACAAAACTTTCATCGTAAGTTATTTCAAACACTATATATATCCCTAAACAATGCTTTGTTGAATGCAATTCAAACTCTTAAACTAACAAATGAACAAATGTTGTGCAGAACCAAAGCCTGACAAGATCTCTAAGAAATGTGAGAGTAAATTAAGTGGGTGGATGCTATTCGATGAGTGGATGTACTGATTTGACTGATAAAATAAAACAAATCAAATGCAGATAAGTTGAAGTTGCAACGTGAAGATGAAATCAGTGCTCGACAATGGCCATCAATAAAAATCGTATATAGTTTCTATGATTCTTAGTGCTGATACGTTCACCATTCCTATATCACTCCTACTAATCTTTTCATATCGCAAAAGGGAAAGAGAGAGAGAAATGTAGAGAGAGACATTATATTATTAGAATCCTGAGCTGGAAGCACCAATGGAGGAGATTCTGTATTGTGATTATATCGCACAACTACAGTTTCTAGTGCTTGCTCAACACATTTGGACATCTGAAATGATTTATCCTGTGATCAATTGGGACATATATAGGAATGCTGACTGTTCCAACATCAAATCCTTGGGCTTATTTTTGATTTATACAACAATTACAATTTCATCTGGTTATTATTTTCTCACTATTTTTTAGAAATTTCTACGAAGAAAAGATGATTTTTACGATTAGAATTTGTTTGGGACGGCTACAATTTTTTATAAAGTTAGTTGTAAAATTATTATGAAGAAAATAACTTAGCTAATCTTATTGTAAAAAAAAAACAGATTTATGTCACAATATTTTTAAGAAGTAACGAGAAAATAGTATACAAATGAAATTACGATTGCTATCTGAAAATCAAATCAACAAAAGGTTGTCTCAAATAGACTTTTAGAATAGCTAAATTATTTTCCTCGAAGCAACTGAACAATCAACTTTATAAAAAATTTACAACTATATATCCCAAACAAGTCCCTTCACTACAGGAAAACCTGTTATTACCGGCGGACTTAATCCGCCGGAAACAATGTACAATCCGACGGAACCGGTAGTTTCCGGCGCATGTTCCGGCGCAAATATCTCCGCCGACGGTAATCACGTGTTTTCCCGTAGTGCTTGGAATGCCTTTGTTTAGGTAATTTTGTTTAAGATTTTATTTGGGACAACTTTCTTATAAAAATGATTTTAAATATAAAATTTTTAGAACTAAAATTTATTTTAAAAACAATAAGAAAACTTCTTAAAGAAGCCTAAGACTTTATTTGATACAGCTTTCTTACTGCTTCATAAAACAGTTTTTTAGTACTAAAAACTTATTTTAAGAAGCTGTAAAAAAGTCATAAAAAAAGCTTAAATTATAGCTCAGAAAAAAAATATTGAGCTTGATAATCTATTTAATATTGCCCAATAATATTTAATATTATAAATTATAAATAATATTAATAAATTTTATATTGCTCTGAATAAAAATTTAACCATACATGAAATTCTGAATAATCTGCCAGGAATAAAGAAAAGTTAAATTTTATGTTGATTGGTTCATGTTAAATATACACAAATACAAACTAATTATAGATCAAAAATTGACATGGCATAAAAAAGTATCTTGCTAATAAAATGGAATAATGAATTCTAAAAGTATTATTCATTTTATAAAATAAAATAATTTAATTTTGAATGAATTTATTTATGAAATTAAGTATCTATAATAATAAAAAAATCCTAAAATTAACTCCCACTCAAAAGGGATATCATGTACAAATACACATCTCTTTATGTTCATAGACCACCTCATGTCGAACTTTTATTACGTCCTCTGACCGAACGTAGCTCTACGTTCGGTCAGAGGATTGTTACTCGGTTTTTGCTTGGTATTTGGTCGGTATTGC
>NW_021318832.1:2737613-2760223 GCF_001605985.2 Dendrobium catenatum | reverse complement strand
AGAGAGAGAGAGAGAGAGAGAGAGAGAGAGAGAGAGAGAGAGCTAGTGTAATAATTAAGGAAAAATCTTAATGTCGACAGTTACGAGAGTAGTGTGAGCCACACTCTATGTGTGAATACAAAATAAGGACTAAATTTGAATATTCCTTGGATGATATAAGTAAGACGTACTTGTTTAGATGTTATATACTTATCATTATGGTTTCTTTATTAAGAACGCTCAACATGACAACCCATATATTCCTAACCTTTGGCATGGGATTGCTTGTTCTGAGATTTTGGGTTCCATATGGTCCATAGAGTCGCATCAATGCCATATTATGATCAACTATGATAAGCTTAAGCCTAAACCGAATTGTCTCCTTGAAACTTAATATAGTGTTCATATATCTTATAAATTAATTTAAAATGACAAAATAATACATAATATAAAAATTTGAGCTAGATTATTATTTTCTTAATAAAAAAATAATATTCATCTTGAATGTCATTTATCCTCCATTAAAATATTTAAATCATCATTAGGCACTTTTTAAATCTTATAGATTCAGATATTTATTTAAAATGTTATAGCTAGTAAAAATTGAACTCCTATATATGTATATATAAATTATAATACTCATATTCTAAGAATTTTACTTCCCTGTTTATAATTTATTTCAATCAATGAAGGGAGTTGGGCCTTGTCATGCTTATTGCTGGTCCAAAACTGGCCCAACCGCCAGTTGGAATCTCGATTTGGGCTGAAATCTCATCGCTGGTTTTAATTTAGGCTTCTTTTTTGGGAGATTTTTTAATTACTTTTTAAAACAGAATTCTAGTATAAAAATTAATATTTTTTTACTAAAATTTCATTTTAAGAAGCAAGAAAAAACCGTCCCAAATGAAGCCTTAATTAGCCTAATATTGATGGCTTAATCTTACAAACAATAAAATTATGATATCTATCATTAATACAATTTTTTTATACAAAAATATATTTTTTTGTGAAGAACATTCAATAGTAGTAATTGGAAGTAAAAGCTTGTTCAAAGACATTCAAATCTCATGATGAGATGAGTAAAGAAAATACTTGAGGTCCTCATTTAAGTTTCGTTTGGGACGGCTTTTTTAACGGAGTCTTAGGCTTTATCGGGAATAGCTTTCGGTCATTGTTTTTTAATATTTAAAAAAAAAAATTGTACTAAAAAATTATTTTAAAAAACAGTAAGAAAGTTATCCCAAACAAAATCTTAAAATTTTATCCATAAAAAATATTTAGATTCACATTCCTCTTTTGTTAATACAAAATCCTTTGCACCACATTCCTTTAGTTAAAGCATAATAAAAATAACTTTATTGCGAAGATAATACTTGAGCTTACAGAAGAAGGGATTAAAGAAAAAACTAAAGAGGAACACTAAAAAGACTGAAAAAAAAAAACACTTAAGCACACTCAAGACTTTGTTTGGAACATCTTCCCTACTGTTTTTCTTTTCAGACAGTAGTCATAGTTTCTATTTGATCATTACTTTTTCACCGCTTTTAAAATGTTTGTGCCAGGAAGTTGCTTTCTACAACAGTTTTAAAAAAGTTACTTTTTCCGCAATAACTTTATAACCGTCTTTATAAAAAATTGCAGCCGTCTCAAATCGATCCTTAATATGCTCTCAATATTTATGCAAGACTTTTCTATAGAGAGATGTTAACAAACGAACTCTAAACATTTTACAAACTAAGAGGATCAAGTTTTTTATATAGCCACTTTTGCCATCCATGTTTGGGGATAAACATCCTTCAGAGGATTTCTTTGTATCCACTTAAATATTATTGTGCTGCCTATCAACTTATAAGAAACAAAAGCCTTATTGATTTATTGAATTCCTTTTACTTTTGCTTATTCACTGGTCACTGAGGAAGGCCATTATGCTAGGCTTTCATTCTTCTGGATTATGACTCATTGCATTGTCCATCATGAATGATATGAGAGATCACAACAGCTTAAGAAGTTGTTTATGACTTAGGTTTTATTTGGGACATCTTCTTTGCTGTTTTCTAAAATGATTTTCTATTATAAAAATTTCTAGTTCAAAAAATTTTTGTACTAAAAAATAGTAAAAAACTGTCCCAAATGAAGCCTGGGAAGCCTTAGGCTTCATTTGGGATGTCTTTCTTACTGTTTCTTAAAACAACTTTTTAATACATAATTTTTTGAACTAAAAATTTTTGTATTAAAAAGCTCCTTTAAAAAACGGTAAAGAAACTATCCAAATGAAGCCTTAGATTGATCTTTAAGTCAACTTATTTGATTCAGCTCACTCAGGTTATTAGAAAACTATTTTTGGATTCTTTAGTTTTAATGGTCGTTGATCACAGATGTTGAGGGAAGAACTATTAAGGAGGTCTACGTGAAGATAGATGGAAGATGTTAAGTGATGATGGATGTTAGATGAGTGAAAGTGGGCGATATCATTATTCTCTTAAAGGAGGGGTGGCTGATGCGACTAAGGCTTCGTTCGGGACGGCTTTCTTCTTGCTTCTTCAAGCGGCTTTTTAGTAAAAAAAATTAATTTTTATACTAAAAACCTGTTTTAAGAAGCAGTAAGAAAGCCGTCCCAAATGAAATCTAAGAGTCATTAGATCTTTTAGGGTGATTAACACAATTGATCACCTGCATTAATGAGGAGAGATCGAATGAGTACTAGGAAGATAGAAAAATAGTAAGTGAGAGGAAAAAAATTAGAGACAATTGATTGGTTCTCCAAATAGTTATCGAAGCTCTATAATTCTCTCTAATATCTCTACCAAAATTTATCATAAATAGGTAGAAACAAAATTATTTTAAATTTTTAGAGGGGGACATTATTTAGCTCTTTTAACTAAAAACCATAAAATAAAAGTACATATCAGTTATCAAATGGTCAAAATTTTTTCATTAAATGTTCTTCTCTTCGAGGGTAGATCAACATCATAAATGGCTCATGAATCAAATATCTATAAAATCATAATGATACTCAAAATTTATGAGATCCGATTTATTGATTATGTATAAATGTTGGATGAAGTCTAAGAATTTGTTGTCATTTGATTTGGCTTAAGATAATGAAAAATTGGCATTTTATAAGGCAAATTGTTCACCTTCCCAAGGGCAATGCAATGCCACCAAAATGGCTTATGAATTCGTTGTTGTAGAGGTTACAAGAGCTCCAGATAGTTCAAATATAGGTGGCCAAATTATGTTAAGTTTGACTCATTTCGAGATGATTGGAGGGTATGATTCGATGGTTTATAAAGAGAATATATTGAAAGTCTGAATAGGTTGTTATACCTAAAACAATTGTCCCAATGCTAACCAAGAGAGAGGTGAATTGGTTATTTACAAATTTCTTGGAATTTTTGAAAACCGTTTCTAGAAAATTAAATCTCTGATTCTTAAAATATGCAGTTGTTTGAATACGATTTTCACAAAAAAAATTCAACCATAAACATTAAAGTGAGTAAAATAAAATGCGGAAAATAAAAGTGAGCAGAAGAATACCAAATTTTATAGTGGTTCGGTCCAACTAGACCTACGTCCACTCCCTGAATACTCTTTCTTCAGGTATTGCATTAAACAATAGTGACTATCCTTTTGCTCCCAAAGCAAGCTGGAGAAGCCCTTACATACTCTCTCCCACCAACCCCGTGTGACAAAGAACAACCATTCTTTTTCACCCTCCCTGGTGAAGACAGAGAACCGTCGTCCTTTTTCTCCCTCTTGGTGAAGGTAGAGAACCGTCATCCTTTACCCTCATGGTGAAGGCAGAGAACATCATCCTTTTTCACACTCCTGGTGAAGGTAGAAAACCCGCGACCTATATTGAAGAACTTCACTTAAGAGCCTCCAGAGGAGATGGACAGAAATTTGAAGGAGACAAAGAGATCCTCAATTTGGGCAACCTTGTGAATCTCTCACAACTCCTTCTCACTTGGTCTATCACACTTCACTCTCACAATCTCTCCCAAATACTCACACTCAATGCCACTCTCAAGAGAAATTCACAACAAAGACATTTAGTGACAGTTTTTAGGACTCTTTATATAGAAATGATATGAAAAATAATAAAAAAACTAAAAATTATAAGAAAATTGTCATACAATCGTACTGTACGATCACATATAGTCCGGTAGGATCCATCCATACGAACGTATAACGTCTCATACGAACAATTCAAATTTGTATGTACGAACTGGTACAAACTCAATTTTGTTATCCGTATGAAATGTATATCGTCCCGTACGAACAGTTCAAAAATCTATGTATAATCCTGTACAAACCTGATTTTCGTACTCTATCAGTCGTCTGTACGAACTGACATCGTATTGTACGAACAGTTCAAAAACTAAACAAGTTCGTCTGATACAATTATGTACGACCTCATTTCGTACTCTGTGAGTCGTATGTATATGAAAAATATATCATACAGTATGAACTATTTAAACAAATATAAAGTTCCGACTCACTCCCCTAATGTGTGTGTGCATGATTACCCATTTACAACCACACTATCTCATACTTAAGAAAAATAGAAAAATTACCGACTTCATTATAAGAAACCCTAATCTAATATGTTTTGAAGTCTTCGGTGGTATGGAGTATGATTTTCTTGAAATATTAGTACACATACAAAATAAGTATATAATTAAAAATACTATAAAATATAAAGATGTGAGCTATAATGTTTATTATTATAAAAATATAAACTTGTGAGCTCGAGTCGCAACATATATGGGGGCCTATTGGCTTGGGTGGCAGTTGCTGCAAGTTGGGGTGTAAACGAGCCGAGCTTGAGCTTGAACAAGCTTGTCATGTTCGTATTTGACTAATTAGAATTTTTGTTTGATTGAATTTGATTTGTGTTTGAAATTATTTATGAACATCATATTTGTGTTGGTTCATTCAACTTATGCATGAAAATGAGTCAAATTCAAACAAATGAAAACAAATAAACAATGAATAAAAAATGATATAAGCATTCAAATTATTTACAAAACAAATGATAAATCTAAATGAGTTCAAATTTAATAATGTATATAGTGGTCAATCACGAGGTCTTATATTAATATAATGAACATCATATTCTTTTTGTTGTCTCTCCCTTTCTCTTGATCATGTCCCTTTACCCATTCTATCCCTCTTGCTCTCGTCGTTTCCTCTTGTTGACCTCATATTCGTCGTGCTCGAGCCTTACCATTGCACACACACCCCTTGGTTGCCCTCTCGGGCCCGGAGTCTCGAATATCTTGATTTAGTTGTCGTGGAGCCCACAAACTCAAACAATTTGGACTAGAAATTCTCGATTAATTAGGCTTGCATCCTAGTTGTAAATATCACTTTTGTTCCTCTAGATCATGCACATCTCGCTACGATTGCGATTATCGCTTGATTGTATGCGCCTCGCCTCGGTTACAATCGTCTCTTGATTGGTACAAATCGTCACGATCTCGATTGTGTGCGCCTCACTGCGATCGAGTGCACCTCATTGAAACCGCCATCATCACTAGATCACGTGCATGTCACCATGATCATGAGCCTCGATCATACGTTCCATCACGATTGCAATTTAGCATCTAACGATCGATGAGTTTAATTAATGCAAGTTATTGATATGATCTAATTAATCAATTTAACTTAAATCTTAATTTAAATTTTGGTCTAAGAAATTAATCGAATACTTGATTCATTTGATTTATTGAAAACCCGCTTAAATTTGACGCGCAAAAAGCTCACAATTTAAACGAGATTTGCTAAATTTTGAATAAATTTGAAACTAATTTTTACTTTGCAACTGTTCCCGCTTCTCCCATCGCATAACCGCCCAAATGGCTTATTAAAACCGTCTCATTCGTTCTCAGAAGGAGAATTCACTTCAGCCATTACGACCCTTCTCTCGCGATCTCCGTCGTCGTCTTCATCAACGAGCGCTCAAGCCATTTTACATACCCTTACACAGTAAAGAAACCGAGCATCTCCGTCGCCGCCGGCCATATTCACTACTCCTGGAGCAATTCTTCAGAAACTTCAGAAACCAAGTACAGAACTTGCGAATTCTAGTCTTCTGGTTTGCAAAATTTCATTACGATTTGATAATTTCTCACTTGATATGCAAGCGGCCCTCTTTTTATTATCTTCACTTTCTCTGCAGCATTTGCAGCCACCTCTCTCTGTTTTTCATTCATAATAATCCCATCATTCATAAGGTTTGATGTGATTTATTACTATATGTAATGTTACATTTGGTTTATGGGAAGACAAAACATAGAAACATTAATGAATAGGAGTTCACATTAACTATTGCAAAATCAATTATCGGTGAAATTTTATGACGGTTTTCGGTGGATTTTCGATGGATTTCAATGAAATATTTTGACAGATTTTTTAGTGACTTTTCTAGCGGATTTTTGAAGATGTATTTCTGATGGATTTTAATAAATTTTAAAAAAAAAATCTTAATTTCAAAATAAGAATTTAAACTATTTGAAATAAACTAAGGCTTTGTTTGTTTGAGTGTTTTTTTGCCTTCTCCGTTTCCTAAAATGGAGGAATTTTTTTTTTTGTGTTGTTTGGTTCGTCAAATCATGTTCCCAATAACTCATTTTTCTCATTTTTCTGCAGTTTTGAGAATGCTTTTTAAATGTGCTTCTCCGTTAGAATACTCCATTTTCTGAATTAATGTTTTTTAAAACTGTGTTTTACAAAAGCACAAAAAAAACAAACGAAGCCTAATAATATTAACTAATTTAAATTAATTATTTAAATATTTAAATAAAATGATAAAATTTTAATATTTTTATTTATTTTTTATTAATTTTAATATTTGATTTCAATTAATTTTTAATTTTTATAGTTTATTTTAATTAATTAGTCATTAATTTAAATAAATTATTTTAATTAATTATTGTTTTACATATTTTATTTTAATTATTTATAAATTTTAATTTCATATAATTATAGTTCAAATATAAAAGAATAATCTTTATAACACCTTTTTTTTTCAGCAGTGGTTAAGTGTTTAAAGATTTTTTAGGTTGTGGTTTGAATCTTGCATGCAAGTGCAGCGCTTAAGCAGGGTTAGGTTTTACCGGCATAAAATTTTCTACAAGAAATCGGTTTAAAACATTCAAATGCATTAATAATAAGTTATTTTTTTGTAGTGGTTCTCGATGTTGTGACCATAGGCGGAGGGAGGGGGGGCACGTGCCACCCCTCCAAAAAAATTTTTTTTTATTTGTATTAAGAATTGTCAAAATATTTAGAATTGTAACACTGAAGACAGTCATAATGTTATTTTTATATTATTTAAATTATGAACATAATAATAATAATAATAATACAATTTAAATATTTAATATATAAGTTCTATTTATATAAATCACTTTCATAGTAAAATTCATTTGATAATGGAATTAGCTCTCCATGTAAACATTATCCTAACTTAAAATATTATATGAAATTAAATGAGATGAGTCATTTTTCTTAAATTATGTCCATCACATGAATTATTCCCCCTTTCATAACACCCATCATACCAAGCGCCACCAATCTACATACCCGCATAAATGTCGTACGAATCCAACCGTCCATAGTACCACGTGCAAGATTACATGAGGTAAAAGTCTGATCTGGTCGTAAGTTAGAGCCTTTTTATGCGGAGCGCGTGCATAAAAATAGTGGCCGTCATACGTCTACTTTTCCACCGTAAAATAATTCGGAAACCAATCAGAAAGTAGAAAAGAAAGGAGGGATTTTTTTCTTCTTACCGAAAACAAAGAAGCCCTCGACCTCCTTTCTCCTGCGAAGAAAGGGCTCGCTGCTTGCTCTCACCGCCTTTAACTTTACTCTCTATCTCTCTAGCTTCTTCAGCGATTCCTTTTCTCGATCGTAAGGTTCGATCTTCTTCTCACCATCAATTGTTCTCTGCTGCTTGTTCTTTGAAGCCGGTGGATTTAATTTGGTTGGAGATTTGGATTTGTTGGCTTTTATTTTTTATTTTTTCGATCTGTTAGAGCTTAAATCGTGATTTTTTTTAGTTTTGAATCATGGATTGTGTTTATCTGGATTAGGATGTTAATTAGCTCGTCTCGTTCAGGGTTCTAATTGGATCTCTGTATCGTTTATCTTATTGGTTTGAGATGGTTTGGCAGATTATAGATTTTGTATGGCCTTTATGATTTTTTTATGTTAGATGCTAAATTTATACAAATCACTGGTTGAACTGAAACGTTATGGTTGTAAATTGGATCGACTATGGGTATATTGAATTCTTTAGGACGTGTGAAGGTGTCTTTCTTATTAATACAGTAGTGGTAAAAAAGGATGAACGTTCGGGAGAAAATATGCTTAGAGAGAGAAAGGGGGTAGGAAGGGAGTTTTTTTTTTTTTTTGGTATTGTAAGTCACTAGTTATCTGTTGGCTGTAAAATCAGGTGTCTGAAAAAAAGTTGTTTATTTTGGAAATGGCTAGAGTGATGTTGCAGGTTTTCGATTCTGAGCGGGAAGTAAAGCAATAGGAGAATGTTTTTGAGAAATCGAAACAACAAGTTTGCAATTTTAGCTCCATCAATCACTTGATTTTCTTATATATATATTGTTGGAACGATAAACATGCTTGATATTACAGCATGTTAATGTCAGCATCCAACTGGTTGAAGAGGGATGCCGCCAAGATAATTAGAAAGGAGTCAGGTTAGACATCAATATGTGAAGGTCAATTAGCAGTAGTGGGAAGGATTGTCAGCCGACATGCTAGGCTTCATATGGGAGAAATTGTTTATTCACCTTGAGTATTTACTTTGACAGAGGTTTGAAAGAGTTATGATAGAGTTTAACCAGAATTTAACCAAGTTTCAGTAGAGTTTTCCTTTTCAAAGGTTGGATAATTGACCAAAATAAAATCCAATGAAGGGAAGATTTCTCTGGACAATTCCTTAGAGCCCTCCTTAATTACAGGTCGATAACCTCCAAATGAAGTATCTTGTAGGCCTCTTTGTAGCTCGGCGAGGTATATTTGTGTCGTTGGTTGATGCTTATCTGGAATGAGCTATGAAACTCCACCTTCAATGTCATGATCGGTGTAGGTAGAAGTTTGCATTTAAAAAAAAAACTGTGTTGAATAGTGCTGAACTGTTGATGATAGGGAACTGGTATGTTGACTATGAGTGGGAACCTTGTAAGCTATCCCTTATTGTATGATGGACGGCTTAGGAGGAGCATCTTGAAGATTTCGATTACACCAAGTTGTTTATAGGTTTTATTTGCTTTGTTTGTGAATAGAAATGCGTGCATGCCTTTTCTTCTACTCTTAGTTGATTTTTTGCATAGATGTTGAATTTCGTTGAAATTTATGAGCTAAGTTTGCAAAGAGTTCTCTGGCTGCCATAATTTTTTTGGGAAGAAAATTATAGTTTTCATACATAAAATAGGTCTACAATGGGAGTAGTGTCAGTGCAATGCATCCCTGCACCATTAGCTTTGAAAGATTGCTTTCATTGAAAATGATTGGTTGCAATTTGGGATTTAGGTTTGTTGTTCGGAAGACTTGAAGCACTTGAACCTATTGTCAAGTTTATACTTTTTTTTAGCCTCCTTGTGAGTTGTGACTTTCAAAGTTTTTCTTAAGAGCAATTGTTATTGCCCTTCTTGAACTCCCTTTGTGTTCTCAGGATGCTAAAAAAGGTTTAATTTTTCATGTAAATCAAATGTGCTTACTTTAAACTTTTTTTTTCTTTTTCGGGGAAAAATAGACTTCCTCAAGAACACGATGCAAGTGAAACTACTTGATTTATTTTTAAAGTTTATTTTAATGAATTATTTGGAAGTCATCTATAGATTTGACATTATTAAGGTGTTGTCATTGCGGTTGTCTACCAATGGGAGAAGCAAGTCAGGGGTTGTCATACATTGAATTGCCCCACCCTAACCTAAATTTTATCATTACTTATATAGTTGGTATACAAATATTTTATTAAAGGTCTTCAACTATTATATAATTTAGGATGAGTGATCAACCCTTACATGGGGATCTATGTTGATGTGTAACATGCACTTTGATGTGGCTTTTGCAGTGATTTTAGTTAATTATAATGAAATACAATACAAATATGCATGTTTATGGGCACCATGAGCTTTATATTCTCGCATTATGATTTTACCCAACTTTGATATGAATGCCTTATCATGGCTTTAGCTATAATTGCCTCTCACTCCCAAACTAGAGTTACTTTTTGACGAGACAACATTTGAGATGCTCTTTAGAGATTAGGCATATGTCATTAGAGTTTTAGAAGGATTTATCCAGTTTAAATAACTGATTTGATAGTGATGCAGCCGAAGCAATTAAAGATGAGTAGATTTAGTTAAGTTTCTCTTAAGGGTCCTTTATGTAATTTCAACTTTCTTCTTTCGTCTAAGTCCGATTGGTCTTTGCTTTAGGGGTCTTTTAGAAAAGAAATGAATTTGTAACTCGGGTGAATAAAATTTGCGGTGAAGTAATTTCTTCCTTCATTGGCATTCTTGATTTCTTTGACTAAGAATGTGCTTCCGTTTTAACAATTTTATTTTGTTTGATCGTTCTTCGAATGTGTCTGCATCGTTTCGGTGTTCGAGTCTTATTGATCCATTCACAACGACGGAGATGTCATCTTCCTACTTTGGCGGCAATAATATGCTAGCTTGTTGTCAAGGCATGGGTTCTTGTGTGCCAATAGGAGGATGCTCTTCAAATGGCATGTTATCGCAAAGCCCTGCTTTGTGCGTCAATCTTGTCCTTAGGGAATATGTTGGAGTTCCTACTAGAGTTTGATTCTTTCTTTTGTTAACAAACATATGTTGGACGTTTTATTGCGTTAATGTTGTTTTTCAAACTAATTTATTGACTTGCAAATGACAAATTGGGAGCCACCAAAGGCATTATTTAGGGTATTCAACTCATTAACTGATGGATAATCAGATGAATAATCCAAGCGTTGGTTGTGAATGGATGAATGGACTTTGTTGATTTGATTGGAGGGTGGCCCTCAACAAAGTCAAGTCCATTCATCTAATGATAGGGAGATAGACTAGTCCAATAAAGGTGTTCAGGTAAGGCATGTTTAGATCTTAGCACATGAACGACCACACAAATTTTTTTTTGTAGGTTAGTTGACGGGTATGGGAATGTTTTGTTTGCTAAAATTATTGATTAAGATAGGGGAAGTTACAAAAGTCTTAGCTTAGGAGATTGGAAGTTCAAACTTACATAGAAATAAGATAATCAAATGCATTTTATGTTGAAAACCACTATGGAAAAGCTATGAGGCCTAGCTTAGATTTTAAGATTTCACTTTGGGCATAGAATAAGAACATAGTTTAGCCCCCTTTTGAATAATTGAGGGGATGTTAATATAAGATTTTTAACAATAGAAATAAATCTAAAAGATGTTATTAAAAGATGGTGTTTTACAATTATAGATGTTAATAGTAGTATAACATCGACTTTGATAAATCAAGACACTAGGAAATTCAACTTTTTGTAAGTGAAGGAGATCAATTAATTTTCAACGACAACATGTGATTGATTGTTGATGAAGGATGATAACTATGGAGAAACTTGGTTGGTCTTCCATAAGCAAAAGTGAATTAACATTGGAAGTGGTTGGCTAAGCTAGGTTTGTATAGGTGTGGCACAAAATTCTCTCCGAAAGGTCAATGAGCAATGCATGGAAGAGAGGAGCATTTTGAAAGAGGATTTATCGAGCTGATATACTTTCTTTATGCGTGAAGTGAAGATGAGAAGGGGAGAGAGAATGAGAGCCTTGGAGATCGTGAGAGAATTACAGATCAGATGATACAAGAAATTTTAAATGGTAGGCTGTTTGGTAGCCAGGCGACAAATGAAGATTGACTAGAGGGTTTTTGTTCTTCGAGTACGCTCGCCGGAATGGGATGGTAGCTAAGATAGGTTAGATGGGAAGAGATTGATAGTTATTCTAGACAAGGGATGGGATTTTGTATGTGCGCATCCTGAGAATGAATGCAAGTCAGATGTGCTATTGTTGAGGTACGTCCCTTATGCAAAGTAAGTGATCTTTGGTTAGTCCTATAAGATCTAAGGAATCTGATTGATGTGGCCATTTTCTACATCATGATACGTGGATGGTTGGAATTGAGTTCAAAAAATTAGGCATTTCTCTTTCCCTTCCATTTCGAACTTAATAAATAGTTGTTCTAAATGAAGAATACATACATTTTTTAGCTCTTCAATCCTCCTTTTAGTGCTAGACATAGAATCATAAACTTTGTGCCACCTACTCTTTTAAGGCCTCAATAGTCCAAGCAAAGAGTTAGAATCAAGATCCTTAAATTGATACAGAAGAAGTGATGCTAAATGGCTTTTGGGAGGTGAAGATATTTTTCCTTTATGCTATATGAAGACTTTGAGCTTTGCTGCACTTCTTTTTGCTTTCTCTACCCTTGTGCATTGAGAGTTCTTCTAGCAGCTTCAAGATGCCGGGTATGCTCTAAGGTACTTGAGGATGGTTTTATTAGTTGAGATCTTCAAGGGGGATGCCCTATCACCCTCTATAGTGACAATGAAGAAGTTAAAGAAGAAGGTTGAGAAGTATTAGTTCCCTACAATCATGAAAATTTTCTTATTGGAAACTGGGGGACGCCACAATTGATGTTCTAAAGGAAATATCCGCTTCTTCGTCCAATAACTCAACCATGAGTTGGAGCTTTTTGGTCGACTTCTTCAACAACTTCCCATTACTTTACACAATTAACACCAAATTCCTTCTCAATATTCCACATCATCATCAAGCTATTTGCTAACTATAAGGTTAAGTGATTGGTCGCAAAGCTTATCCAACTCTTTTTGCTTGGTCTGACATGTGGGTTCATCTACTTCAATCCCAAATTCTTAACTTTGTGAGCACATACAATCTCATATTTTATATCAAGAATGGGAGGACCTAGTAATTCTATGTTTTAGTGTAGGATTGTTTGCTAATTGCCACCACTTGGGTCAACAGAAGGTGTTAGAGCTCAATATTGCTTATTTTCTTAACCATGTCAAGAGAATGTTGCAATTGGGGTAGTAAGAAAGAATTCTTAATCCTTTGTAACTTGGCTTGCCATAGGATGGAAGTGGAGTTGAACCATTTGTTCAATGGAGATGGCAGAAGGATGGAGTCGAACATCGCTCCAACAACTCTGGAGAAGAAGTGGAGGAAGATTTTGATTGGTGGGCCTTCTCACTGTGGTGAGAGAATGGTTTATATTAAGTTAGTCGATTTGATTGAGGGAGATGAAAAGGAGGAGGATGAGGATGTTGATGCCGAGAAAGAGGTACCTATTAGAGGAAGAGATCGACTTAGATCCCCTTGGCGATGCACATTGAGGCTTCATAGGTGCATAAATGACATGACGACTTCTCTGGTCATCAACATCTTATCTTGCAGATGGAGCATCCCTATTTTATCCTAGTTTTGCTACTTGAGTGGCTGCCAATCCACATGCATATCTATAGGTCATTTATGCATCACAATATTAATCTCTTAGAAATGACAGTTGTTGAGACAATTCGATTAGTACTAAATTTAAAAGAGCTAATTTTCATGGAGGGAAACTTATTGATGCAATTCATCTTGAACCAATTGATTGACAATATGAAAATCAAGCTAGCAATCAGAGATCTTCTCAATGTTGCTGAGTCCTAGGTCAAGGAGGGACAACCAAGGCTGACAAGTAGGGAAGTGGTCATTGCTGTATTCGACAAAGTCACTTAAAAGTTCGAAGAGGACCTAGTTATGTAGACCTAGATGTGCTCGATGGTAGAAGAGGAGTTAAGGATGACGGCTGGCATCAACCGCTAGTTGCTCATGGAAGTGGAGACACTTTGAAGTGAACTTTTTTTTTTCCTATCACTATATGGTGATGATCTGCATATTTGTTTTAGTTAATTTTGGTTTCCAAAGGCAATCTTCCCTTTGCGAGTTGTATTTCCTTAATTTTAGAAGAGTCTCTATGGTTACGTTTTTTAACTGTACCTTTGTACCTATTTTTCATCATGCATATTAGCTTATGATCTTATTATATTGCAATTGTTTTATGTTGTACTTTGATAAATCTGATTATTTTTATATGAAGATAGCAATCCTCATTGAGTGTGCATTCATATCACACGAGAAAGTGTTTTCTCTTAAGATCTATCATTATATTACCGCCATGTTATGAGCCAATTCCATTACCTAATAATGCAGCAATGCCATGTGTTGTATAATACGCTGAGAGTTTTTATTTGTTTTTTCTTTGATATAAGTTAATTATATTATGATCATGACTTGAAGAGAAACTGTATCTAAAGATGTATGGATGTATATATTTTTGCATGTTGGGGATTATTGTTTGTAGATCATGATTGTTAAATTTGAATAGCTTGCATGTTGTCTTTGTATAGACATATTAATGCGACATATGGAAAGCTTGGTGCTACATGTAGCACACTTTCACTTATGGTGATTGGTGTTGGTGCTTGGTTTGTTTCATTAGAAAATATACATTAGTTCTTACTGTTGCTTGGTGTAGAGATTATATAATGGCATAATTGGATTTCGTATTGTGAGCTTGCATTGGGTTGGTATTAAGTAAAAAACTTGAAGCCAAATAATTAAATTGCTTTAAAATAAGCTTTCTTAACAGCATGGTTTTATCCTCTGTTACCTACTCTTGCTGACTTTTGCCCTTCTAGTTTTCTTTTTTCTGCATTGTCTTACTTACCAAGCCAAATACCTGCATTTGGACATGATCCATGCGAATGCCTTTTTATGCATCTTCTTTTGGAAACCCTTTGTCTGACTTAACTTGCTGATATTGTCATGATGCGTTGCTATCTTTTTTTTCACTGCCATTAGCATTCTTGTTACAGACATGGCAGGGCAAGCACCAGAAGGATCTCAATATGACAGTCGGCAGTATGATTCAAAAATGAATGAATTGTTAGTAGATTACACCTCTCCACTTTTGTTATTCAATATCTTGTCAATTTTGCATTCAATTAACTATATTTTCACTTCGTTTGTACTTTGGATGGTGGGTGCAGGCTTGATGGCCAGGATTTTTTTACTTCATATGATGAAGTTTATGATAGTTTTGATTCCATGGGCCTGCAAGAGAACCTACTACGAGGCATTTATGGCTATGGTATTTATGTTTTTTTGAAATTTATTGGCAATTCACGGGGTTTGGTACTGCTTGCAACTTTGATCTAGCATTTTCACATCTCTACAGGCTTTGAAAAACCCTCTGCAATTCAACAAAGAGGAATTGTTCCTTTCTGTAAGGGACATGATGTGATACAACAAGCTCAATCTGGGACTGGAAAAACAGCTACATTTTGTTCTGGAATTTTACAGCAGCTTAATTATGGCTTAGTTGAATGTCAAGCTCTGGTTCTTGCACCAACTCGAGAATTAGCACAGCAAATCGAAAAGGTAATGCGTGCACTTGGGGATTACCTTGGTGTGAAGGTTCATGCTTGTGTTGGAGGAACCAGTGTTCGTGAGGATCAGCGGATTCTCTCCAGTGGTGTTCACGTTGTTGTCGGCACACCTGGTCGGGTGTTTGATATGTTGCGAAGGCATTCGCTCCGTCCTGATTATATTAAAATGTTTGTACTGGATGAGGCAGATGAGATGCTTTCACGAGGTTTCAAGGACCAGGTATCTTTTTACAGTCTTCTATTTGGAGACTGGTTCTGTTTCTGCTATCTTGTTGTATTTGTTGGTGTCATTATCTTGTTTATTTTATTTTTTGCATCTTCTGTTTTCTTGCAGTTGTTATTATGATCAGTTTACTATTAATTAGTTCTACAAGTTCTCATTTTACATAAAAAGACAAGTCTTTTTCTTTGTAAAGCGACTTAATTTTTCTTCATTTGTTGTTATATTAGCTTGCCTAGATCTGTGACAGATCATGTAAGGAATTCCTTATAGAATTTCTATAAGGAATTTCTTCTTTCCACCCATATTGCATTATGACTTATATTTTGAAATCTGAATATAAGTCTCGATCAATGATATCTACCTGTGAACACAAATCTCACTTTGAAAAATGGTGGTGATAGTACTGCCAGAAATTTTTACGAGGAATTCCCCATATGATTTCTGCCCCGGGGCCTGGAGGTAAAATTTGCAAATGTAACCAAGAATTCTGATATCTGCTGAAGATTAAGGAAATCCTGGATATCAAATACTTAGCCCGGGAATAATGTGGCTTATTATTACCTTGGTTTTCTTGTATATTGTTTTCATCTCACATGAAACTAGTTATTTACATGGTATTTTTTTTATCCTAGTTGCTGTCCCTTATCTTTTAATATATGTGCACCATATTACGTTTAATTATAAGCATTTTCCCCTTCATTTTCTATCTCAGATTGTCTTTGGTTTTTGTAAGGCTTCTATCACATTTTAATACTTAAGTATCGATTTCAGATCTATGACATCTTCCAGCTGCTTCCATCAAAAGTTCAAGTTGGTGTTTTCTCAGCCACAATGCCTCCTGAGGCTTTGGAGATTACCCGCAAATTCATGAACAAGCCTGTAAGGATCCTTGTCAAGCGAGATGAACTGACCTTGGAAGGAATAAAACAGTTCTATGTGAATGTTGATAAGGAAGAATGGAAGCTTGAGACCCTTTGTGATCTTTATGAAACATTGGCCATTACTCAGAGTGTTATTTTTGTGAACACTAGGCGCAAAGTGGATTGGCTCACCGACAAGATGAGGAGCAGTGATCATACAGTATCGGCCACCCACGGTGACATGGATCAAAACACGAGAGATATTATTATGCGGGAGTTTAGATCTGGTTCTTCTCGTGTTCTCATCACCACTGACCTCCTTGCCCGCGGTATCGATGTTCAACAGGTCTCATTGGTCATCAATTTTGACTTGCCAACTCAACCTGAAAATTATCTTCATCGTATCGGTCGTAGTGGGCGGTTCGGAAGAAAGGGTGTGGCTATCAACTTCGTCACCAATGATGATGAGAGAATGCTGGCTGACATACAGAGGTTCTACAATGTTATCATTGAAGAACTGCCATCCAATGTTGCTGACCTCCTTTGAGGTTTTTGCTTTTAGAAACTGGTTAGGCCTTTCCAAAATCTTAATAATCTCTTTATATTTATGTATTAAACTGTGTGGTTTGTGATTTATTATTGTTGTTGTTGATAACTTAAAGGAGTGTTCATCTTATATGTCAAATTTTGTAGCTTATGTATGGATGACCTTACAAGGAGGCATCCTGGATGTTATTTTTTGTTATGTTTGAATGTGATGTATTATGTGTTTGATACTATGCTTTACATTTTGAACTAGTTTAACGGCTCTTTTTAATATATACATATATTTGATACTGGTGATATAGGGAAAGTATTGATTTTTGCTACTGTATTTTAGGGATATTGCTGAAATGGTTTTTGCCGTTCTTCCATGTCTTTGATTTGCAAGTATGCCTTGAAGGTGTTTGCTGCTGAGAGTTGGTAACAACCAAGGTTTCAGTTTTCTTTGGGACGGTTTTTTTATAGATTCTTAAAGTAGTTTTTTAGTATAAAAATTTTAATTTTTATACTAGAAAGCAATTTTAAGCAGCAGTAAGAAAACCGTCCCAAACGAAGCCGAACATTTGAGACAACTTTCTTACTGATTTTTAAAGCAATTTTTAGCACAAAAAGTTTTAGTTCAAACAAATTTTTTATATTGCTGTTTGATCAAAAGTTTTATTGCTGTTTGAAATCAAATTGGTTTAGTGTCACTTGGATTTCTTCTTTCATGTTATTCATCGAGGTAGCAAACTATTTTTGATAAAAATAGTTTCGGGGATATAATCTTTGTGAGAAAAATAATTTTGGCGCATTTTTTTTAGGAAAAATTCATTGGAGCTAATTTAATATCATATAAAAATATCACTGAATAATAATACCAAATTATGAAGTACGAAATTTGGCCTTGGCATGTTCTCATTTGTCTAAAGTAAATCCAAAAATTCTATGTTTTTTTTTTCTTGAACTCCTATGATGAAGCCTTTGACAGTATCCTGAGCTGTTATTTCAAAGTATCACTTAAGGTTGGTTTGGAATAGCTTTCTCAATATTTTGATTTTTAGATTGACTATTATTTTTTAATATTTTATTGCTATTTTTTTTTAAAATTTTTATAGTGGGAAGCTATTTTTTTAAAAATATATTTATAATATCTGTGGCGGTTTTAGAAAAAATTATTTTCCCATCATAATTTTATAATCACCTTTATAAAATGCTGCAGCAGTCTCAAATAGACAATCTTATGGTAGTGAATAACTTCATGAAATAATATTTACATGGATGCTTGATGAGATGATTGAAATCTCATCAAAATTTATCGACGTTTCGCACATAATTGTAAGTATCCTTCTTGATTGAGATCACATCGCCATGTAGTGTGAGCATGCATGTATTTTAGATCCCTAATAGATGATGACATTTGGCTTCATTCAATCAGAGATTAAGAACGAGTCACTTCTGGCATCTCTCTCTCTCCTTTTTGGTTGTTTAAGGCTTCGTTTGTGACAGTTTTTTTTTTTTGCTTCTTAAAGTAGCCTCGTAGTACAAAATTTTTAAATTTTATATTAGGAAGCTGCTTTAAGAAGCAATAAGAAAGCCGCCCCAAACGAAGCGTAAATCTTCTCTGATTTTATAGGAGAACCTTCCTCTGTCTGGTTTTTCAGGAGAACCTTCCTTCACAGCAACAATCCTTTTTGCTAGAACTTCTTTTTATTCTAGAATTTGCTTCTTTATCCATGGCGTCTCCATGGCATTCTTTTGGTTACATCATGATCCTCGATGGCCTTCATAGCCTATACTATCTCCATCGTTTCCAAAGTCTCATTGTTGCTCACCATTGCTAACTATGCCTCCTAAAGCTATACCATGAACATAGTCTTGGTAGCCAAGAATAAGCTCAAATTCATTAATAGACATATCCAAGAGTTATAAGGCATTGATCTTAACCTAATTAATGCATGAATAAAATTACTTAAATAATTATTTAAAGGATATTGAGTTCGATATCTAAAGAAATCTCCGCTAGCATCCTCTACTCTGGTACACCGAAAGAAATTTGGGTCGATCTTCGTGATAGAGTTCAACATCATAATGAACCAAAGATTTTCAAATACGTTATAATTTCAATGTTATGTTGCCACATAATTCAAAAAATTAAAAAAAGCTATGGGAGGAGTTAAATAATTACAAATCATTATGTTGTTGTTATAGAAATTGTACCTACGGAGAAATAAAGTAATTAGCTCTATGCAATATTAAATGGAATGTGATATAGCTTCTAATGGGGCTTAATGGAAAAATTTCAAAGTCAATAGGGATTTCTTGTACCAAAATGATATACACAAAAGAAAAGGTCGATTTATTGAAAGCAGTCTTGACATTCGCCAAGATGGTTATTATTGCACTTTTCAAATTTTCTCAATCCATATATGAATATTCACTATTCATAAAAAGGATTGTTGTGATATTTATCAAATTATTGGTGTACATTGATAACATTATCATCATCAAGGCTTCTATCACTATCATCAACTCTAGGAAGTTTTCTTTTTTAGCACTCAATACAAACTCACATATTGAGATATTTGGAAAACATTTTAGGCATTGAAATTGCACGAGCTAATAAGGGAATCATTTAATCTCAACAACAACATATTACAATTACTAGAAGATGCATGATACTTTGCTAAAAGGCCGACATAAATTCTTATGGATCCTAACAACAAACTCAGTGCATCTGACAGAGATGGACTTAATCTAGCTTCACAATTTTGATATCTAATAAAGTGACTTCTATATCTTACTTTATCACACGCAGACATCACCTTCTTTGTTCACAAACTTAATATGTTTTTATCTCAATCTTGGACTCCAATATGACAATCATCAAGCACTTACTATGCTATCTCATGTCATTGATGTGAGTTATATTTCCTCTCTAGTTTTTCTTCTTAGTAACTACAAATTTTTTTTTAATGTAAAGGAGGTTCCTATCTAACAATGGAGATCAGTGACTAGTTACTATAACCTCCTTGGAGAATTCTTAAAAATATGTGATAATAATAAATGTGAGAATAAGTAAAATATGATTTTATTGATGTTCGTTGGAGACTGATTGACCTGTATAGAATGGTGAGCGAACAAGTTTTCCTCTAAGTACTATAGCTTGGTGTTACCCTTTATTGATTAATGTGATGTTGATTAAGAGTTATAAGGAGTTATAACTATATATGCCGACGAGCAAAAAGTAGCAACTATGTTTACTAAGCCAACATTATTTTTGATACGGTTAAGTACTTACTGGAAAAACACCGCTTAAACTAGGACTTCTTGCTTATTTAGTGTGACTACTGAAATACATGTAATTTATCTATTTATTTTTTACCATTATTATTTATTGATTTACTATTATTGTATGAATTTACTGTTAATGCATTGCTTTACTAATACTGCCACCAGTTTTACTAACGATATTGTAATAATACAGAGCATGTGATATACTGAACATGTGATATACTAAGTATATGATTAAAATACTAATTTTAACTTTTATATTATACTCAAAATAGAATAATTGTGATAAGATTATCTAAACCTTGAGTAGTGCTCATAATTTTTGAGGAAATGAATACGTATTTATACATTAAAAATTTATCGATAATTTTATTTATGATGGTATTTATATTGATAAAAGAAATTAAATAGTTCTGACTATTGTATATCAAAATATAAAAGAATAATTCTCCTAAATTAAAATTTATGTAATCACATACACTATCATTTTTTCTAAAGACAAAGTCACTAAAGGTTTTATCAAAATTTAAATTATCGCCTATTCTCAATAGGCTTATTTTAGGCCATGTTTTTTTTTTTTTTATTATCTATAAGTTTGTAGAATACTTTATTTATTTTTATAAAAAATATTAAATTTACTTTGGCCAGCACAAACCGAATTATTATTTTTTGAATTGTTTGAATACTTTGAAGTGTCTAGTTATATACATATTAGTTTATTAAAAATAATTATTATTTCTAACCTATAATTTAGATTATCCCCTCACATATAAATTTTATTTTATTTATATCGTAAGAAGATAATAAATTATTTCAATATTATAGTGATAGCTATAGAGGGGATATTTCAATATATTTCAAACTCTATGTTGACTTAAATATTATGTTGGTACAATCATGATATTATAAAAAATTATTAAGATAATAAAAAAATGATGTAGGCATGAATCATCATTGTTGGATCCAATGTTCTTGTGATGTTTGGACCCTACTAGAGATCAAACAAAAATAATAGAAGGATAGGAGAGAGATTAGTTCCAATGATTCTTTTGATGATGAATTGATCTACAAAAGATTTGATCAAATCCTTTGATAATGAAAGAATTTAGAGAAAAAATAGCTTTTTGTGTTTGATTTTATCAAAGATAAAGAGTATTTGATGTCAATGCTCGATCGATGGCAACTTATTTGTAGATGATGAGCAAAGTCGGGGTTACAGAATTTGCTATTGATGAAACTAATTGTATACATGGGAAGTTTGGCTTGTATTCGATAACTAGTAGCGAACTTTGAATGAATTCTTGATCGAGGGCTAGCACTCTTTAATTGTAGTAATAAGACACTAATGTTTCGTTTGGGACGGTTTTCTTACTGCTTCTTAAAGCAGTTTTTAGTACTAAAAACTGCTTTAAGAAGCAGTAAGAAAGCCGTCTCAAACGAAGCCTAAGACTTCGTTTAAAAAAGTTTTTTTATTGTTTTCTAAAACAGTTTTTTAGCATAAAATTTTGTGCTAAAAAGTTGATTTAAGAAACAATAAAAAAGTTATCCCAAACAAAGCCTAAGCCTTGGTATAGGACAACTTTCTTATTGCTTCTTAAAGCAATTTTTTAGTTTAAATTTTTTAATTTTTATTCTAAAAAGTTGTTTTAAGAAACAACAAGAAAATCGTCCGAAACGAAAACTAAGGCTTTGTTTGGGACGGCTTTTTTATTGCTTTCTAAAACGGAGTTTTAGTACAATTTTTTTTTTTGTACTAAAACTCCATTTTAAAAAGTAATAAAAAAGCCGTCCCAAACGAAGCCTTAGGATTCGTTTGGGACGGCTTTCTTACTGCTTCTTAAAGTAGCTTTCTAGTGCAAAAAATTTAAATTTTGAATTAAAAGACTGCTTTAAGAAGCATTAAGAAAGTCGTCTCAAACGAAGCCTATCTCAATCAATTGTAGTGAGATAAATTAAAGTTAAAACATAGTGCACTACTTAGATTTTGTTGGTCATTATTAAGATTTTTTTATAAGATGGTATGACCTCAATTAAGTTTGTGAAAATTGGAACAAATATATAACTGTAAGAAGAAGAGGTTTAAAGTTAAAAATGATTTGATGGTGGTTGAATCGATGATATAATAAATAAGAAAATTATTTTAAAATGATCTAAGTGCTATTATAATAATTTTATATTGATGCAATAATATAAGTATGTGAAAAAAAAGTAAATAG
>NW_021318832.1:2731432-2733253 GCF_001605985.2 Dendrobium catenatum | reverse complement strand
CTCAGTCAAAAGAATAGATCACATCAATCTCCACCTAAACTCAAGCACAAAATAGACAGGAAAGAGAAATAATATGGTGTTTTTCATAGGAGGCTTATTAAAAACAGATGTTTTAGTAATTAAAATTGCATAACTAAGAAAAATAAACATGGATGTGAGAATATAAAATTAAAAAAGTAATAATTTAATTACACATCACAAAACTTTTATCTATTTATATATATTGTTAGTTTTGCGTAGTTGATCAATCGAATTATATTGTTGACTCAAATCTCAAATTGGTTGGTTAAGCTTAGGGCTGCAAACGAACCAAGCCGAGCCGAGTATGCGAGTGTTCACGTTTGAGTTCGTTTATCATTAGCTTGTTCAAGTTTGGTTCATGTTGATTCGAGCTTTATTCTTTGTGTTCATGTTTGGTTCGTTTAATTTAAGGCTGTTCATGTTTGGTTCGTTTAATGCTTATCGAACTTTAAGCAAACAAGCCTTAACGAGCTATGTTCATGAACATATTTAACAAACAATCTATTGAACAAACAAACATTAAATTTGTTCATGAACATCTTAAACAAACACTCTAACAAACATAGACAAATGTGAAATGTCTTTTGTTCAAAAAATTAAATTTATAATAAAAGAAGTTATCTATTTAAAATAAAAAATATGATTAATCTATATGAATATATTCTTAAATGAAGCTTACCTACTGCATTTCTCTCCATTCGAGCTTTTATCGAACTTAATGTCGAGCTTGTTCACGAACTTCAATGATGTTGTTCGTGAACATAAATGAACCGAACACATTAGCTTTCAAGCTTGTTTATTTAAGAATCGAGTATTTAAAATGTTGTTCAAATTTGTTTGTTTAGTTAGTTAAACGATCACGAACGAGCTTTAATCGAACCGAGTATCGAGTAGCTCGTCAAATGCTTGGTTCACTTGCAGCCCTAGTCAAGCTCGACAAATAGCTCGTTGGGGGTCGCTGTTGAAGCTGCGGTGCCGCTACCTCACCTCGCATCCCATGTTTACAAAAATCGTGTCGGGTCAAGTCAGCTCGGTAACCTGACAGGTCGGGTCATGGTTCATATTTTCTACCCATTTTCAAAATCGGGTTGGGTTCGGGTGAATCTATTTGAACCCGGATTAGTTCCAGGTTCGACCCGAACCCAACCCAAAACCCAAAATTGACACCCCTAGCTGCAGGTACAATGCCGAGGTGTTGTAGTATAACTTCAATTATTTTCATAATTGAGTACTTGGCGTAGTGTGGCTCCGTGATTTTTTCCTGATTCGAGTCTTTACCCCCATTAAATTCTAATGTTTTTTTTTATTTCTTCCCTTTTCTTGTTCTTGGCATAGTTAGATGTCGTTATATTGAATTATTACAAATAGGAAATATCAGATGATACATATTTTGGATATTTTCATTTCATATTTATTAAGTATATTGGCTATGATCATCCATTCATCCGACTCAATTAATTTGACCTCTAATAAAAAAAAAATAATTATCTCACGAAGTCTACACATATTTTAATCTCTTGACTTAAAAAAATATTTGAATACTTTGAACTTTATATTTATAATATCTATCATTTGGAAGTTGATCGTTCTAATAAATATAAACACCGCCCTCAAACACAACTGTTGTAGAAAAGAAAAATTATTAGGTGCGGAGTGTGCATTGTCCGCGCAAGTACTGGGTACCTAGCGGTACCCAGAGATACCCAGCAGTACCGAGTGCCGGTACCTAGCAGGGTATAGTGCTTGTGCGGACGGTTCTCCCTTAAATAAGAACTACATCAGAGTAAAGATGGTTAGCTT
>NW_021318832.1:2715791-2725842 GCF_001605985.2 Dendrobium catenatum | reverse complement strand
GAAAACCACGGGTTCCTGGCCCAGTTTGAATGAACCCACTAGTAATTTGTAGTCGTTACAAATGAGGCTCTTATCTTGGGAGAAGCCTTGGATTGATGTAGC
Source organism: Dendrobium catenatum (assembly GCF_001605985.2). Classification (NCBI taxonomy): domain Eukaryota; kingdom Viridiplantae; phylum Streptophyta; class Magnoliopsida; order Asparagales; family Orchidaceae; genus Dendrobium; species Dendrobium catenatum. The sequence goes on along the minus strand of NW_021318832.1, from coordinate 2,725,740 downwards.
AATGTACATCATATAGATTGCATTACAAAAGTAGGAATTACATATACATGTTTGTCTGGTCGGCCAGGGCATAATCGTAGGTAGACAGGGGTGCAAAAAGACCGTTGTTTTCCTGGTGATGGAGGTCGAAGGATCGTTGTAGTAGGGCGGTAACTTTGGTAGAACTCTATATGTCAGGTAAGTGCCCAGCAGAGTTCCCAGGCCTCAGGTGGTGTTCGCGACAAACAACGGCGTCAAGGTGGTACTCTAGCGTGAGGAGAGGGCCTTTGGCGAAGGTGGAGGGCCTCTGCGAAGGTGAGGGCCTCAGGTGAAGGTGGAAGGCCTCAGGTGTTGGTGAGGTCTTTCTAACGAATGTGGATAGGCTCATGTGATGTACTGGTGGAGCATACAGCCTTTGATGAATTAACTGACGAAGCAAGGGCCTCTGGCAAAGGGTGAGGTCTCTGGCGAGGGTGAAGGTCCGCTGGTAAAAGTGAGGGCGTCTGGCAAAGGTTAGGGCCTCTGACAAAGGTGAGGGCTTCTGGAGAAGGTGAGGGCCTCAGATGAAGACGTCAGGCTGAAAGTCGGGCCTATGAGCAGAACATTGGGCCTGAATGTCAGGCCTGTCAGTAGGCACGTCAGGCTCTGACGTCGGGCCTTGAGATGTGGTGCGGCGAAACTCTGGGCGATGGTCCGGCGAGGCCTCCGACGGTGAGCGGCGAGGCTGCCGGCGGTGATCGGCCGAGGCTCCAGCGGGGGTCCGGCGAGGCTCCACGGTGGTCCAGGCGAGGTTCTCGGCGGTGGTCGAGCGTAGAGCTTCTTCTTCTCTTCTTGCTTGAGACCCCCTCTCATGAGAAAGGTCCAGAGAATTCTGAGGGCTGTATTATAGATTTTTCTGGAAGTGGCATGACCCGTAAATAGGCGTGCAGATCAGAGGGCGAAATGGTTTAGTGGTTGAATGGACGGCCGATATTGAATCCTACGATCGTGCAACGTTTGTTGGTCATTTGAGGGCCTAGTGAATGTCGGAATCAGTGAATCTTAGGTCGTTGGGATTTGTCTCGTCAAGCCGTCGATCGAGTATAAGCTCGTCAAATCGGAATCTGTTTGGGTAACTCAAATTGTGGTTTGAACCTTTCCAACAGCGCCTTCGAGTCTATGATTTGGGACCCATTTGGCTCAGATTGGGTCGAACTTGTGTCCGTTGGGTTCGTATTTCCTAGACGCTCGTTTGAACTATAAGCTAGTTGAATGGGGAGTTCACGTGCTTCTGAATTAATTTTGAAGTTTCTCGGTATATTTTGTCTCGAGAATCGTGGCTTGATCAAGATAATTTTTAACGATGTATCAATCCTATTAAATCTAATGTCTTTTTGTTGCTTCCTTTCTTGTTCTTGCATAGTTTAGATGTCGTTATATTGAATTTACAAATAGGAAATATCAGATGATTACATATTTTGGATATTTTCCATTTCATATTTTATTAGTATATTGCTAATGTATCATCCATTCTCCGACTCAATTCATTTGCCTCTAAAAAAAATAATAATTATCTCACGAAGTTCTACAACTATTTTTTTAATCTCTGACTTTAAAAAAATATTTGAAATACTTGAACTTTATATTTAAATATCTATCCATTTTGAATGATCGTTCTAATAAATATAAAACCTGGCCCTCAAACACAACTTGTTGTAGAAAAGAAAAAATTATAAGGTGCGGAGTGTACACCGTCCGCACAAGCACTGGGTACCTAGCGGTACCCAGCGAATACCCAGCGGTAACCAAGAGTGCCGGTACCCTACTGGGTATAGTGCTTGTTGAGGACGGTTTCCCTTGTTCCCGTCCGCACTCCCGGGCACCTAAAATAATCCTCTGTAGCAAGGTCGCTTCTTTAGTTCGGTAAAAAAATAATTCTTATGATTAATCTTATAAAGAGAAATTCTCTATAATATATATGCCCATTACAACAGTCTTTAAAAAATAGAGAATTCTATATAATTGCCCCATTGAACATCTTAAAAAAATTGAATGTGTTGGTATTTTAGAAATAAGATAGTGCGAGAAATAAAACGAAAATTAATAATCTTATTTTAATTTTATTTTACACTTAAACTTCATTTAGGGACCAAATTTCTTTCTACTTTGATTTAAACAACTTTTTTAAACTTTTTTAGTAAGATAATTTTAGTTAAATTTTTTGAACTTGAAAGTTATTTAAGACAAGTAGCTAGTAAGAAAGCCGTTCCTGCTTATTTTTCATTTGTGATCACTTTCTATTGTCTTTCAAAGTATATAAAATTTTAAAACTAAAATTTATGTACTAACAAAATTGATTTAAAAAGCATTAACAAACTTATCACAAACTCAAGTTTAAATTTTTATTGTCAACTTAATTATTAAATAAAATATTGCTCTAAAATTCATATATATATAATATATATATATATATCTATAATATATATAATAATATAAAATATATATATATATATTATTATATATATTTCTTAGTTGTGAAAGAAAAATAAAAAATGATGTGGCAGTTGTCCAAGCAAATTGTATTGGAATATAATTTGAAATTTATGGATTGCTTTGAATTAGTGTAATATAAAAAGTTTCAAAATGCACTAAACTTATAATAGATCTAATGATGCTTAAAGCCTCATGCTAATAAAATTTAAACTCCAGTGGCAGATAAGAAATAGAGGAGATGGCCTTAGTATTTTGGTCAAATAAAATAATTGGTTTTTCTGATGACCCGATTAGCATAGTAGATTGTATCGATTTGACCTATGATTGAGAAAGGTAGAGTAGAACCTAAAATAGGGTGTCAATAATTTGAACACGACTGGAAAATCTAATCCTTGACCCAACCGGCGAAAAAATCTGGGTTAGTAGACCGACACCGATTCAAACGGGTTGGGGTTCGGGTTCCCGGATTCCCGGATTCGACCTGTTTGAAAACGGAACGGGTTAGGGTTGACCCGGGTTGTCCAAGGTCAACCGTGAACCTGTTAATTTGAACCAGCTCTGCTGCCAGTTCGCCGAAGCTTGCCCTGCTGCCGCGTGAAAGCTTTTCGTGCCTACTAGCGCCGCCAGCCGGCGCCGAAGGCTCGCCTCCCGCACATTCGCGCCTGCCAGCGCCGCAACCACAGCGGCCGCTCGCTAGCGAGCGCCCGCAGCCGTACCCGCCACGCAACGCGTTTGCCGCTTCCGCTCTTAGACACCGTCCAAGCATTTCGGTACCGTGTCGGTCGGGTCACCCGGCAACCCGTCGGGTCCAGTACGGGTTCCGGTTTCTGACCCGTTTGTTCCCGGGCGAGTTAGAACCTGTTTGAAACCCAGATCAGTCCGGGTTCAAACCCGAACCCGGACTCGTTGACCGACCGAAATTGACAACCTACACCTAAAATAGACTGGTTAGAAAATATTAGAAATGAATATTTTTTATTGTAAATTTTTATTAACTAAAAAAAGGAAAAAAATGACATATTTTTTAAGATTTAAATGAGAATTTAACTCTTAAGAAGAAAAAACACAATGAAGAAAATGATTCATGTAGCTGATCCCACACGCATTGTCCTAATGCAAATTGCATTGGCATAGATTGTGAAATATATTGGATTTGCTTTGAAGATTAGTGTAATATAAGATTTTCAAAATGCCACTAATCGATCTTAAAGATAAATCAATGATTTTAAACGCATGCTAATAAACAATTTAAACTCCCACCGGTAAAAAAGAATTAGAAAAGAGTCGCCTTAGCATGTGTCAAATAAAAATATGGCTTCCTAATGACCCATTAGGGAGATAGTGTAATAGATCTGTTCTATATTGAGAATAGGGTAGAGGTAGAACTAAAATAGACTTGATTAGAAATAATTAGAAATTACATTTTTTTATTAGATTCCAATGAGAATTTCACTCTAGTCAGTACACATGGAGAAAAAAAACTCGTTATAATAGCCGACCCCACATAGTGAATAAGGCTTGATGTTGTTGTGTACATTTAATCCAAATTTTTAAATTTTAAAAATTTTATCAAGTAATAAGAATCGGCCACCATGTTCCGCCCTATAATTTCTAATCTTCACATTTATTAAATAATAATTTTTCTGGGATTAAAAGTATTAATTTCTGGTAACTCGCAAAAACAAAAATTGGTCAAACTTCTATAAATTAATTAAGTCGTCATATTACTTAATCTATGCTTTGAATACTCTAAAAAGATAATTAAATCATAATTAAATTAAAGAAGAATGACTCAGCCACAGCTTAGCTTACAAGTAAGAAATTATCTCACTAATCATCATGTATATTTTTTTTTTCGCTTCTTTGTTGTCTAATTAATAAGTTAAAAAAAAAATTTAGTTTCTTCCATCTTTCACACGTGCCACAACGTTATTTTTCTCTATTTTTTTTTGAAGTTATCATGAATAAATCATATATTCACAACAATTAAGCACGTCCACGTATAGTTTTCATTAAAGCGATAATACAAATAAATAGAAAAAAAACAATATAATATATAATATAATATTGGTTATGTTTATACATTACGTGAATGAACATGCTTTTAATCATTTATGTTAGGTTTATCTATTATTTGTATATATTAATTAGCTAATGGAAGAATGGGTGACCAAATTAAGAATATCAAACAACAATAAAGTTAAAATTTATAATTTAATGATGTTAGTTATTTATGTTTTTATTATCGTTTAATATTTATTGAGATACTTGTATTGTTGGCTAATAAAAATTGCCCTTAGTTTAATATTGTGTTGTGTGTGTCACTTTTTACTCTGTTTTTTGCTTTGAACTCATCATTATTTTAAGATCTTTTTCATTCACTTGTGGTTTGATCTTTCCTTTTCCTGTGCTAACACTGATGCTCATGATGTTGGTGTCCCTCTGCTTTCAATCAATCAGCCCATCATCTGTCTCGTGCTACACTTTCCGAAGTGCGATTTTATGAACCTAATATTATCAATTAATTGTTCTGATTAGAATGATTCATGGTAGTTCTTCTTATGTGATCTCTTTACTCTATTGCTCATTCTGTATTGTGATGTGGCTCCCCAACTTTTTTGTTGTAATCTTTGAAGTTCTTTTCATCTATGTAGATTATTTTTATTGATCTTTTGTGTTAGAGGGAAGTCTCCATAAATATATAGAAATCATGATTTTTTATTAGTCTTAATTTACCTAAACTATTTTAGAAAGAAATTCATTTTTGGCTAGCCCTCTATAAGTTTTTACTCTTGTAGATAGATTTTTTTTTTTTTTTTTTAAAAAAATTCCATGATGTAAAAGTATTGAGTTTTTTTCTATATTATTTGTTGATCCTTAAATATTCGTATTCCATTTAGTTAAAAACAATTCACTAGATTATCTTCATTACCAAATTATTATATATAACTAAGGTCCTTTCTATATGGATTATCAGCGATTTTTTTTTATAGATTACTAAAGAGCTTCATATAGGCTTCCCAATTTGAAAGTTGGGTTACTCTCAATTAAGTTCATTTTTGATTTAATTGCAATAGCTTTGATGTCGCTTGGACAATTTGATTTGATCTTTCACATCTGTTATAGATTGAAATCCTAGTGGCTGACTTACTAATTCAACTTTTATAGCTGCAAATTGGGTTATGCTTTGAAAATTTTCTCACATTATGCCCTAATATTTAAAGTTTTTTTTATTATTCAGGAGTTTTTCTCTTTCTTCCATGTACAATTCACTAAAATTGAAAGATGAGTTTTTTGACTTATAAAAAATTCTTGTTTCTTCTATGGAGGTTGATACTGAGGCCCCGCACCAGAAGTGACCCTTTTTGTTTTTGTTGAGCCTTGCCGGAGAGTTCATAGGAAGGCCAGTTCCTTGACTAGGTCCTTAACATTTTAGTTATGGTCATAATGTCCATTGGAATTACCCATCCTAATAACTTTTTTAAGAGATGTTTTTTTAAACTAGGAAGAATTTATTGTTTATTTTCCTTAATATATGTTAATTTGGATTGATTCTTTGCCAAATTGTTTTTCCAATGTTGCCAGTTGAGGAGATGGATTATTTTGAGAGGTTTTTTTTTATCAGCTACTTGTTTTGGGTGTGATGCATTATTGCCCATGAATGTGAATACTAGATGATTATAGTACAGCTAAAAATTGATTGCAACTATTATGCAATTCTTATGCAGACAATGATTTTTAATGGATGTTTTCATGAAATCGCTGTAATTCCATGGAACTTTAGCAACCTGATTGCAAAAATGCAGCTTGTAAAATGTTTACAATGTATTTTGCAGTTTGTGAAGGAAACATTACCATCTTTTTTACTAATCACATGAACAAATTGAAAACAAACTCCAATAACAAATGCTATGACAAATTTCTTAGCCATTGCAAGGTTTTAATTATTGAGCAGATGGGTTTTGCACCACAATTAGCTCTTAAATAAGTTTAAACAGTGGTTTGTGATAGAATTAGTTATCATGAATTTGAGTAAATGCAGCAGGTAATTACTGCTGTAAGCACAAATTCAATCACAATGTAGTAGGTAATTGCTCTATTGAGCAATCTTTTTGTCATTGCCTATCCTCGAATGTTGTTCCTCTTTGAGGTGAAATTTTAAGAATTATCTAATGAAAGTTAGGGGTTATCATCGTTATTCGCCAAATTAAAGTTCGTTATGGCTAAGACATAGCAAAATATATATATTATTATAATATATATATATATATATATATTATGTTTATGTATAAATATATTATATATCTATTATATTATATATATATATGTATACTATTATATATATATATATATATATTTGTTATATACAATATATATTTTTAATTATATATATATAATATATGTATAATATTATATTATATATATATATTGTATAATAATATATGTTATATATTATATAATGTCTATATATATATATAATGTTATTATATATATGAACTTAATATATAATGTTAATAACTATATATATTGTAAATATATATTATACTATAATTAATTAATATATATATATAATATAATTATATATTTTATATTGTAACTATATATATACATATATATAATTATATATATTCATCTTTTCTCTTCTATTACTCTATTTTTCAAAATGAACCCTTTTCAGGGGTTTTCCCCGTAATAACTCTGGTGTCTCTTATGAATGTTTCACCCCCTCTCTTATCTGCTTGTGTGTTGGATCTTCATACAATGCTAAGACGTTAAACCATATATTTCTCTACCACCGCGAATATTCCAGGACGCAACAGGGATAAAGACTCAAATCAGGAAAAAATCACGGAGCCACACTACGCCAAGTACTCCATTATGAAAATAATTGAAATTATACTACAACACATCGGCATTGTACCTACAGTTAGGGGTGTCAATTTTGGGTTTTGGGTTGGGTTCGAGTCGAACCTGGAACTAATCCGGGTTCAAATAGATTCACCCGAGCCCAACCCGATTTTGAAAATGGGTAGAAAATATGAACCATGACCCGACCCATCAGGTTACCGAGCTAACTTGACTCGACACGATTTTTGTAAACATGGGATGTGAGGTGAGGTAGCAACACCGCAGCTACAACAGCGACGCGGCATTGGCACCGTCATCAACTAGACTTAGTAATCGATGCTACACGCGACCGGCAACTTGACAAGCGGACGCAGACAAATTTTGGTAGACTCAACACGACAAGTGACTCGATTGAGTGGGCAGACTCGACAGCGCGGGAACAGCGGGCAAACGACGCGTTCAAGTTTCTAGTCGGTTCCTTCCTTGGTTTTCGGGTCAACCCGAACCTGACCCAATTTTTGTAACAGGTCGATTTGTCTAACAACCCGTTTTACAAACGGGTTGACCCTAACTCAGATTTTTTTGGCCGAGTTCGAGGCAGACTTTTGAGTCGTGTTCAGAACAAGAAAAGAAAAGCAATAAAAAGAACATTAGAATTTAATGGGGAAATACTGAATCAAGAAAAAATAATGAAGTCACACTACACCAAGTAATCCATTATAAAAATGAGAGAAATTATACTGAAACACCTCGACACTGTTCATGTTGCACCTCAGTGCGAACTTCTTTGTCCCGTAGTTTCATAGCGCTATGAACTATAACACAGTGACATTGTGCTCTCTATCTCAGAGGGGTTTCACAGTACCATGACACTGTATGAAAAAAAAATCAGGGGGTGCACTACCCGGGTAGACGATTTTCCTGTAGTGCCCCCTGTGACAGGAAAATCTGCTGGAAAATAGTACGCCGAAAATTCTACCGGTAATAAATGATTTTTCTGTAATTCCCCCTGCGACCCCCAACGAGCTATTCGTCGAGTTTGACCAACCAATTTGAGATTTGAGTCAACAATATAACTCGATTGATCAACTACGCAAAACTAACAATATATATAAATAGATAAAAGTTTTGTGATGTGTAATTAAATTATGACTTTTTTATTTTATATTCTCACATCCATGTTTATTTTTCTTAGTTATGCCATTTTAATTACTAAAGTATCTGTGAAAAGAATGTTTGGTAATGAGACCAAAAGCTATTATCAAAAAGTGATACTTTTAAGCGATAATTTAAACTATATCTATTTGTGTTCAAGACAGTTGTGGCTCATCTTTAAATTTAATTTCAGATTTATAGATACTTGAGAATTTTCTTATTTTTGACTTTTATAAGAATATCTGTTCTTTTTTTTTAATTCTTTTCAATTAAGAAGAATATTAATTTATAGATTTTTATTTTATTGACTATAATCTTTCTATTTATAATAATAGATTGTTTTTACAAAATGAGAAAAATGGCAGTGCTTAAAATTCTGTATTTAAAAAGGTCAATTTTTGTAGCTAATTAATTTTGAACCATTTTAATATTTTATTATGAAAACTAAAAAATTTTTAAAAAATTATGCATTCTGCTGAAAAAGTTTTTCCACCTATACGAAAAATTTAAATAATATTATAATTTTCAAGCAAATTTTTTAATTTGATAAATATTAAATATTCATCTTTGGAAGGAAAATAATTCTCTATATAATTTATTTAGAGATTCTTTTTTTTCTACATCCTTCACAATAATGATGCGCAGGCATTTTTTGGATTCATTTAATTTTAAGAAAATCAATTCAATATAATTTAAAGGCATTGGTATTTTTGGGATTATAAGCCGTACCAACAACACCTGAGGCCTTCACTCTTCACCTTGAGCCCTCACCTTCGTTTCAGAGGCCCATCACCTTTTCGCAATAGGCCCTCTCTCTCGCTAGACTACCACCTGACGCCTGTTTTGCTTTGTCGGAAACACCCCTAGGCCTGAACTTCCTGCTTGGGCACTACACTGAATCTTTACAGAGATTTCTACCAAAGTATTATTTCCAATCCTTTTACAGTACCGGTCACCTACATACACCGATCCTTCCGACCCCATCACCAGATCACGGTCTTTTTGAACCCCTGATCTTTAATACCAATTATGGCACCTTTCCTGCCGACCAGACAACAACTCTGTATATGTAATTTACCTAAATAACTATGTAATGCAATCTATATTGATGTATATTGTCCATCAATCCAGAGGCGCTTCTCTCCAAGGTAAGTAAGCCCTCCATTTGACTTAACTCGACTCCATAAGATTTACATAGATTTCACTCTCAAATACTGGAGCCAGGCACTTCGTAGGAGATTTTTCACTCTTTTGACTATTAGGGTTTGTTCCCGTAAAACTTCTGTGTCTCTTATGAATGTTTCACCCCTCTCTTAATCTGCTTGTGTGTTGGTATTTGGCATACAATGCTAAGACGTTAAACATATATCTCTCTCTTACCCTAGGCGAATATATCCAGGACGCATACAGAGGATACAAGACTCAAATCAGGACAAATTCACGGAGCCACTTGGCACGTACGCCTAAGTTAACTCCATATTGTTAATAATTGGAA
>NW_021318832.1:2641966-2715691 GCF_001605985.2 Dendrobium catenatum | reverse complement strand
TTAGAGTTCTTACCTTCAATAAAACCTGGATCCAAACGTTTATTTGCCATGGAAATGCAATCTAACCGGCGAGAAAGCAAACGGCGGCTAGGGTTCATGAAGCGAAAACCCTAGCAGACGCATTGCGCTCCTTTCAATTGATTAAAATCATATATATATCTTAATTGTTGAAGAAAAATAAAAATGATGTGCAGTTGTCCTAATGCAAATTGTATTGGAATAGATTTATATAAATTTATTGGATTTGCTTTGAGATTAGTGTAATATAAAATATTCAAATGCATTAAACTTAAAATAGATCTAATGATGCTTAAACTCATGCTAATAAAATTTAAACTGCAGTGACATATAAGATTAGAGAGAGTGGCCTTAGGATGTTTGGTCAAATAAAATATTGGCTTTCTGATGACCCGATTAGCAGAGTAGATGTAATAGATTTGGTCTATATTGAGAAAGGTAGATGTAGACCTAAAATAGACTTGATTAGAAAATATTAGAAATGATATATTTTTTTTATCATAAAATTTTTATTTTACTAAAAAAAAAAAAGCAGAAATGGCATATTTTTATTAGATTTAAATGAGAATTTGAATCTTAAGAGAACACAATGAAGAAAAAATGATTCATGTAGCTGATCCCACACGCAGTTGTCCTAATGCAAATTGCATTGGCATAGATTTGAAATATATTGGATTTGCTTTGAGATTAGTGTAATATAAAATTTTCAAATGCACTAATCGATCTTAAGATAAATCTAATGATTTTAAACTCATGCTAATAAAATTTAAACTCCACCGGTAAAAAAGATTAGAAAGAGTCGCCTTAGCATGTTTGGTCAAATAAAATATTGGCTTCCTAATGACCCGATTAGGAGATTAGATGTAATAGATCTTGTCTATATTGAGAAAGGGTAGAGGTAGAACTAAAATAGACTTGATTAGAAAATATTAGAAATTACATTTTTTTATTAGATTTAAATGAGAATTTCACTCTTAGTAGTACACAATGGAGAAAAAAGACTCGTATAGCCGACCCCACATAGTGAGTAAAGGCTTGATGTTGCTGTTGTATCATTAATCCAAAATTTTTAATTTTAAAAATTTCTATCAAGTAATAATGAAAGTCGGCCACCATGTTCGGCCCTATAAATTTCTAATCTCACATTTATTAAATAATAATTTTTTCTGGGATTATAAAGTAATTAATTTCTGTAACTCGCAAAAACAAAAAATTGTCAACTTCTATAAATTAATTAAGTTCGTCATATTACTTAATCTATGCTTTGAATACTTCTAAACAGATAATTAATCAATAATTAGATTAAAGAAGATGACTCAGCCACAGCTTAGCTTACAAGAAGAAAATTATTCTCACTAATCATCATTATAATTTTTTTTTTTTCGTTCTTTGTTGTCTAATTAATAAGTTAAAAAAAAAATTTAGTTCTTCCATCTTTCACACGTGTCACACGTTATTTTCTCTATTTTTTATTTTGGAAGTTATCACGATGATAAATCATATAGTTCACCAATTAAGCACGTCACGTATAGTTTTCATTAAAGCGATAATAACAAAATAAATAGAAAAAATAACAAATAATAATAATAATAATTTGGTTTAATGTTTATAATAAATTAAGTGCATGAAATATGTTTTTAATCTTTTTATGTTAGGTTTATCAGATCAAAATTTGTATTATAATTAATGATAGCTATGGAAGAATGGGTGACCAAATATTATAGCTATCAAACAACAAATATAAAGTTAAAAAATTTATTTAAATTATATGAATGAAACATGCTTTTAATCTTTTTATGTTAGGTTTATCAGATCAAAATTTGTATTATAATTAATGATAGCTATGGAAGAATGGGTGACCAAATATTATAGCTATCAAACAACAAATATAAAGTTAAAAAATTTATTTAAATTATATGATGTCAAGTTTATAAGTTACTTTATGTTTTTATTTGTTTATAAATATTTATGAGATAACGTACATTGTATTGTTCGGCTAATCAAATTTGTCCTTAGTTTATATTGTCGTTGTGTGTGTTCACTTTTACTCGTGCTTTTCGCTTTGAACTCATCATTATTAAAATTTTAAGATTACTAAAGAGCCTCATATAGCTCCAATTTGAACTCTCATTAAAGTTCATTTTGATTAATTGCAATATTTTGACGTCGCTTGCATTTGTTGATCTTTCACAATCTGTTATAGATTGATCTAGTGGTGACTTACATAATTCAACCTTTTATAGCTTGCAAATCAGTCATCTTTGAAAATTTTCTCACATTATGGTCCTACTATAAAGTTTTATTCATGGAGTTTCTTCTTCATGTATCATTCATCTAAAATTGAAGATGAGTTTTGAGTACTTCATAAAAATCTTGTTTCTTCTATGGAAGTTGATACCTGAGCCAAGGCGCAAGCATGTTGCCGATTTTGTGAGCCTTGCTGGTGAGTTCATGGAAGGCCAAGTTTTGACTAGTTCTTAACATTTATTAGTAATGGTCATAATAATGACCAATCTATTAGTGGCATTGATTACCCATCTAATAATATTATTTTTTTAAGAGGTTTTTTTTACTAGGGGAGAAATTTATGCTATTTCTTATGTTAAATTGGATGAGTCTTTGCAATAATATGTTCATGCTGCAAGTGAGAGATTGATTGTTGAGAGTTTTTTATCAGCTACTTGTTAGGTGTGGTGGCATTGATTGCATGATGTGATACTAGATGATTATAGTATAGCTAAAAATTGATTGCAACATTATTGCAATCATATGACGACAATGATTTTTAATGGATGTTTTCATGAATCGACTGTAAATTCATTGGAACTTTTACAACCTGATTGCAAAATGCAGATTGTAAAATGTCAAATGTATTTTTGAAGTTTGTGAAGGAAAACATTACCAATCTTTTTACTAATCACTATGAAAAAATTGAAAACAAAACTCCAATCACAAATGCTATGACAAATTTCTTAGCCTATGGCAAGGTTTTAATTATTTGAGCAAGATGGGTTTTGCACCACAATTAGCTCTTACAATAGAGTTAAGAGAGGTTTGTGATAGAATTTAGTTATCATGAATTTGATAAAATGCAGCAGTAATTACTCTATTAAGCACATATTCATCACAATGTAGTAGTAATTGCTCTATTGAGCATCTTTTGTCATATGCTTCTCGGATGTGTTCCTCTTGAGGTTGAATTTCAAGAAATTATCTAAAATAAAGTTTAGGGTTCATGTTATGTCATTAAGTTGTTAATGGCTAAGACAAACAATATGTATATATATTCAATGCTTTTTTCTCTTCTATTACTTCTCTTTTTTAATGAGTTAAGGCCTCCATTCTCTTAACTTCAATGCTTTTTTCTCTTCTATTACTTCTAATTTTTCCTCATTTATTCTCTTCTTGTACTAAATTTTATTCTCTAATAAAAAAATACATAACATTCCTATAGACCTTTGCCCAAATTTTTCATTTATAATTCTTTACCAAAAAAATTGAAAAAAAATTTCTATGTATTGATATAGTCATTAACCAAAGGATTAAGCTGTCTTTTCCTCTAAATTATCGTTTTCTTAGTAATTATATGGTATTGTATATGATAAAAAGCCTATGTGTATTGACATTGATGTATGATTTTTTTAAAATTGACTATGTCCTATGATTTTCAACTTAATTATTTTTAATTTAAAATTTAATTAGTTTTTAATTAAAATTATCATCACAAATTCTACCAATAAAACTAATACTGACATGCAACTAATAAATATTAAAATCCCACTAATTTGTCCTTATGGAGTGATTAACCACTAAAATATAACATTCACATTTCAAACATGCAATTTTCATAAAATAAAAAATGCAAAGGGACAAGATAGTACAAGTTAATTATTTTAATGATATTTTAATTAGTCTAACATACATTTTAGATTTATTTAATTAAATAACTCCAAATATTATAGAGAATTATAGTAATTAATTAGAAATTACTTTATATTCATCAATAATTATGGTTTAGTAATTTAATAAATCTGTCTGAATTATTTGCAATGTCAGATCCTTATAGAAAGTTTTAAATTAATTTGCAAAGACTGCCCAGAATAAGGATTTTCAAACAAAATAATACATGAAATATTCAGCAAATTAATTAGACTTTAATAAATAATATTATAGTATTAAGATTTTATTATATATTATTATTTTCTATGTAACCTGTATTCTTGTTCTTTTTATTTTTATTTTTGAAATTACTGTCAATTTTGATAGAGTTTTATGGTATAATAAGTACAAAATGATAAAGAGAATTAATTACTATATACAAAATAACCACTCTTGCATATCCAAATATTCAGAAAACTGGCTCAACTTAGATTGACCTGGTTCAAGAAATATCAAGTTGGTTCAAGTGTCCGTCTAATCGATCTCAACCCAAAGGTCTATAAGAAAACTCACATAGACCAAGCAACTATGACATGAGAACTTAACTACGTTGGATGAGTACAACGTAATATATAGCCGGCCTTAGCGACTATTATCTATGAAGTTGTCCTATGTGACTTCTCAAGGAAGGACAACCTCCTAAGGCTTAAACAAGTTTAACGTTATAATCGTGCTACACAATTATTATATTTTATCTTTTTTTTTTAATAGTCATGTATATAGTTGATTCTTTCATGCTCAAGCCTCAAATCAAATCTATAAATATAGGGTTGAGGGGTGAGCTCATTTTAAGCAATTTTATACTTTTTTTTTCCTTGGTAATTAAACATCTTTTATAGAAATTCCAAATCTTCTTACTTTAGAATTCAAATTTCTCTTTCTATTTGTCACTTTTCCTTTTCACTCAATTGTATAATTTATGGACAATTTTAAATTAAACACCCTAATGAATTAATGTGGTGAGCATGGAGCATACCATAAACTAAAATAGGACTGCTACATGAAATAGAAAATGATCAAAGAGATGGAAAAGAATTTGTCTACATGGAGAACTAGGAGTTTATGAATATTTGCCAACTTGTCGAATTTTAGAAGATGATGGCTCGAATGATCCAATAGATAGTGGTAGCTTGCATGACCAATTAATGTATTGCGCCTATCATCATAATCATGGTCACATCACTGAGGAGTGTCTAGAGCTTGATGGAAGACCTCATGGTAAACTTAAAGAATTTGTTAGTGCTAATATAAGAAGAAGTTTGGGGAAGGCACCTATGGAGGCAGTACACAATAAACTAGTCTTAGAACATGCGATTCATATCTCTAACATTCATTAACATAAATTTAACATAAAAATAGTTACTGACCTCCTTTCAAAGAAACATTCATTAACATAAATTTAACTGGTAAAAATACAATAAAATCATATTATATTATTTAAAATGATCAAATCTCTAACATAATAAGAGTTATATGGTGAAAGTTTATATCAGATTTAGGAGAGACAAAATATGTAGAAATCAAAATCATCGAAGACAGAGATAAGAAAATAGTTATTGACCTCAAATAAAATAAAACCAATAACTAGAGTGACAATAATAATGACCAAAATTGACTTTCTCTCTCTTATTATTTCTTCTTTTCTTCTTTTAGTTTCTTCACGGGCAAGGAACGTGAAGGGGGGGGGGGGGGGGGGGGGGGTGTGGGGGGGGGGGCAAATTCCTCAAACAAAAATCACGATCTTGGATTCAAGAGAAAATTATTAAAAAAATTGTTAGTAGCCTAGCATCGTAGCACTCAGACTCAGCGTCATAATGCTGCATGTCGAATTCAAAGTTATTGTAGAACATAGCCACAAATGCCCCATCGACAGTTTTTGGCACCGCAGTGCTCTCAAACCTAGTGCTGCAGCACTCTAAAGCACAATGCTGAAGCGATCCAGTTCAAACATAAAGTAAGTTTTTTTTTGTTACAATTTTCATATTTTCGGATTATTACAACTATATGCTTATCTCCTTTTCTAATATTTCTTACATGATTATTGCTAAGATTTTCGCTAATAGAACGAACCTTATTTTGCCCCATATTATTAAAAATAACCAAGTTAGTTTCACTCAAGATAGAATATCTACTGATAATATTTTTTTGGCCATTGAATTATTGAGTGATTTTAACAATAACTCAAAATCATGTAATATTTTCACTATTACTTGCTTTAGCTCTCAGCTCAAAATCATGCTCTACCTTTGTTTGCTCTGATTTTTAGCCTCTCTTAATGAAATTTGCTAGTCTTTAGATGGTTCGAGGGCTAAGTCTTTGTCTTTACTTTTCCATATCCAATTTCTTAAGTTTACCATATGCAACACTTTAGCTTATTAGATAAGGGAAGCTATTTTGCCTACAGCTTGTTGCAAGTTTATTAACAAGGTTTGTTATAGATTCCTCCTTTATGTGGATATTAACACGGGAAAATTCACACTATTTCTTGAACATCTACTTGTTGACCTAAGAATAATGATGGCCTTGGTATCCCTACCATATAGGCTTTGTACTATGGGTATACTTGTTCTCTCATTTAGCACATTTTTAATGGAGACAGTTTGTTGGCTTACTAGTATAAGCATAAATGCAACTCTATTTGGAAGCCTTGCCCTCACAAAACTTCCAAATCATGAAGGTTTATTTGCTCTATAACCATCAAAATATGGAATTATATTTCACTAAACATACTCACAAATAGCAGACTTTGTCTTGTATGGGACATGTGGTGCAATGAAAAAGTTTTATATGAGATCTTCAAATCGGCTAGTTTAAGGGATTTCCACAATATGCAGATTTGCAATCTTACTTTTTATTCTGGTTGAAACTTTCCTTCCAATTTACGTAATGTGTTTGGTTTTGTTATTGCTAATGTTGGGTTTGGTTATGATTATATTCCTACTATTGTATTGATAATCCAATTTTTAAATATTTTAGACTCATTATTATGATTATCATATCATTGTACCTTGGTTTAATTTCATATGGTATAAGAATTATGCTCTCAGATTATCTTCTTTTGCTTGGATGATAATTTTAAAAGGTCTTAAAACTATTGATAGCCTTATTAAACACAATATTTAGGTGTCATCTTCTTGCATCATCTGCAACAATGCTAATGAACATCACAATCATTTATTCTTTGAGTGTGACATCTCTTTTACTATAAATTCAGCTTTAACTCCTCAAATGTGCTTCTTTCTATTTAGGCCTACTTTGTTGCAGCTTTTTGAGTACGTTTTGGATATACCTAATACCCCTGCTTTAATAAAAAAAACTCTTTTACTTTATTTCTTATTGTTCCATTTATTTTATATGGAGAGAGAGGAACTATAATAACTTCAAAAATGTTATTTGTAGTTCCATTACTATTTGCTTTAAAATTAAAAAAGTTATGCATAATAAAGTGGCTCCTAGAAAAATGCATGAGAAATTATACATATAATCAATTTTTTATATATGTTGAGTTTTTGTGCCACCCAGGTTATTTTTCTACGATATATAGACTGGATGTTGTTTTATATATTAGTTTGGTTGTTGTTTTCCTTTTTTTCTCGTAGCAGGTTTCCTAGGATATGTCCTGTTTTAACGACATCTTCCTCTGTTTTGCACATTGGCTGTTCATTATTCTTGCTAAGAAAGATGCTTTTTTAGGACAATGATGAATGTCATTCGTGCTCCAGTTAGAACCTACGGAAGGACAAAGAGTCAATCAGTTTAACTATTCTAAAAAGGCTCGTGTGACAACCAAGGGATAATTTAAAACGTCTTATCATGTAATCCCGGAGTCTATATTTATTAGGGAACTCTGAGTCTAGGATTTGAATTGTTGCTCAAATGCCCTTTCTTTTGTGTTTGTTTTTCTCTATTCTATATTTATATTTCAGATATTTATTCTTCTATTTAATTTTTTTTACTCCTATGTTTTGGGAGTTATAATTTTATTTTTAGGTTATCATTTTATCATTTTTCATATAGTGAATAAAGCTAGATTATGTCCATATTATTAAAAAAAATAAATCATAAATAAAAAAGCAGAAGAATATAGATGACATCACTAAGCATTAACATATAAAGCCTAACCATACTTTATATAAATTTATCTAATCTCCTAATAAGCTCCTCAACTTTTAATCATCTTTTTTTACAAAAAAAAAAAAAAAAAAAGTCAATAGTATATATAATTTTATTTAATTTTAAACGCCTCAGCAGAACACGAGCCCACTGGCCACTGTCCCGTATTCGTAGGAGAAATGTTCTTCACTCTTCGACTGCTCATCGCCAATATAAATGGACCACTTATCCTTCCAACTAGTTTGCAAGAGAAACACAGAGGACAATTGATGGGAGAAATCGGAGGCAAGAAGCCCAAGGTTGTGATAGTCGGAGCGGGAATGGCCGGCCTGGCCGCCGGCCGGAGACTGCATGCCTGCGCCGGAGACCTCCTCGACATCGCCGTAGTCGAGGCTGGCGACCGCATCGGCGGTCGCATCCTCACTTCCAAGTTTGCCGGCGCCCAAGTGGAGATCGGTGCTACCTGGATCCACGGCATTGACGGCAGTCCCATCTACGAAATCGCCAGAAAAGCAGGAGCACTCATCCCTGATGATCACGCAACCTCCTGGGAGCGCAAGGATGGATTTCCTTCCGATCCCCTGACCCTAGGCGAAGGCGGTCTCTCCATCGACCCCTCACTCCTAAGCCGCATCTCCTCCGTCTTCTCTAACCTCAAAGACCTCATCGTCTCCGGCAAAACCAATGGTGAAATCGCCAGCGTCGGCGAGTTCTTCCGCCGTGGATTCGAGTCCTACCGAGCTGAGAAACACCGCGCCGATTGGATGGAAGAGGCGGCGTTTGCGATGCACGAGTGTGGAGAACGGACGTATACCGCGGTTGACGATCTGGAATCGCTCGACCTTGCGGCGGAGAAAGAGTACTGTGAGTTCCCTGGTGAGCACATCACCTTACCCGGAGGCTATTCACGAGTCCCCGAGTTCCTCGCCGCCGCGCTTCCCCTTGGTACGATTCGGCTCCGGCGTAAGGTATCCAAGGTGGAATGGCATCCTGTTGGTCTTGCCGGACGCGATCCGGTCCGAATCCTCTACGACGATGGCGAAGCCGAGTTTGCCGATCACGTGATCATTACAGTCTCCCTCGGCGTTCTCAAGGCCGGGGTTATTAACGGGGACGGGTTGCTCTTCTCACCTTCTCTGCCGGAGGCGAAGATCCACGCAATCCGACGGCTAGGGTTTGGTCTGGTAACCAAGCTCTTCATGGAGCTCGAAGGAGGAGAAGAAGAGAAATCCCCGTTCCCTTATCTACGGATGGCGTTTGATCCCTCAAGACAGGTGGCGGAAATCCCGCGGTGGATTAGGAGGACGGATTCCATTTGCCCTATCAATCGCGTGTCCCGGGTGCTGCTCGCCTGGTTCGTCGGCCGGGAGGCGGCGGAGGTGGAGAAGATGGACGACGATGAAATCATCCGCGGTCTTCACGCGACGCTCAATGGTTTCTCCCCGCCTCCAGCGGTCGACGGCGGCGGGTACGGTCGGATAGCGAGGGTAAGGAAGAGCGGGTGGGGGAAGGATCCGCGGTTTTTGGGGTCGTACAGCTACGTAGCCGTTGGATCGAGCGGGGACGATCAGGATGCGCTCGCTGACCCTCTGCCCAGCGACAGCTCCTTGTCCCCGTTGCAGATCCTGTTCGCTGGGGAGGCCACTCACCGTACACGATACGCGACCACTCACGGGGCATATCTCAGTGGGCTCCGCGAGGCGGACCGCTTGCTCCGTCACTACGGAATCCACAGCTTCAAATCCTAGTTTACAAGAGAGAGAGAGGGGATGAGAAGAGATAATTACATCAAGTGACAGTAAATCAAATTACTAATGCATGGGAATTGGGAAGAAGTTTCTTTTACTCTTAAAAGCTTTATCGTATATTCACAATGATACAACGCAGCTCTAACGCAATTATTCGATCAACTTTTAAGGTTTCAAACTGTTGGGAGATCTCATCATGTTTGGGCACACCAACTTCTTATTGCACTCAATGAATCAATAATTTTTTTCCACAAAAAAAAAAAAGACTAATGAGGTTTGGTAACTTGGAGACTTTTACTGTATTAGAAAGCTATCTGATTTACGAGAGATTATTCTGTGCGGATGTTGAACGCAACTCTACATTCTGATATCAATCAGAATGAGTCACGTCAGTCATACCGAGTTACTGTACCGAGCGATACCGAACTGTTGGCTTAGACATCTGTACGAATTCTGCTTTGCCACATAATAAATTTTCTTGATTTAAGGACCAACTTTTTTTAGTCACTTCATAGGGGTATGCAGCTATATATAGTAGTTGTTTTTTTTTTTGGAAATGAAAAATAAAAAAGATAATCAATCATAGCATAAACCGGATCGATCAAAGGATGGGACTGGGGTTCAATAAATGGGGTGACCATTAGGAAGAGTTATTAGGTGCGGAGTGCGTTCGAAAATCAATAAAAATACGTCATGTCATCTCATTGGTAGGTACTCAGATCGATACCCGTATTTGATATCGCTGGGTATCTAATACTTATGCGAACGATTCTCCTATCCTCACTCTGCATCTTATAATTTCTCGGCCATTAGCCTGTAGTTGGCTATTTGGATTCTTCTATGATGAATGGATGCTACGATATTTGTTGTTTTGTCATGTTGGCTAATTAGCTGTCTTGTTTTAGCAGTTGTGGATTCGCTTTAATGGGAGTGAAAAGTGGAAGCTGGTGATTGGATTTGAGAAGATATTGACACGTGGGAAGAGGGTACAAATAATGGCCTGCAGTCGACAGGCTTTGGGACATTGGATTGATGAGATAGGACTGTGGTGGGGTGTGGTTTTGTCTACTCAACTTGGTACAATCTTTTTGTACGTGCGTGTAGTTGACGTGAAAATCAGCAAAATATTCGATTTTAATTATTTACGATTATAGTATTTTTGTATATTTTTTTATTTAAAAAGTTTTTTTTTTTTTGGGGGAAAAATTTGATGCAAAGGCCGATTTATAAATGATAATGAGTTATAAAATTATGAGAAGAAAATCAACTATAAAAGAAATTACAAGTAAAAATGAAATAAAGGAAACCACAAAGACAAAAACACCTAGACAGAAAGGCAGGTGAATGGGGGCAAAAGAGGACTCAGTGATCGAAACGTCAACAACCAAATCAATCATAGCTTAGAAAAAGTTATTGAGATTAGCTTTTAGAGTGAATCTTTATTAATTTCGAGCTTGGCCTCAAAGTTTGAACGCAAGTCCAGCACAAAAGAGGAGTTTGAGCTTGGCTCGTAAAATGAAAATGAGCTCGTTGAGAGGCTCTATTATGCTTATGTGCCAGCTCGTTCCACGTCCTTGCAAGTCTTTTGTGTTTGGTGTTCATCTCGATTCCACATCCAAGCCCACGTTGTGTCCGAGCCTGCCTTCCGACTTTGGACTATTATCGGACTTCCTCCCGGCTAGCAACTGCCACCAGATTTCTGCCCGACCACTAGCTATTGTCGGGCTACCGAATGACCGCCAATTGACATCAGATTTCCTTCTGACCATCGAACTTCATCGAATTTCCGTTTGATCTTTGTTCTTCATTAGATATCAACTCGACGGTTTACTGTCGTAATATGATCATCCTCAATTTGAAGGATGAACCATCCATTTGTAATATATTCAAACACTAGTGGAATCATTTCAACTAAGCGTGACCACGTAGTTTTTCCCTTGAGGATTTTTCGCGTAAAAAATTCTGGTCTTTCTTTTTTCTCTAATTGTATACTAGATACTCGTGCAATACTAAGACGTGAAGTTTTTTTAGTTTACCGCAACAAATATTCTAGCCCGCAATAATACTAAATATTTTAATATAAATGTATATTGTATTATATTAAAAATTATAAAATATAAAATATTATATTTATAAATATATATCATATTATATTAATATTAAACATTAAAAATACAAAACGGTTTTTCATTTATTTGAATTAAAACTATATCATGTTTTTTTCTTTAATTACATCTCAAATCTGATCCTTCTTAAGTTTGCCCTTTGACATAACAGTTGGATGGTACTGCCATGTTTATTAGTATTCCTATTTCAGTTATGTCTAACAATGAATTAAAGGCTCATGTGGCTAAGTTTGTGAATAACTATGTTCTAGTTCAAACTGATTTGCTGGTTTTGGATGACTCCCTTTCTTCTCCTTCTCGGGGTGAAGGGGAATTTGATGACTTTGAGGATGATATGACTGTTTGTTTTGTTGAACAATGTCGTCCCAATTAATGTCGGTGGTAAAAGGCGTAAAAATAAAGATAAGAAAAAATATGTTTTGGCATTTCTTATTAATGTTACAGCAGTGGTATTTGATGGCTTTATGGACGATGATGAGGAAGCCCCCAGCTTCCTTTTGTTGGCTCGGTTGGTTGACAATTTGGGTGTTTTGGCCTTTTGCTTCGATTTCATGGCTGTGTTGGTTTTGAGTAGCTGTCACCTATGGATAGTCCGTGGCTGGCTGACCACAGGGTTGGTGCAGGGGCTTCCATTCCTGAGTCCGTTTAAGTCTTATTTGGCTATGCTTGTTTTTGTTTCGTATATTGTTGTTTTGTTTTGTTTTTTGCTGTTTTGTTGCATTAGATGTAGGTCGTTTGCTGTTGTAATCATTTTCTTCTATGAATAAAATGGTGTTTTTGTTAATAAAAAAAAATAGTGATAGAACAAGGTGCAATAATGAAGTTCAGGTTGATGAGTCAATTCTACTTTTTCTCCATATTCAATCATGTAACAAGTGCATATGGTGAATATACTACACACTATTTAAATAATTATGAGTTAGTAATAACTACATTATTTATTTTATTAAAGAACATCAAAATTTACTTTAAAATTTTGAAAATAGAAAAAAAAATTAGAGCCACATCAAACCAAGAAATCTAATATGAAACTACGAGAAATTGTACATTTTTTTCTTGCAATCTTCACACCCGTCATACTCTTTCATAGCCTAAAGCATCACACATTGTGAAAAGAAGAAGAAACAAACCCAGCCGTGCTAGATCCGCAACACCTCGGTGTTGGGTTGTCTTTCTCGCGATGGGTCCACAGTGCCACCACATTCGTGTTGGATGAAGTCGGTTTTTGGTGATTTATCAATACTTATTTATGATAACCATAAAAATAATATTGTCTTAACAAAAACTTATCACAATAGTTTATTTTTTAATATAATAATTTCTTATTGATTAAAAAAAATTTGCAGTCACCTCAATGAACCCTAAACCCCCTTTGGAATCTTCTTCTAAATTGTTGAAGAGATGCTTCTGCAGAGCTTTTAACTAATGTGATGAACATAAAAGTTAAAACAAATAAAGTTTGGTGAACAAATGTTTATTAATATATAAATAAAATATTCAAATATGATCTTTAAATGCGACAAATTGTTAGGTGTTAAAATTTATATGTAAATTGAATAAATAATAAAAAATTATTAGACTATACAATGTACAACACAATGCATTTGCAAAATATAAGTAATAAATGAGGAAAATGTTAATTTTATTTATAATTTGGGCAAAAAAGTACAAATTCCTAATAAATTATTATAATAAATAATAAGTATAACAAAAATAAGAAGGCATTTTATATGAACATTTAAAAAATATATTTGAATATTATGATAATAAATTATTATGATCAGTTTATTATTAATTAAATTTACTTTAAAATATATAATATAATTAATCAATTAATGTTTCTGTTATATTAATTTTAAAATAAATTTAATAGATAAAATTTTCAAATTTGAGAGTAAATAGCTTTTTGTTCACATGTTATAGCAATAATCAAAACAATAAGCATAAATTCTAAAAACAAATTTGGATTAACTTGCAATATATATAGTTGTTTCGGGTGACAGTGGTTGGAAGGATCGTAGTCGAATGACGGTGGACGAAAGGATCGTAGTCGAATGACGGTGGTCGGAAGGAGCGTAGTCGACAGGAGATAGAGGTCAGAAAGACTATAGTCGGGTGACGGTGGTAGGAAGGATCATAGTTTACAGATGACAGAAGTTGAAAAGACCATAGTCTGACGACGGTGGTCGGAAGGATTATAGTCGAATGACGATGGTCGGAAGGACTGTAGTCGGGCAATGGTAGTCAAAATGACCATAATTGATGGGTGATAAAGGTTGGAAAGACCATAGTCGAATGACGGTGGTTGGAAGGACTGTATTTGGGAAATAACATAGGTCAAAAAGAACCATAGTCAGGAGACAAAGGCCATAAAGATCATAGTTTGATGACGGTGATCAAAAGGACGGTAGTTGGCGGGCGATGGAGAACAGAAAGATTATAGTCGGATGATAGTGGTCGAAAGGACCGTAGCTGGTGTGCAATTGGTGGGCGTAACCATCGGTGATAGTGGTCAAAAGGACCGTAGCAGGGTACATATGGTTGAAAATATTGTAATTAGTGGGCGACAGAGGTTGGGGCGACCGTAGTCGGATGACAACTGTCGGAAGGAAATATAACTGGGTGAAAGTTCAGTAAAAGTCTTGTGATGGTTGGTGGTAGGGCATAAATCCATCGTCAATTGGTGACCTGGCGAAAGTCCGGCAATACTATGTGTTCGGGCGTAAATCCGGCGTTAGTTGGTGGCTAGGCGAAACTGCGGCGATAATTGGTGGTTGGGAGGAAGTCCAACGATAGTTGGTGAATAGGCCGTGGTTGATGAGGAGCTTGGTGGCAAGCTAGATCTCAAATCTCTCTCTCTCTCTCTCTCTCTCTCTCTCTCTCTCTCTCTCTCTCTCTCTCTCTCTCCCTTAAATTGTGAAGAATAAGAGTTCTATTTATAATTTTTTTGAAGTGGTATGTCCATTAAAAAGAACAAAGATCAAGAGCACGTTGGGAGTGGTTTGAATTGACAATAAATATTGATTCCCTTGATTATAAATAATTGATTGAGCATATGAGTGCTTTAATGATGTCAAAATTCGATGATCTTGGGCTCGTTTGATTCACCCTATCAAGCTGCTTGATTCAATTATATTCATGCAATATTTGGAAATCATTTGATCATTCAATTTATAGTTTGGACCTCTTAAACATGTTTCAAGTCCTTAATTTGCACACTTTTGGACTTAGATTGGGTCAAATTTGATGTCGTTGGGTTTATCGTTTTGAGACGTTTAATTCGACTATAAGTTTGCTGAAATTGGAGTCAAGATTATCCCAAATATAATTTTAGAAGCTTCCAACTTAAATTTGCCTCGAGATTCACGTCTGATCAAGATAATTTTTTAATGATATATTAGTTGTCCCCCTATTTTTAGACGTTTTTTAGAGGAACTTACATGTATAACACTTGAAACATCTTGATTTATATATTTCACATACAAACTTCAATATTACAAAAACATGAATGGGTGCATGCAATAACGAGAGCGATGAGAATGGTATGACTACATGATTGAAATGGAGAAAATGGAGGGTATTATTATCATTCTTATTTTAAAATTTTATATGGTAGAAATATAAATAATTAAATTTAAATGTGAAATATGCAAATCAAGACTTTTCGAGAGCTACCAATTTTTTCCTCACCTTATAAAAATTTTCTTCCCCAGCATAGACATTTTTATTATTTATAGAAATTATTAGATGAATCAGAACAATTATTTAGACATCAGCCATGAAAATGAACCAAATACCAATTAAATATTAATACACAATTTAATCTAAAATGAGGCTTCATAGCCCACCTGCAATGTCACCGAAGCCGTAGCTTTAATGGTCTCTGGTTTTTATTTTTTTGACATTTAGATTTGGTTCCAGAAAATTTTTTCTATTTTCTAAAATAATTTTTAAGTACAATTTTTTTACTAAATAATCATTTTAGAAAACTGTAAGAAAGTTGTCCCAAGTAAAACTTAGAACAACACTACCAAAAAATAGGACTATCGCAGCACAATTTTTTACATATTCCAGCGGTTTTAACCGCCACTATTTTCATTGCAGCGGTTTTAGAACCGCTACGTTTCCGTTGTAATTGCAATACGATGCAATGACATTCCACAGCGGTTCGAGGACTGGCGGGGTAGAAATGCTGACTTTAAACAGGAGATGTAGCTGAAACAAAAATACTAGTTAAATCATAGAGATTCACATTAACAACAAGAGAATATTGAACTATATAATTGAGTCACAAAACAAGAATACCGAGCAGAATGCGAGTGGGATGTGTGGTTTGATCCTTTCCGATAGTGTGACATTCTGTTCGCTCCGCTTCAGTCGCGTACAGGAAGGAAGATGGGATCGAAGACAAAGCCTCAAACTTTAGTTCGCGCGCATATATTGGGAATTAGGGCTTATGGAAGAGCTTCAACAACAGTTAAATTAGGTGCTATTTGCATCTGTTTAAACCGGTGCAAATAGCACTGATTAAAACCGGTGCTAAAAGAGATTTTAACCGGAACTTTATTGCCTTGCATGACAATCTCCATTGGTCACCACAATTATAAACTAATGTGACAATCATTTAACTTCTATCACTACTAACATCTAATCTTGTCTTTTACATCCACTGTGCAACCGTATAGACACCCGATCTTTTGTTACATTTCTATTGCTTGGCTGAAGTTGCATAATCGTCTCTATTTTCCATCACTTCTTACGTAATCTATACAAAGGGCATTAGATAATTCTTT
The DNA here is from genome assembly GCF_001605985.2 of Dendrobium catenatum. Taxonomy (NCBI): domain Eukaryota; kingdom Viridiplantae; phylum Streptophyta; class Magnoliopsida; order Asparagales; family Orchidaceae; genus Dendrobium; species Dendrobium catenatum. The sequence goes on along the minus strand of NW_021318832.1, from coordinate 2,698,954 downwards.
TTAGTCGTGTAATCTCCTATGCTTCAATGGTGGATCGAGAAGAGTAGACTTTTATATCTTTGATTATATAGTGAAATAATTTAATCAGGGTAATTCTGGCCAAGATTTTTTTCATTTTTTGTTTTCCACATAAAAGAAATTTAGTGACTCTTTAATTATCACTTTTATTTATGAATAAGTTTGATCTTTGTACAAAACTAAGATATTCAATGTACTCTAACATGTTAATTCCCATAGGTTTAAAAGATCCACTTAGACAATACAACTTCTATTTCCTTTGCAACCCATTGGTATAAATATTTCATTGATTGATAGATCATGATAGCACGCTATACTTTTAGGTTATTCTAATAATCCAAATATTGTTTGATGCTCTAGAATATAAGTCTCAATATTTTTGTTGTCTTCATAATTAGTTTCTTTCTCGAGTTTCCTTATGTCAAGACTATATCTTCCTAAAACATTTATGAGCTTCTTTGAGATATAACGTTCTTTCGTACACAAGAATTAGAATTTATTGGCCATAAATAAAAAATTATGTATATTTTGTTTAAAAATAAATAAATATATTTGTAATATCTTGATCATACATCTATATAATACACACCAAGCATTAGATTACAATTATCCTTGATAAATTTATTCATGTTGAGGTAGCATATTAATATCTAAGTGGTTGAGTCTTATTGATTTTGATAGGAATGAAGGCTCTCCCTCTTCCACTCTAATGCTTTGCTTTATATTATCAATCACTCATGGGGTTACACAACCCAGTCTCACGACCATCCTACACAATCTTAGCCTACCCAATTTTATCCAAATCAAACTAGATCCTCTACATATTTATGGTATTTTCATTGAGTAACTCTTTATTTCCTAATAGTAGATGAATGCTTCATCTCTATCCCCTTCATATGAGTAGTCCAAAAAAAAAAAAAAAACCATTCACATCCTTATAGGGCTTTCTTTGAGAAGCTTCTAATTTTTCAATGCCAGCTAAATATTTTATGACCATCTCCTCTTCATGTATGACTTGGGGCACAGATCTGTCATCCATAGGGTGAGGAGTCCATCACAAGAAAAATATGAAGTTTACAAGATATAGATAATGTTTGCTTTGCTTATCAACTAACACCAATAAGGAATGAATAGAAAGACAAGGCAAAAAGGACTCCTTGTATATATAGGGAGCTCATATCTTAATAAGTGGGAGTGTCCCTTATTCGCTCTTTTATTTCATGAAGAAGGAAGATGGATATTATATAGAGCTAAGGGTTTCCAAAGTGGCATAATTACGTTGTGAGTTGGTGTCACCAAAAAGACTAGGTTATGGAACCCACTTTATCAAGATCTAGAGTGATATAAATATCTTTATTATGAAGGCATTGGCATGATATGGGTTCATAAGATGTATTTTGTTGATAGGAAATCAATGACTAATTGACAAATGACATATGATACGTTGATCGTTGTCTCAATCCAACTTTGCATATCAAGACAAATTTGTACGAGTCTCTACTGTTGATATTGTTGAAACTTGTTGAATATGAATTAGGTTGTTAGACCTAAGCTTATGTCCCAAAGTCTAACCATTTAAAAATTTTACTCTTTTTGTAATTAAAAATTCTGTCATGAGGGCTCATGACATCTATTGAGTGGTTGGATTCATGTATGAGATTGGATGCACGACGAGAAGTCTTAGTACGCATTATGACATGTTAGAACATGCCAATAGGCTCTTGAAAGAAGTTAAAGAATGTGCCGAAAAAATTGAGGGAACAAACTCATGAAAGTTAATGAGTGGTTGGGGTGAACATGCCAATACAGATGATAGTGATTTCAATCAACTCAAAAATACACGGTAGTATTTTTAGAATACAGCCCCTAATAAAAGCTTGTATGAAAAATCCTTGAAGTTGAGCAATAATATGCATGCTAAGAGCTACCTATGGTCACATGCTTGTATGACCTAAAGAGACAAACATATTAATTCATCATATATATGCATGCCCTAAACTAAATATGAAATATTAATATTTACATCCTAAGAAAAATTTTCATACCAATTTAATTGAATACTATTTTTAAGTAAATAAATTTTAATATTGTGTTATTCATTTTTTTTATTTTAAATAATTTTATTTATAAAATCACTTTATCACATGCTTCTATAACATTAATTTTTGTGCAGATCTTCTTAAAAAGATAATAACTCCTTTTAGTTAATAAAGATGTAACATCCTTTTCATTTAAATACTCTGATAAACTAACTAAATAAGGCGGCAACAGTCGTAGCTTTAGCACTGACTCCTTTTCCTTTTTAAGCTAAGAGGCTATCTCTCCGCCACTGCAGACGCCCTCCCAAATATGGAAAACTGATGGGTTGTAAGCCACCCCCTCCAAAGGCACGAGATGGTGAAGGTGCAGAGGAGATGATCAATTTACGAGAAAACCTGCTTTACCGACAGCTGCAGCCGTCCCAAACGAAGCCTAAGAGGCTATCTCTCCGCCACTGCAGACGCCCTCCCAAATATGGAAAACTGATGGGTTGTAAGCCACCCCCTCCACCCTCCCGCACCCTCGATAACTTCCCCTCTTCGTATGCGACACTCCTCGCATGCGGACGGATCGTAAAAGTTTATGCTGCCATATCCGCATAGGACGCTCCTTTGGACGCGAGCGTCCTACGTGGCGCGTCGGTACGTGCACCTCACCTCTTCCGTTGCTTTTCCGCGCAGAAGACGCAAATTAGCGGGAAAATTTTAATTTTAATAACTATTTAAAAATCTCAATTTTATTCTTTCATTTTTTAAATAAAAACTTAAATAAAATGCACGAACAATTTAAATTTTTTCCTCTTAAAAAAATTAATATATCAAATTAGTAATTTTAATACATGAAGTTTATTCCAATGCTTAACAAGAAATTAGAGAATAATTTTAAAAAAAATATTTTATTATTAATACATTTCATTCTTATTAATATAATTTTAATATTAAATTTTTTTAGCATATTTAAATGGAGGTTTAGTATTATTGCACTAATTTATATTTTTTGAAAAAAGATTGAATATTAAAATTTTGATAATAATAGATTTAAAAGCTTTAAATCTAATAAACTTTGTATTCTAATAAAGATTTTTAAATTTTTAACACATTTATTAAATAAGTAAAAAGAACTTTTTAGAAACCTTGAGGTCTTTTCTACCCTCAATCCGCACTATAAAATACTGCTCCTCCTTCACTTATGTCCTTCAGTAGCCGATGGACAAATCGGCGCGAAAAAGGGCACGCAGCGACCATACCGACAATGAGGAGGCAAGTCTGACGAAGATTCCGGCCGCTTCGCCGCCGGAGGCGGAAGATGACGGAGACGATATGTTGGAGCGATTGCTGAGATGGTACGATGAGGAGACGAGATCTGGATCGATAGGCATCTCCAGTTACCTTCCGGATTCCGTCACCATTAACGGAAACGAGGAGATGTGCGGGTCATCGTTCTCCGCCGCTGCGGCGACGGTAATGGCGGGCATCGACACGAAGAGCGCAATGGGAATGATGTGGTCGGCGATGCCTTACTTTTATGGATGCAGCTCGGCGCCGCCGGAGATGTTGAAGATTGCGGCAGCGGTGGAGGAGCATTTGATTTCCGCCGGCCAGAGGAAGGTGGGGGAGAGTGTGCAGGAGTGGATTGCGCGAGTGTTAAACGAGTAATTAGGTTTTTTTTTTCTTTTTTGATAGGGTTTTTTAGTCTTCGGATACGAAAGGGTTTAGATATTCTTTTTAAAGTGAAGGGTTAGGGGTACAAATGGTAAATACTGACTTTTGTTTTTGAAGCAGAAAAGCAACGGAAAATGGATATAGAAATAGGAAATATGGCCCGGAATTTTTTTTTCCTAATATTTTTACATTGTCCTTTTTGAAAATTTGGTTTGATAATTATGATAATCTTAATTTAATTTGAATTGAAATTGATGAGTTCGGTTCGATTCAAAATGATTCATATTTGATTCGCCAACCTAAATCCAAATGTACATTTAAGGATCACTAAAATTATTTTTTTAATATAAATGGGTTGATGGGTCGATTTAAACCAGTTGCGGTCAGGCCGAGTTTGGACCAAGAAATTTAACTCGTTTATTAAATAAGTCAAGTTCGAATTAGATAGACTCAAATCGGATCGATTTCAGGTCGGATTCGAATCTAACTCAAAAATCTATTTTGATAATCATAGATGATGCACTCTCAAATTATAGTTATTGAGATTAGTGGTGTAAATATGGAGTTTATATTACATTAATTTCAAAACAAAGTCAATACTTTTCACATTTTTCTAATATAATTCATATTAGGATATGACATAATTTTTTTTTTCTCTAAAATGTGAATTTTGAACAAAATTATATATATTGAATTTAAGCCTAAATTTTGATTAATAAATAAATATAAAAAAATATTTTGTTTTTTTCTTAATTTCTAATTATTAAATTCTGAAAGAATTCCATGCCGATCATTTAATTTAGAGGTCAATTTTATAATAAAGCCTCTATGGCAGTCACGACTTGCGAAGAGGCACAGTGACAGCGAATCCAAACGTTAAAAGCCCATTGCTCAGTTGCTTCTGGACTAAAGAGGCCACTCCTTATTTCTCTTTTAGGCCTGCCAAGAGATAAAAATGGAGACTGTAGCAGTTTTTAAATTAATATATAATTTTTATTAATATATTATTTAAAATATTAAGATTCATCCTACTATAAATAGCATCTCATTTCTTTTAAGAGCTGACCGAAGCAAAAGAAGAAGAAGAGACTAGAAGAAAAAAGAAAAGGAAGAAAATGAAGAGAATGAAGAAGCTCCTCCTCAACCACCGTTGGAGTTCCACCCGAACTCCAAGTGACGCCGGAGTTCTGTCCAACCTTCAAGTGACACTGGAGTTCCACCCGAACTCCAAGTGACGCCGGAGTTTCATCCACCTTCAAGTGACACTTGAATTCCATCCGAACTCCAAGTGACGTCGGAGTTCCGTCCGAATATCCGACATTCAAGTGATTCTGGAGTTCCGCCCAACATTCAAGCGACGCTAGAGTTCCGCCCAGCTTTCAAATGGCGCTAGAACTCAATCCGACTACCGGCAGACATTAGTTTTCTATCTGATCGCCAACTAATGAAACGATTTTGATATCATTTTGCAATTGAATTTCAACTCGAGAGTTCATCATTGTAATCTGATCGTCCTAAACTTTAGAGACGAGTCAGCCTATTATAACTTAAGCAAATACTAGTTGAATTCTTTTAACTGGGCATGACCCCGTGATTTTTCCCTTTATAAGGTTTTCCACATAAAAATGTCGGTGTTTTATTTCTCTTTTTTTGTGTGCTGGATAATTGTACAACGCTGAGACGAAAAACTCTAACTCTATCATCGCATATATTCTAGCCCTCAACAATAGTCAAGCAGAGTTGTGAGCGAAATTGTGTAAAAGTACTTCGAATGGATCCTAAGAATCTCTATAAATATAAATGACTTAATTATGAATAATATTTAAATTATTTAAAAACAAAAAAGAAAAATATTATGAAGAGAAATGATTCGGTTTAGATTTTAGAGAAATATGTATGTTATTAAAAATTTTTGGAAAAATATGCACAAAAGTATCCTCCAAATCAATATCTTGCATTTTAACAATAGAACCAAATCCATCATAAAATAGTTATGCAACCCTTCAATTGTAGGAGCTTATCGACCCTTCTTCTTCCCAACAGCTTATTTTATTTTTTTATGATTTCTAAGAGTACGTGCACCTACTTTATGTGACAAAAATTTATCAATTTCTAGGGAGGCGTTGTTCTTGCTCATTATCGTCGAAGGTGATTGATGATTTTTTTTTTTAATTAATCTTTTAGGGTTGAAAGTAGGTTTCACTCTCTAAACTCTATTCCTCCTTGACTATTATTAGGGGTGTTAATATTAGACCCGACCCGAATCTGAAGCGGGTCGGGTTCGGGTTCGAAAAACCAACCCGTTTACAAAACCGGGTCGGGTTCGGGTTGACCCAGAAACCCGACATGACCCGGAAAAACCCACATTCCTGCCTGCCCCGGCAGCCCGCGTGCATCGAGTCGCGCAGCCTGCCCGCCTGACCTTGCACCCTGCTGCCCGCTGTCTGACGCTGGCCCGATGCCGCTGCTGAATGAGATTTGGCGAAATTTTTGAATGGAGACGTGGGATTTGGCTGAAACAGGTGGGGTCGGGTCGACTCGAACCTGACCCGTAATCCTGGGCAAGTTCTGAGTTCAACCGAACCCGACCCGTGACCCGAAATTGACACCCCTAACTATTATGCATCAACTTTTACCTCTTAGTTTTCATGTTAGAGCAATCTTAAAATATATTTACTATTAAAATAATGATTAAATTATTATTGAGTAATCTTAACAACTTTTAAACTATGATCAAAATTTATACGATCAATTTTAAAATATTTTCCTACTCAATGAGTCCTAGTGAAGTCCTAAACTCACAATTTAGCAATAATAAATCAACTTATTCAAGCCATATTTGATCACTTGGTTGAACCTATGTTCAACCATTTATCAATCTTGTCAAATTATCTTCCAAGAAGGCGGATTTGAATGTTTGATTATGATTCAAGATTGTTCAATCATTATTGAATATGATTTGAAGATACTTTTAAGATTTAAGCATTTGAATTGTTGTACTATGTATACTAGGGGTGTCAATTTTTGACACGACCCGAAACACGATCCGAACCCGACCCAGTAAAATCCGGGTTCGGGTCAACCCGAACCCGAAACGGGTCTGGTTCGGGTTCAACAAATCAGCTAGTTTAAAAAATTGTGTCGGATTCGGGTTGACCCAGCAATCCAAAATTGACCCAAAAGTGACACAAAAACTCAAATTTGACACGAAAACTCGATATTGACCGTTTTGACCTGTTTTTGACCCGAAAATCGAAAAATGACCCGATTTTTGACCCGAAAACTAGCAATTTTGGGTCAACCCCAGGTCATTCGTGTCAGGTCGGTTGACCCAGACCCGAATGGGGTCGTGTTCGGGTTCGAAAATTTGACCCGTTTTTAAAAATGGGTTGGGTTCGGGTTGACCCAAATAGTGTCGGATCAGTTCCGGCTTCAACCCGAACCCGACCCGTTGACCCGAATTGACACCCCTAATGTATACAAATATTTGATATAATCTTTCCATTTGAGAGAGAGACATTATCTGACTCAAGTCATATACAATGTCATGAGATTATGAAAAACTACTTAAGAAAATTTAAAGCTAATGATCTCATCACCAAGATTGAGCGATCTTTCTTTGGGAATATGGTTATAGCACTTGAAATGCAATTATATTCTTGAGTACTACTTTCTTCAATTATTACCAATGGAGGATTTAAAGAATTAATACATTTGTTTAAATTACAAGGAGTGATGTAAATGTTATATTATTTAAAAGGAATCAAAATAATAATAATTATAATTGATTGATGCACTACAAGAAAATGAGCAATTTCAGACAAAAAATTCGTCAAAAATTTAAGAATTTTCGTCAAAAATTATGACTTTCGACGGAATCGTTTTCACCGGCAAATCGTGCATAGGAAAAAGGTTCCTGAGAGAATAAATTTAATAGTAGTTGATATATCATGTGAATAAAATATTCAACTCACTTAATAAGTTCATTTGTTAGCGACTTTTATTTCCAACAATAATCTATTATATATCCACGGCATCTATAACTTGATCTAAAAAATATTTAAAAAAATTTGAATATATTAAAATATATGAAGGTAGTTGTTCTCTTTCCCCATATGTGATATCCCCTATTAGGATTCTTTCATTGCAATTAGTGAATATAACATTGTTATAACTCATTCAACAATTATAATTACAAGCATAGATCAAATTCTAAGGTCATTTAATATAGAAATATAAAAATCCTTAAAAAAAAAATTCGTGAAATGGGAGAGGAAGGCTGCTGGGGACAAAATACAGTCTTTTACGGCTTAATTTTTTATTGATTTTTTCATAAGAAAATAAATAACATTTTGACCAAAAAAAAAAAAAAAACAATCAAAAATTCTTTGGGAATATGGTTATAGCACTTGAAATGCAATTATATTCTTGAGTACTACTTTCATCAATTATTACCAATGGAGGATTTAAAGAATTAACACCACGATATTGCATGTAAAAATAAAGAGGTGGCAAATCCATTCATAAAAAAATAAATAACATTTTGACAAAAAAAAAATGCAAAAAAATTCTACAGGGACACTTAATTACTGATAGAATTTCCGGCGGAATTTTTTTGTCGGAATTTTAGACGGAATTACTAGCAAAAACATTCCCCCAAATAATTTCGGCAGAATTTATACCTGTAATTTTATCGAAATTTTTGCTATAAATTTTGTCGGTAATGCTATAATTTCTTGTAGTGAGGATTTCATAGATTCATCAAAAAAGAGGCACAAGTTTATTGATCCAAATACCATTGATTATCTTTTCCTAATACATAATAATCAAATATTTGCCTTAAAATATTAGATATCGTTTTTGGTAGACAACTTCAAGGAGAGAGGGATAGGAGTTGGCATTGAAAGAACAAAGTAGTTATGGGAGTAGAATACTCCAACTACATTGTTCAATGAAAATGTGAGAATTCTTTTAATTTATTTAAAGTAAGTTACTATCATTTCAATAAACTTTTTTAACTTTATTTTCATACAACATATTGATTTTTCATGTTACTTAGGCTTTGTTTGGGACAGATTTTTTACTGCTTCTTAAAGCAGCTTTTGAGTACAATTTTTTTAACTTTTGTATTAGAAAACTATTTTAAAAAGTCTTCCCAAACGAAGCCCTATGGTTCCAACATATTGATCAATATTCTCAATTTACTATAAGTTCAAGAGAAAGGAGGCATTTAATTTGTCTGATGTGGAAATTCTATATGCCATTAAAGATGATTAGAAGTACTTGCAGTCATTAAGTGATATAGAACTCATAAATTTTCAAATGAATTGGTATACAAATTATTGGATTTATGTGACATCTCATTTCTTATGGATTCCTTGAAGTTGTATGATTGTGATTCTTTTTGTATCACATTGCTAACCTTGAAGGGATTAATGATTCCATTTTGTAATCTCATCTCTCATTGCTTAAGCAATCAAGGCTATTTAATAGAATATCATAATTTTTTCTCCTAAATCTTATTGGACATGGAGCAAGGCGTGAGGGACACGAACGTGTGGGATTCGAAGCTGCTGGGTGCTCGAATCGATCGTAAAATCCCGCCTGCCGCATGCTTGAATCATTTATGGTCTCGCGAGATGCTCGACGAGACGTTCTCAGTGGGATTCGTCATGCTCAAGCTCAGGATTTTGCTCGCGAGTCGAGCTTGAGTTAGGCCTGGCTCAAGCTCAACTCAACTCTACCAAATTCAACTCAATACGAGCCCAAAGTGAGTCCAAATCAAAGGCCCGAAGTGTTGTTGAAGGGTTTAAACCACAATTTGGATTATAAAATGGTTTCCAAACGTGACATGCTTATAGTTGAATAGAACGGCTCAACGAGACAAATCCAACGAGACCAAGATCATGAAATTCCAACATTATTAATGTATTCAAATGTGTAGCGAATGGTCCATGATCAAGGGATTCAATATCGGTTGTCCATCCAAACCACTTCCCATTTTCCCTTGATCTTCCATCTATTTACAGGCCATGCCACTCCAAGAAACCTATAAATAGAACCCCTTTTCCTCTTGAAAGAGGACCATAAGTCAAATGATTCAAGAGAGAGATCGAAGATCGCTCTTGCCTCCTTGCCTCCTCGACCACCGCCCGGAGTTCCGCCGGACCATCGCCTGACACCCTGAACTCCGTCAGACCATCACTTGACGTCCTAAGCTCTACCGGACCTTCCCCCGACGTCCTAAGCTCCGTCGAACCACCTCTTGACGTCTTGAGCTCTACTGGATCACCACCTGATGTCCTAAGCTCCACCGGACCACCGCTTGATGCCCTGAGCTATGCCGGACCACCACCTGACGTCATAAGCTCTGTTAGACCATCGCTTGATGCCTTGAACTTCGTTGGACTACCACTAGACTTCCTAATCTCTATCTGACCTCCACTTGATGCCCGAATTCTTTCAAGCCACCTATGTACACTGCATTCATTTTACTATGCATTATTTTTTACACAAACCAAATAGCCCCTAAATAGTCTCATAGAATATCTTCACTACAGATTTAGGATTTTGTTTTTTTATTATCAATTTTAATGCTACTTATGAGTCCTAATCATTTACCTCTTTACTCAAGAAGCTTTCACAAGCTTAAGTAGCTTTTACTTCAAAGATATTTTTCTGGAGCTTTAAGCCCTCTTATGCGTATAGCTATTACGTGAATAGCTTAGGTTTTATTTGGGGCATCTTTCCTACTGTTTTGTTTTTCAGAACCCAATCATAGTTTTTGTTTGGTCATTATTTTTTCGCTGCTTCAAAAAAAAAAAAAAAATCAGCTTTTTACAATAGTTTTAAAATGTTATTTTCTGTATAACAGCTTTACAAAATACTAAGAAGGCTGTACTAAACACTAATGATTTTATTAAAAAAATCATCAAGGAAAAAAGCTTTATTTAAAGTTTGTCTCTTAAAATATTTTATAATATATGATTTTTTTTCTTATAAAGTATGACTAAAAAATCAAAGTAAATAAAATAGATATTATTAATATATTTGATAGTCATGAAATTGATATGGGCTAAATTTATATTTAATTTGAGATAAATAAGTGACTCAATAATATCTCCGCTTACTGATCTGGTTTGCAGATTTTACTCTTACATAGACATAGGCCAAATATTGTCGATTTAGGGCTCTTTAATAAATAGGCTCTCGTGGGCCAAATCTTTTTAAGCGTTAAAACAGAAGTTTGGGTTGTTCGAAAAAAGCCCACCAAAACTTGGCCCAATCTTAAAATCATGCCATAACCTTTTTTTTTTTAATTTAATTTATTCAAATTTCTAATTATGTATTCATGCTTATTCATTTTTTTATTTGAATTTAATTCATATTCAAAATTATTCGTAAATATTATGTTCTATGATTGTTCTAACCCTAATGATCATGTTTGAGTCTAATTTAATTAAAATTATGAAAATATATAAAAAATTTCAAACTTATTTTTAACTAGAACTTTTATTTGGTCCGGTCACAGGACGTAGCTCTACGTTCGGTCGCCAGTAGAATCGCGCCACATGTTATCATTATTTACCTTGCGCCCCGACAACCCGACCCGGAACGGACCCAGGATGGCTCGATATTTCTCGATTTTGCTAGGTATTGCTCGATATTACTCAGTATTGCTAGTTATTGGTCGATTTTGCTCGACAATAATCAATACCGAGCAATACCGAGCAAATACTGAGTAATACCGAGTTGTACCGAGTTTTCCTAGGTATTGGTCGATTTTGCTTGGCAATAATCAATACCGAGCAAATACCAAGCAATACCGAGCAAATACCGAGTAATACCGAGTTGTACCGAGTTTTTCTAGGTATTGGTACAACTCGGTATTGGTATTCTAGAAAAACTCGGTACAACTCAGTATTTGCTCGGTAGTTGTCTTCACATAGCTGTATTTCTCGTTATTGTCATGTAATACCTAGCAACCGAGTAATACCTCGCAATACGCGAAAATAGCATTCCCAGGTTCCGGTCCGGGTCAAGTCGTTGGGCCGCGCGGTAGAGAGTAAGAGCACGTGGTGACATGTTTTTGGCGGCCAAACGTAGCTCTACGCCCGGTCAGAGGACGTAATAATTGTTCTTTTAACTAAACTTACAATGGTCCCATATGATTAACTAATTAACATAATCCATGTAAGATAATTTGTATCAATTAACAAGCAGAATATGATCGAATGCATATCTGTTTGTTAAAATGTGCTCAAAATATTTGTCTAAGCTTGTCTAATTTTCATAACGAGCAAGTTGGACACACAGTTCTAAGTGAGTTGAATACAAATTATCACTAACAACGAGCTTTGTGCGCCCTAAAACTAATTAAAGAGCTTAAATAAAAAATAAAATTTTATTTATATAGTGACTAATGATCCACATTAATATATTACAATTTAAGGTTACTCAAATAAATCTCCAAATAAATTGGCATTAGGCTCAAAATTGACTCATAATTTTACATGAAATAACTTAGACTTCATTTGGGATGATTTTCTTATTGCTTTCTAAAGCAACTTTTCAGTCCAAAAATTTCTTGAATTTGAAATTTTTGTAGTAGAAAGCTGTTTTAAAAAAACAATACCAAAGCTATCCCAAACGAAGCCTTTGCCTAAAATTTAAAAAGAATTTTGATCATTACTTATCTTAAAATTTAAGAGTTATTAAGATATAACAATCACATAAGATCCACATTTTTTTTGTTACATTTAATATGCCTAAATCGAAATAATATTTTATGAGCTCTCAAAAGTTTTTCTTAGGCTTCAAGGTTTGGTGGCCCTAAATTGACTTGGCTTCGCCAAAAGGCCTCATCTCCAAAGCTCGACTTGCGACTTGCGAGGCGTCCCTATGGTTGTAGGGAATTCTCCCCCTCTTGAGACATGCTATGTTTCCGTTCTCCATTCCAAAGTTAAGGGCAAGTCACATGCTTTTGTGGATCTCGGTCTCCTGCACTAATCCCTACAGGTGCTCATAAGTAGATAAATCTCCAAACAAATTGGCATTAGGCTCAAAATTGACTCATAATTTTACATGAAATAACTTAGACTTCATTTGGGATGATTTTCTTATTGCTTTCTAAAGCAACTTTTCAGTCCAAAAATTTCTTGAATTTGAAATTTTTGTAGTAGAAAGCTGTTTTAAAAAAACAATACCAAAGCTATCCCAAACGAAGCCTTTGCCTAAAATTTAAAAAGAATTTTGATCATTACTTATCTTAAAATTTAAGAGTTATTAAGCTATAACAATCACATAAGATCCACATTTTTTTTGTTACATTTAATATGCCTAAATCGAAATAATATTTTATGAGCTCTCAAAAGTTTTTCTTAGGCTTCAAGGTTTGGTGGCCCTAAATTGACTTGGCTTCGCCAAAAGGCCTCATCTCCAAAGCTCAACTTGTGAGGCATCCCTATGGTTGTAGGGAATTCTCCCACTCTCTTAAGACATGCCATGTTTCCGGTTTCCCTTCTCCATTCCAAAGTTAAGGGTGAGTCACATGCTTTTGTGGATCTCGGTCTCACGCACTAATCCCTAAAGGTGCTCATAAGTAGGCCAGCCGCAATTTAAGATACTTTTCTTACTGTTATCTACAGCAGCTTTGTAATACAAAAATTTCTTAAAAATAGTGCATAAAAAGTGGCAAAAAAATGTCCCAAACAAAGATTTAGCAAAAGTTAGTAATGTTGGGCCATATAGCTTAGTGTTGTTGGGTTCCATAGCTTATATTTGTTCATTATCAATCCTATATTAGCTATTAAACATATATATTTTTAATAAAAATTATTTAAAAATTAAACAAATGAACATTTTTCTAATTAGTACTTTTTTTAATTTAATATTTCACTTTGAAAAATGAGTTAAATCTCAATGTTAATAACAAAAACCACTTTTTAATCAAAATAAAACGAGAAATGTCTCTTTGCTTGGATACAAATACAAAAGTAGGTTGGTCATTTTATTAATTTTTATAGCTGTTGAGCATCTCAATGGCTATAATTATTTTTTTGTCATATATAGTTGCAATATATATATATATATATATATATATAGGTCATGTAGGACATAGAATTTCATGTAGCATGTTCAATAATCAAACCCATGTTAATAACACCATGCATAGGATTATATAAGGCTAGGAGATCAAATACATTAATCAATCATGATGAAATTTTGTAGATCTCATTGATCACTTTCCAATGCTAGATAATATAGTTTATGAATATAGAAGAGGTAAATGTATCAAAATTTTGCATATAAAAATCACTGCAAATTAATTACATTAAAATAATTGTTCATCGGTTGGATGAAGGGAGCGAGGTGGGCATCAAAAGGCTCAAAACTAAAGAAATTTTGTTTTATAGAGGTATTCAAGTTAATAGTATGGAAACTCATAGACGTTTATTTTTTTGAATGTTAGGTTGTGATGGATCTTTATTAATCATTGTATTCCCTATGGCTCTTTCTTCCTAATGAATTGTTATTCTGACCAAGTTTTAAATCATGTTACCTCTATAATTGCTAAAATTAAATGAAAATTCTTCATTTTTTCTTGTAAAACCCACAATGAGCTTATGTGTTAATTGATCAAATGGATTGCAAGGGGTTTAAAGGGATCGAAAACTCAACAACTGCTCAGAGAGCTACAATAGAAAAAAACCCTAGAGTTTAAAATCCCCAACTAGTTATGATTAAAAAGACCACAATCGATAAGAAGGCAGGGCCAAACATATTAAAAGGATCTAGTTTGAAGAATTGATTAAGGAAGCCAAATAATGCGATCGAGCCTGCAAAAAAAAAAAGAAAAAAAAAAAACAGAAAGCAAGAAAGACCAAACACGAAGAGCAGCCATCTAGGCAAGACCAAAAAGCTCTCCAAACATAACACTATAAAGAAAGATCTCAAACTCGAAGAAACATCAACCAAAACAAATAAAAAAATAGAGAATGAATCGAAAGGAAATCAAAACCCCACCAACAAAACGAAACAGTCTATTGCCCAAATGCCAACCAGGGGAAGAACCACCACCAGCCAACTAAACTTAAAGAAAAAAAAAACCCTAAGAAAGACCCAACAGACCCAAAAGCCACAGCCAACAACACAACTCCAACCAACCTAGCCATTAGAGAATCACCCAACAACACCCATAAGGAAACAACTAAGCTACCTAAATGCAAACTAAAGGAAGTACCACCACCAGCCAACACCAAAAAAGAAAATTAATACAACCACCATATAATAAACCAAGCAGACCCAAAATCCACAGCCAACAACACAACTCCAACAAACCTAGCCAACAAAGAATCTAGGAAACCAAAACTAACACCAACTACCCAGCCATGAAAATAACAAAGGAAACCAGCCACAGAGCAGACATCCAGCTGAAGGAAAACCAACACAGAAAATGCCCCTTTTAGGGGAAGCTAAATCGAAAAGAAAACCCCATAAAAGGGGAACCAGAAATAGCAACCATTTAGAAAAGACAACTCAAGTTAGGAAGAAGAAGAATTTTTTTTCCTAATATAAGGCATACCAACCTTGTCCAACCTAATCATACCCCTCAAGCATGTAACTCATTTAAATTATACCAAATATCATTGGAGTAGTTAAAGGACCTTTTTTAGCAAGATAATCTGCACAAATATTACCCTCTCTCCAAATATTGGAAATCAAATAATCCACCTTGTTTAGAAGGAACAAATTTTCTTGGTAGAGAGAAGCATTATAACAATTTTTCAAATTAATAATATTAACCAACATTAAATAATCAGTTTCAATCCAAATATTCAATAATTTATGCTCCAAACAAAAAATTAAGGCCAATCAAAAGAGCTATAACTTCAGCAAATATCATCTTGCAGTTAGGAATGGAAGAAGCAAAAGAAAACATCATATATCACCACTATGGTCTCTAACAATACCACCACAACTAGCTCCATAATTGAAAAAAGAACCATCAATGTTTAATTTGACATGAGCTATAAAAGGCTTCTTCCAACACACTATTATAGAAAAAAAAATCTTATTTTGCAAAGCACAAGAGATTTGAAAAAATAAGTTCCAATTTGCATTACATTTAAAATGTTTATGGCGAAGAAGGTTGGCCTAAACCAATTGCTGAACTTTATTTTTTAGAGCAATAATGATCCTCTCAGAATATATTTTGGTGTTATGTTGTTTGCAATTGTTCCTTTCATACCGAAGAAGACAAAAAACTACCATGAGAACCACAATAAGAAATAGTTCATATTAGTAGGGATATATCACCACTATGAAACCACCGAGTTAACAGGGAAAGGCAAGCAATGTTGAAATAGTTCATGTTAATTCCAAAGACTTTATCCAGAGTATATCAAACATTAATAGCAATCGACCCATCCAAAAAAACATGCTTAATATTCTCATGATGAGAGTAACCTTGGCATTTAGAGGTAATGTAAATTCTTTTGTTCCTAAGTATGTAATCCACAAGGATCAAACCATTAATAATTCTCAAAGAGAAGATGAAAATGTTAGTAGGGATGACAAAATTCCAGATTTTATGATAAATAGAGTTATAATTATATTTCTTCCTAAAATAATTCCAAACAACTTTAGTATTAAACTCACCATTATTAGTAATATTACATATAGCTTTACTTTATACTCACAGAAAGTAGGACTTAGTCAAACAAACTATTCAAGCTTCAATTACCATTCAAAATGAAATATGAAACTTTAAAATTAGAAATAGAATGTGTGTTAAATAAAGAATCAATAGAGTCATCCCCATCCAATTATCTTGATAGAAGGAGGAATCATTATCAATATCCTTGAAGAATTTGCACACCAAACCACTTAGCTTTACAAAGCCTCGACCACTATGGGGATTGTCGTCTTTAAAAAAATAATATTGCGACGGATGCATATCCTTGCAATATTTGAAAATCACTTAGTTTGCCCATAAAGAAGAGTTAGTATGAAATTTTCACCAAAGCTTAAAAGAAAAGTAATTAATCATATCAATGGTGGCTTTTCAACCAACCCCACCCTCACCAAAAGAACCAATACAAGAGTTCTAAGCTTTTTAATGAATCTTCTTGGAATCTTGGGAAGATCCCCAAAAAATCTATTAAAAATCTTGTCCATTTTATTGCAAACCTCCATAAAAGGGTGAATAGTTTGAAAAAAGTAAATAAACATAGTAAAACAGTCCAAACTCTTAATTATCGAGATATTCGCTGTGTTTTAAGGGCCACATGGTTTTGTCCGGTTGGTGTAACTTCCTAGGATGTCACCCATCCAAAAATTTCTTCGGGATGTGCTCGCTTAACTGCAAAGTTTTTTTAATTAAATTTCAACAATTACATTAAAAGGCACATTGATGTTTAAGAGTTTAGTTTCTTTTTAATTAAGAGATTTCATAATCTCCCTTACTTAAGTAAATAACATTCTCGTCAGTATCTTTATCCCATAACCATCCACCTAGAATATAGGATTCTAGAGGTAGCCCCTATAAGTTTAAGTGGTGACTCCCACTAAGTAACACTTTGTTTCATACATGATTCAAGAGGCGGCTGCCATGGCGTATAATTTTATCTTGTATAGTACATAGTTCCCATCTTTCTACTAGTATATCACTACAGGAAAATCACCTATTATCGACGGAATTTTTTGGCTAAAATTGATCATTTTCCCCCGGATTGGGTATGTACCGGCGACAAAATTTCTGCGGTAAAACCAGTGTAGAAAAAATATTTCCGACCGCAAATATTTCTGGAGGTTTTCCGGCGGAATAAGGCCGCCGAAAAAAAAAAAAAAAAAAAAACCCCAAAAAAAAAAAAAAAAAAAAAACAGAACCGTCGAAAGCCATTGAAAAACCGCCAAAAAACAGCTGGAAAAAAGGCCGTCGGAAAAATTCGCCGGTAATGGACGATCGATTTTCAAAGACCATAAGGAAGTGATAATTTTTTTTATACTCTTAAGAGAGGCATTACAAAAGATAATAAAATCCTATACAAAGCACAAATGAGAAACATTCATACCATCAAAATTGATATAAGCTAAACCTTTACATTTAGCAAATATCTTTATGAGGTCTCTATAAAGATATTTGACAGCAATGATGAATAAGGCAGGCATTAAGGGATCACCTTGCCTAATGCCATGATCAGCTTTAAAAAGCCTTTGGTTTTACCATTGATAATAAAAAAGTTACAAATATTTTCAATAATATTGATAATCAAAGAAAGAGAAGAATCATTGAAACTAAAAGCTTCAAAATGCAATAAATGAAAGGCCAATTTATATTATAATAAGCTTTAGAAATGTCCAGCTTCAAGACCACATTATGACTAGCCACTTTGTGATTCATATCATGAATGAATTTTTAGGCAAGCATCACATTATTAGAGATACTTCTCCCCTTGACAAACCACTTTGGTTAACAAATATAATTTTGGGAAAAAATAAACCCATTCTAGAAGCAAGAATCTTAGAGATGATTTTATTAAAGGTAGAACATAAATTAATGAGTCTAAAATCATTCAAACACTTAAGATTATCACATTTGGGGATAAGAACTACATAAGTACTCATAAAAAATTTAGGAATATCCATGCCATTAAAAAAAACAAGATGGATTTGCATAAATCACTTTTGATAATGTGCCAATACTTTTGAAAAAAAAAAAGCAATAGCAAAGCTATCATGACCAACAACCAAATTCATGTTCATTTCCATTAAGGTGTTATGAAACACAGCCTTATTAGGACATTTGGAAAATTGGGTATTATCATTAACATTAATGATGACAGGAATATAATGGGGATTAGAAATATACACCACATCCCTAGTATTACCAAGAAGAGCCTTAAAATGAGAAATAGCATATTAAAAAATAGAATCATCATCCTCCACCCAAGAAACATAGTCCAACTTTATTTTATGAAAAATAGTTTTCCTATTATTAGCACGAGCATGAAAGTACTTAGTATTTATGTCGCCATCAGAGAGGAGTTTAGCATTGGCTTTCTAGCACCAAAATACTTCTTCCATAAATTGCAGGTTAGAAAGAGAATTTTTAGCATTAATTAAAATGGATTTATTAGCCTCACTCTTATTAGAAATAAAATTATTCTCCAACAAAATGTCCTCTTTTTCAGCTTTGGTGATGTTATAAAAAATATTGCCAAAATTATGCATGCTTATTCCACCATCTAATCACTTGCTTAAGACGCTTAATCTTAAAAGAAAATCTAGTGATGTCATTGGGACCATCATAAAAGGAAAGAGAAGCCAACCAATTATGATCAACCACTTTTAAAAAAATTATTAGAATGGAACTACATATTTTGAAAGCAAAAAGAGGTAAATGGTCATTCATGAATATTTTGCTTAACACTTAGAATGAGAGGGGCGTAATCAGAAATAGTTATACTAAGATGCTCCATAGAATAATTCTGAAAAAGGGAAACCCATTTAAAATCAAATAAAATTATATCTAACATTTCCAGAGTATGTAGTTAGACCAAGTGAATTTGGGCCCAACAAAGCCAATATAAAAAAAAACCATATTCCATAATTATGTTATTGAAGTCTTCCATAGCAGAGAGATTCAGAGTTGAACCCACAATCCTTTCGAAGTAGTAGATATGATATTAAAGTCACCTGCTACAAACCAAGGACCCAAAGAAGAACAAGCAAAATCTTGTATGTGTTGCCATAAAGGAATTCTACTTGATTTAGTGCAACTCTCATAACAAATAGTCAACAATAATAGAGAGATTAATATTATCAATCCAAAACTATCATATTTTATTATTAGCATTAGCATAAGAAGCATGAAAATCAACTGATTTTGATAAGAAGAAATTTTAGAAGCATTAACCAAAGGTTCCTCGAAATTAACCAAAGGTTTCAGAATAACCAAAAAAGTAATTTTGTGAATTTTGCAAAGGTTGTGGATATGAGCACGAGATAAGAGATTACCAACTCTCCTAACATTCCAAATAAGAGACTTAATCATAAGAAACTAGATTTATTAGTAGCTCTATATTTTGTAAGCTAAGAATCATATACTTATCTTCTTTTGATGATTTCTCCTCTTTTTTTTTTTTTTTGCAAGATGACAGCTTAAAATCTTTTAGAGAACCATGAATAGAAATAAATTTAGATTTATTAGTACGAAAAGAACTTAATTTGGTATCCGATTGATTTTCCCCTACTTCCCAATTGGAATTATCAGAAGGGAAAAATCTCCTCTGAGGAATAAGACAAAACATTTAAAGAAGCTTTTTTGAGTTTATTTCATTAATTTCAATAAAATCAACCCTAACTCCCTTAAAAGGAGAGGGGTTAGTATTATCAAAACAGTGTTAAGATATACCAAAACAAGCTCTATAGAGAGGTAACATTGCATTTAGAGTTATGGTCACAATTTTTATTAGCAGAAATAATCGGTACGACAACCAGAAGGTCAATCCCTTCAAGATTTTCTTTATCCAACATTTCCATCCTAGGCAAGTTTTCATCAACTGAATTAATAAAGGTATTAGCTTCAAGAACATCATTTATAACATTAGGAGTTGGGCAAGCATTCTTGGTAATAGGTTCATTCCAAGCATAAGAAATCATCACATGCTTAAGTTTAGGGATGGTCGGTTCCCTAAACTGAAGACGCAGGTGGTAACAAGCAGTTTTCTTATGCCCTAAGGATTTGTAATGATCACAATGTTAGGGAAATCATTATAAATAACTTTTTGAATATAACCATATTTTTTCAAGCCTATTCTAGGCAGAATCTAAGTAATTTTTGGTAACATCTAATTCAACCAGTATTCAAACAACAGAAGGACATGATCAAAAAGTAGTAGCACTATCCATTTGAAGAGGTCTGCCAAAAAAAGATCCCAAACCTTGCAAAATGCTATGAGAGAACAAATAGGGCTGAAAGTTAGGTAAGGAAATCCAAACTGGGACAATGAGAGATGCAGTGGAAATATTGATCATCGGAGTCCATTTAATTAATTTCATAAAATAATTGTTCACATGATATGATTCGTGAGTGAAATTCCAACTATATATATAGTCTAAATCGTCGGAAAGCTTGATCAAACCGTGTTTGGGATCTAACGAAGTAATAGAACTCCCCAGTGAGTTTAAGGGAAAAGAAAAAAAATTATGATGGAGTCCAAAAGAGGTCTTCGAAAAGGAAACTTCTCGACCAACGCAAACTCAAACGGGGCAGTTAGCGCTTGGATCTCTTCTTTAAAGATCCAAAGAGCAGGAATACCACAATGGGTAGTTTGTTTAAGATTTGAAAAAACTTTTAAAGACTCAAATCTAGCCAAGGCCTCCTTAAAGGACTTGGACTAGTTCTTTGAAGCAAAAAACCAGGATCATAACATTTAAGAAAACAATTGGGCATTCTAGCAGTAGATGTTTCCAGAGGAAGCATCACAGCTCACACAAAGTCTCAAGAAAGAAAATTGAATCACATAGAATAAAAACCTAAATGTAAAATATGGTTAAAAAATAGGCAGAAGAGAAAGGATAAGGAAACTTCCCTTGGATGAATGAAGAGGCAGAAGCCCAAGCAGAGCAATTAATCCCTCAATCTATGGCCGAAATCATTAGAGAATTGATTGCATGAGTAAAGATAGGGGCGGCTAGGGCGAAACCCTAGCAGAGCACGAGAGCAAGAGAAGAGGCTAGAAAATTGAAAATTCTTTCTTTAGCTACTCAAATCAAATTACTTTTGGATGAATTAACCAATATTCTTTTTGGTGGTTAGCAATCTCCCTTAAGCTTTATGAGGAGTAAAAAATTAGTTTGCAATGAAACAAAAGAACAAAACTAACAAATTTAATGATGATTTAATCTTTTTTTTATTACTGCTTTACATTTTTATTAATAGTTTTTTTTTTTAATGCTGGTGCTGTTTCTTTTCCAGATTAAAAAAAAAATCCGTATGCTTAACAGTATACAGTAAAATGCTTCAACATGTTACATATATACACTTAAGTTATCAAACCAAATGATAGAAATGTGAATAATTCAAAAGTATAGAATAATAAGCATTCTTCTCAGGGAATATAACCCAAACTTATGAAGCTTGCATTATTGCACATGGCTGACAGCAAGCAAAGATGCTGCTTTACCAGTCCTAACTGCTCCTTTCACTTCACGTCTGTACACTACTTGTTAAGCTAGCTCTTCTCAGGCTTCGTCTGTGATAAGTTTTTTTTTCTGCTTTCTAAAATAACATTTTAATACAAAAATTTCTTGAATTAAAAATTTTTATACTAAAAAACTGATTTAGAAAACAATACGAAAGTTGTACCAAACGAAATCTTATACTTCGTTTGGGACAGCATTTTTACTGTTTTCTACAGCAGTTTTGTAAGTTTGATTCATGATAAATCATAAGAGATTTACATACATACCACACAATTTTTATATATTTACATATCTAATACCTAAAATTTGATATTTGCTTTTTACATGCAAAATACCTCTAACATTAACTTTTCTAACAATAAATACATCTTTTCATGTTTATACTTTGATGTGATTATTACACTAAATTGTTATCAAAATGTAGATGTTAAATATATAAATACATAAAACTTGAGAGATAAATATGTAAATGCTGCATTATTTACCTCATATCAGTTCTATAATGTTTGCACTGTAATAAAAGATAAAGTTAAATTACATGACAGCAGGGAAGGAAAACATTTCATGTTTTATATGAAATGTCTCAGTTCACATATTTTTTAATAATTTATTTTTTGGCTGTATAGTTGAGATTATTGTAATCATTCAACTTGCCCATGTGTTTCTCTTTTGGTTTCCAAGCTGTCAGCATGCCTTAGCCAAAAATCACAGCATCTTCAAGCAGCACTCATGAAGCTTTCTGGTAGGTTCCATTGCTTCAATGGATTTAGAATTCATTTGAGATGATTTTTTTATTGCATTTTTAAAGTAACTTTTAATATAAAAAATTAAATTTTGTATTGAAAATTATTTAAAAAACAGTAAAAAAATTATCCCAAATATGAGAATCCTTTAATAATGTGCAATATTATTAGTTTTGTATTTTTATGAGAAAAAAAGAGCGATGATAATGTGTTCTTTTTGTTGTATGTGAATTATAAAAAATTATATGATTTGAATTTGAATTACATATAATACAAAAATGATAAAAATATTTGTAGTAAAATATATTAAAAATAATAAAATATATAATTAGTGTAATTTATGAAGATATTATTATGAAATTTATGATAACATTATAGAAAATATTAACATATGTCATATGTTTACATATAATATAAAACAATTTTCTATGTCAATTAGTAATTTTTTATTTGGATTTAATGATACTTTGGATTTCATCATTCATAATTAAGGGGCTAAAATGACTTGACATTGATATTTTGTGTCACAATCAAGCTGATAATGGTCACTATTCCCACATAAATTTATCAGCTGAAAAAAAAATAATAATTATGTGAATATTTTCAAATAAAAAAGGTAAAATGTAAATAAAAAAATAATAAAAAAAGATTAAATACCATTTGTACTAATTTATTTTAGATTAAAATGCTTTGCATTTTCAAGTCACTTATCTCAATATAGTTACTCCTAAGATTAATACATATTGTCATTAATTATATTATAATTTGGAATTATGTTTAAGTAGCTAGAATCATGGGAAGAAAGCATTAGAGAAGGTGGTAGGGGACCAAGCACTAAAAGCTGAATGCTTCACACAAAGATCTCTCATCTCTCAAGTGGGTCTCCTATAGCTTTGTCCCCACTCATCTATAATGCTCATACCTACCCTTCTCTTTATTCATTGTGAAGCCAATTTGAGCCTTAGACTTAAAGCTGCAATTAGGACTCTATGAGTAGCTATATATATGAAATAAAAACAGTTCAATTATCTACTTAAATATGGGCATCAATGGAGATATCTAAAAAGCAAGAACATTCAAATTTCTCTGATGTTTTTGAGTCATATATTTATGGGATTTTCACTTAGAAATAGATAAATTAGAGTGTTACACTATTACATGGTGTAATGCTTAAGTTTTTGTGGAAATAGTTGTAGTGCTAACATGATAAAAAATGGATCTTTTGCAAACTGTTATGAGCATTATAATTTTTTGAATTAACTTTATTACAACAGTCACACTTTAACTAGGGCTTCCAAAATCGGGTCACGGGTCGGATTCGAGTCGAACCCGGAACTAACTTGAAATCAGTTGAGCCAAACTGAACCCGTCCTTTTTTTTGCAAACGCATTAGGTATTTCAACCCAGACCCAACCCGTGTGGGTTACCGAATTGACCCTACCCAAGCCATGGACACGTTTTGAAGCCACAGGCGACGACGCAGGTGGGGTGAGTCGACAACTGCACAGCAAGGGCGTCAGAGTTAGCTCGGCACATGCAACGGCACAAACATCGTTGGAACATCATTGAAGTAGGCGTTGAATCGGTGCATGGGACGGCAAGGAAGCGACGGGATGGACTTGCGAGCCAGTGAGGCAACGAAGGGATGACGAGTCAGCAAGGCAACAACAGGACGTCATCACATGAATCAACAATGCGGCCGGGATGGATGTGACTCACATGCATTTTTCCAAACGGGTTAAACTAAGTTGAGTTTGCATTTCCCGGTCAACTCGAACCCGACGTACCCATTTTGAAATCAGGTCGGGACTAACCCGAAAATTTTGAATCGGATTCGAGTTGGATTTTCTTATCATGTCAAATATTCACACCCCTAACTTTAACAAATCTAGTTATATCGCAATTTTTTTTTTGAAAAAAAATAAATAAGCAGTACTAAAAAAATAGGGGTATACTGACCCTGAAGATGAATAAATTACGACAAACACATCAAAGAATTAGAACTGTAATGCCTCACCAGCATATGCCAATTATTAATTGATAACTTGCGTATATAGAAAAATTTTAAAGAATATTTTATTCTTAATCTTTAAGATAATATATATAGTACATTTGTAATTAAGTTGTTTGAATAAGATAGTTAGCAAAAGGAGACATATAGTAATTTATACTCTTTAAATAGTCATAGATAGGAATACTACCTATGTATAATTTATTAAACATGGCAAGAAATTTTTATAATTAGCATGTATTTTGGAGAAAGTATTTATTCATAAAATTTGAATCTCCTTTAATAATGCTTTTCAATTATTATGTTTTAAAAATGATGTATTATAGTTCTTATTAAAAAAAAAAAAAATCTTTCTACTTAGACTATTTTTTTAAGAGAACAAGAGTATCTACCGCTTCCACCTCCAAAGGAGGGCAAATTATTGCATCAGGTCACCTGACGCAGAGATATGTTCGGATATTAATAAAATATTATTTTAAATAAAGCGCAGGTAAAGCGCAAGTAAAACACAAGTAAAGTGCATGTAAAGCGCAAGTCAAAAGCGCAAGTAAAGTACAAGTAAAGCGCAGGTAAAGCGCAACTAAAGCGCAAGTCAAAAGCGCAGGTGACGCGGCAAATTTTTATTGGATGTCCAAACTTATTTTGGCGTTAGGTGACCTGATGCAATATTTTGCCGCAAAGGAGACACATGATGACATAATTAATTCTTTGGTGGGCTTACTAGCAACGAACCCCACAGATGCAGGCATGGGCGGATCCCCATGGCAGTCCCTCAAAAATTTAATTTTTTTTAATTTTAGAGGGTATATTTTGAAATATTTTGAGTATTTTGGGTATTCCCCCCCCCCCGGAAAAAAACTTTTTGCCCTAATTTTATCAATTCTAAGCATCTTTGTCTATCTCTCATAATTTTTTTTGACCATCCTAAAGAAAGAAGCTAGATCCGCCCTGCATGCAGGATCACACGGTTATTTCCTTCCCATTTAAAAAATGGTGTCGCATGATAAAAGAATCAATTATGAATTAGAGATTCACAACCACACTCCCCGGCAACTCAGCTAAGCCCTGAGCTTTTACTTTAGTAAAAGGGTAGCTCTCCATCCACTTACAGACTAAATCAGCCTCATCCTCTATTCCATTCCCATTTCACCTCCCCTTCCTCACCTGCGTTTTGTTTAAGAGCACCTTTGCATATTCTTTGTGATTAAGATCGCAAAAACGTAACTTTAATTGCAATTTCGGGGCAGAAGCGGTTTCTGCTCACTGATTGCTCGCGCAAGGAGCCCCCTTTTTCTTCTCTTATCCTCCTTTCTGTCTCATGGTGGTATCCGATGAAAGCTCCAATTATACTGACATGGGCTTGCTTGTTTTCTTCTCATTTGGCATCTCCTGGTGCTTGTTCTTGCTGAATGCGCTTGCTTTGTACTCTGCTTGTTTGTTTGATGCGTGTTTGGGCGAGAGGGTTTTGCCAATAATTTAGAATGGAGAGGAGAGAAAGCGATCTTGTTCGATGTGTACTTCGCTGTTTGGTTTTTTATTTAGGGATTTGCGGGATTGCAGGTGAGAAAATCTATCTAAAAGTGCTTCTTTGATGTTTCTGTTTCTGTATTCTTCTTCTTGTTGTTCTTCTTCTTCTTGCAGCAATACCAGATTCATCTTGTGATCTGTAGCCTAAGTTTCTTTTTTCTTTTAGCTGCAGTATGAGTTATTTTCTCTTCGATGTTTTGCAAGCACTGGTTGATTATATATTGTTTTTGTTTGATAATATAGCCTTGTTCAGCTTTTACTTGGTGTTTTTTTGCTTAAAAATTTATTTTTTCATGATAAATGGCTTATTGTTCTTTCTACTTGATATATATGAGCGCAAAGATTTGCTATGAATGGATGATTTAGGTTATGGCTTGTTGTTCTTCTTGATGATGCTTTCTTCACCTGTTTGATTATTACCATCTCTTCATTGTATTTTGTTGCTTCTAGTGAAGTTAATTATATGTAATGCATCAAAGAAAATAGTTCTTAAGAGATGATCCTTCTTCTATCTTATAGATTGTTGACATTCCGTTCCTTGTGTTCAGAGTGTACAAGCACCCTTTGTTTTTTTGGATCTTCTCCACTTATGCTTACCACTGCCTCTTACTACCCCAGTTAACATTCCAATATTTTTACCACATATTTCAGTGTATGTGGCATGTATGCCATTGCCTCAAATTAGGCTTCGTTTGGGACGACTTTCTTATTGCTTCTTAAATTTTTTTACTAGAATATTGTTTTAAGAAGCAGTAAGAAGACTTTCTTATTGCTTCTTAAATTTTTTGTACTAGAACATTGTTTTAAGAAGCAGTAAGAAAGCCGTCCCAAACGAAACCTTGAGACGGCTTTTTTGTTGCTTCTTAAAGAAGTTTTTTAGTACATAAATTAAAATTTTTATACTAGAAAGCTGCATTAAGAAGCAACAAAAAAGTTGTCCCAAACGAAGCCTTAGTTTATTTTGGAGCTTCCTAGACTGCCCTTATGAAAAGTAGGAAGCTTCAAATTTAGCAAGTTGCCATGACTGCTTTAGTAGTGCTGTAGTGGAATGCCTAAATCCACTGCAAAAGCGCCTTCCTAGAAGGGAAGCATGATGTGCCATACATAAACACAAAAGGAAGTGATTAAGCATAGTGGCACCAAGCTTTATTTGGTTTGATTTGAATAAAACCTACATCCATGAAAGAACAGAAAACATCTTATCTATTATCAAAGAATCCACAAAACTCTTAGAACCCAAGCTGGTGCACTTGTTAATGCTGAAATCCTTCAGTCAGTCACATTCATGATAGACTCTAAATGGAGTGAGAAACCCCAGAGAAAAGGGTATGACTTGGAAGCCTTCAAGATTGTCTAATCATACTCAATATGAGAGAATCCCTTATATAACGGAAACTATACGAACACTTGGTTCCTCATTTCTCTTAAGGAATGCTTCTACATACGAACCAATGTAAAGGAAAAAATGCAAGGAGCTGATGAGAGGGATTTTTTGATCCCAGACATGATTTCCAGTAATGATTAGTGAGTATGGAATCAAAAGGGATCAAAATTGGCCTTTGTCAGCGGTCAAACTCATTTTTCAATCCAAAAGCTGAAGCTATATATGAGGGTCAACTCTTTAGTATTTCAACAACATTATATTTTTCGATTTTTTGATATAGGATCAATCGATTACTCTAATGTGCTTAAACAATATATCCCTTATGTGAGAGCTCTCAACATTATAGCCATCGTTTCCTCACAATATGAAGAATTTCAACATCAAGTATCATACATCGTAAGCTCCTACTTAACCACTTGGTGATGCCATGGATGTCACCCACTCTTGAATTTAATGAACCATGGTGGAAGGTAACCAAGATACATGGGAGCCACAAACCACATGAGTCATTCGGTCTCAATCAAACCCAGCTGTAATACTATTTTATTAGGGAGGAGTATAGAATCATAGGGAACCATAGCTGGCATTGATGCATTAGTTGTAAAGCCCATTATCAATCCAACATCTTAAGTTTATGGATGAGGGCCTATCTCTTAGTATTTTAATATCAATATATTTTTTAACTTTTTGTTATTGTATTAACCAAAAACTCTCATGTGTGTTAATGATAGCCTTCATGTGGATCAATGCAAGCTTGTTGCATATAGTCAGTCCAATCTCCTATTGATTGAATAAGGGAATATTGAGTATTTATATCATATGTAATGCTTCTTAAGATCCAGTGTAATGTATGTTTCATCGAACATCAAAACAGTATTTCCAATAAAATAGTTCTCTCATTTATTTAATATTGTGATAAAAATTGGATCTCGTTTGTGGCTCAATTCTAAGTCAAGTATTCTAAGCTCCTAAAGCATCGCAGGATTTAACACTACTTTAACAATCATAGATGGTCTAAAAAATGTCAAGAGACCTCCAAAGCACTTCTGCTGCATATCAAGATGGATCCATCAATACTAAAAGTACCTCTAAAGTGGTCGTCTCCTCATCCTGTATGCTATAATGGCATTACCTAGCACTGGATAAACTGGACAGCTTAGAATTGATCTATTTGGTCAACACCTGAAGTTCACCGACTATATCATGCCTTATTTTCTTTCTTGAAAAGTGCATGTAGCATTCATTAAAGCAAGAAAAGAAAAGGTACAAAAGAGTACAAACTAATAGTTCTGGAACCATTTCTATAACTAGGAAGCTAAACTTTTTTGCTTTTCTAAAGTGAGCACTTCCTCAAAACCCCACCATTCTCTCATTGTTTACTCTTAAGACTTCTATAAAATATGATTGGATTGTCAAAAGAATTTTAGTTCTCTATATCTCATTAACTTCATTCAAAATTTTCAATTTTAAACTTCATGTCATAATAGTACAATAAACTCTAATATTAATTTATTGTATTGGAGCATGTAAATTGATTATAGAATCGTTTTCTTAAGAGTGAAATATGACGTGCCACAAAGAAACACAAAAGAGAGTGATCTAGTAAATAGAGAATATTGAAATCATGATTAATGTTGGTTGGATTGAACACATCATACATCTATAGTGAAGAGAGGATCTAATTTATCATCAAAGAAGCCGCAAATTTAATGTACATAATACAAGGACAATCACCATCCCTTCTGAAATCCCAAGTGCACCCTATCTCAAGAATGAAGAAGCGCAAAAGAACTCCCTAAGAAAAGATTACCTCTTACCAATATACCATCACCAAGATTATGATGGCCAAGCCCTAGCTGATGCTACTCAGTGCTAAAATCCTACAACCTCCATCAAGAAAGAATCCAAATCAAAATATTTGCACTCCTCTAAACCTTGTTGGAGAATGTTTGTCTTACTTTTTCAATAGCTTATGAACCTTAATTGACAGGCTATTGTAGAAGCCTTCAAGCTTAGCTTGCCAAATCCTAGCCAAAAGAATCCCTCATATAGCAACAACCTTAAAACTCTTGTTTTTTTTTTATGTTGTCCAATGAATACTTCTGTACCCAAACCTATGCAAGACAAACAAGCTGGCATCACCGGAACCAAGAAATGGGTTGTAGATTCCAGCTGCGATTTCCAATAGTCTTCCTATGGAACCAAGAAATGGGTTGTAGATTCCAGCTGCGATTTCCAATAGTCTTCCTATGGATTGAGGCAAGCCTGCTACAATCTAGTCTTTTTATTTTTTATGTGATGAAATAAGGGAATGTTGTAGGTATTTAAATCTTTGCAATGTTTTTTCATATCAAGTGCAATACATCTTGTTTATCGTTCAAACAAATTATCTGTCTACCTCATATGTAAAATTCAGCAACATAAGTGCATATGCGTTGATAACCCTCTTTGTTTATTTTAATAAAGAATATGATTAATAAATTTAGTCCATTTCCAAGTACTCTCTTGCGGATCCATGAAACAACTCTCAGAAATCTTTTTCCCGTAAATATCCCATTCCAAAAAGAGAAAGTTCGAAACAATTGGGACTTTTTCGTAGATTGGATCTATATGCATCAGGATCCCGATTCATGGATCTCTCAGTTCCAGAAATAAGAGGATCAAACCATTTCTTCTGACTCTTTTTCAAATTCGATAAATGACCCGTATCAATAATTATGATCTTACATATGGACAATTCCTCAATATCTTGTCCATTCGCAACAAAATCTTTTCGTGGCTCATTTTGTACCAGAGAAACCCATACTGTATTTTCGTAAGGTGATACACACTAGCTAAAAATCCGCCTGGTCCTACATCATAGGCACACTGGGAGCGTAAATAATTGTAACCATATACATATGAAATGACAGCAATGGAATCCCAATCCTCGGTTTTTATTTGTAAAGTCTTCTTTTCCGCTCGCCTGGAAGGGACAAAAGAAACATCTTGTTTTTTCTTCAACAATTTAGGATCTCTAGTGGACCTCTCAGTAGGATTTGTTCTTTCTTTTGGATTTTTATTTCATTTCGATTTTCTTTTCCTTTTTGGAAGATACAGGAGCGAAACAATCAACCTAATTCTATTGGAAGACCAAAAAGATTCTTCCAATGTTTGAAACTTTAGCGTGGGCTCATGAACGGACACCTTTGGCTAATTTGATTAGCTGGAAAGCCCGAGCCATCAGTGAGATACCACTCTGGAAGAGCTAGAATTCTATTCTATTCACTCGTGGGATCCTGGCGGTTCCGGGGGAGGGGGGGGACCCCCACGGCTCCTCTCTTCTCGAGAATCCATACACCCCTTATCAGTGTATGGACAGCTATCTCTGAAATTGAGATATTTGCACCCTGTCGAACTTGATTTATTGTATTTATTTATTGTATGTTGCTACTCTTATATGTAGTATGTGTGATAGATTGAACTTGATTAGTTTGACGAAAATATACGCTACCATAATACATGGTTGTTCTCTAAGAGACAAGAAATTATATGTTTGTTCAAAATCTAATGCAAGTTAAAAAGCATGCTCAAGTAGTGGAATTAGGTGAGGTGTCATCTCTCTTGATATCATGTCTCAAACTAATCCTAAATTTAAAGAGTGCATTTTGATTTAGAGAAAACATATGATAAAGTTCCAAGAGAAGTGCTATGGAGGGTTCTAGAAAAGAATGGGATTAATAATGCTTATATTTAAATCATTAAGGATATGTATGCAGGAGCTGTTACTTTTGTTCAAACACATGATGGTTTGACCAAGTATTTTCCTATTTCAATTGGATTACATCAAGGATCAGCCTCAAGACCATATCTTTTTACTTTAGTCATGGATGTTCTTGCTAGAAATTTGCAAGAGGTTTTACCCGGTGTATGCTTTTTGCTGATGATATTCTTCTTGTTGATAAGACTCAGGGGCGTAACCAACCTTTGTTCTTAGAGTTTGGGGGGGGGGGGGAATATGGGGATCAACCCCCTGATAAAACTAGAGAGGGAGTTGAAGGTAAACTTGAATTATGGAGGTCAACCTTAGAGTTTAAAGGCTTTTGTTTGAGTAGATCTAAAACTGAATATATAGAGTGTAATTTTAGTAATAATAAATCTAGTAGGGGGATTGTGACTTTGGGTGATCAAGTCATTAACAAGAGTACACATTTTCGATATATTGAGTCTATTGTTTAGAGTGATGGTGAAATAGATGGGGGATATTATTAGTAGAATTCAAGTTGGATGGTTGAAGTGGAGGAAAGCATCGGGCTTGCTGTGTGATAGAAACGTCCCCCTTAAACTTAAGGGAAAATTCTATAAGATGGTGGTTAGACCTACAATGCTTTATGGTGTAGAATGTTGGCCATTAAAAGAGAAACATATTACTCAGTTAAGTGTTGCAGAGATGAGAATGCTCAGGCGGATGAGTGGCTTTACTCTTAGAGATATGATATGAAATAAGCATATATGTGAAAATGTTGGAGTAGCTCAAGTGGAAGATAAAATTAGAGAGAGTTACCTTAGATGGTTTGATCATATAAAACGACAACCTTCCGATGACCCGGTTAGGAAAGTAGATGTATTAGATTTGACTTATGTTAAGAAATGTAGAAGTAGACCTAAAAAGGTCTGGTTAGAAAATATTAGAAATAATCTTTCTTTATTAGATTTAAATGAGAATTTAACTTTTAACATGACACAATGGAGAAACATAATTCATGTAGCTTACCCCACAGTGGGATAAAGGCTTGATGTTCTTGTTGTTATTTATTGTTGTAGTTTTAGGATCTTTAGTGTTCTTAGAACCCAACAACATTTTTTCAGATTTATTAAAGTATTTATTAGCAGTCATTGTGCCTTATTTTAGGTAATTAAATTATACTATTTTGATATTACAAAGACAAAATGTTCTCTTTTAAAAGCTATTTCATTTCAGCCTGAATTATTGTAGGTTTCTCTTCTAATCTCTCTATTTGCTTCTACATACTCATCAAATAGATTTTAGCCTGATCAATTAATTTCATTTTTATCAATGTTAATTGACTTTCGTTATACATATTTTCTTGTTCAAATAAATTATCTATGTCCAACAACCAATCAGTAAAAGCTTTAGGATCAATTTTACTTTCATATTTTGATACTTCTTTTTTAATTAATTTTGATATCACATCATCTATATTAAATATTTGGCATCCTATGATTTCCATAGACATAGTTATTAAAGACCTTGAATTGTCTATAAAAATAATTTCCATAAACATCATTACCATGATCAAGGGTGGAGTCCGAGTCACCAAGATTTTCTTAGTGGGGGTACAAACTGACACTTCTAGAAATTCTCTCAACTTCTTTCATTCAAGCTTCAGATTGGTATTGACAGTTTTAAAAAGTTTTTTATTAGAATTTTAATATAAAAAATAGATGCGGATAAAAACTTAATCACTTATAATTTTTCCCTTAGAGTCTTTAATTTTTAAACCATTTATAATCATTTAATTTTCAACACTATTAAATATGTCCTTTTCAATATTAGTAATTAGACAGCCATTCATCCAAAAACTTCTATATGATTGTTTAAGCGGATCTTTATCATTTTCATAGTAGAAGGCTTGTTTAATTGTTGTAGCAATTGATAATATCATAGTAAGCTTCAAAAGTTTTTGTATAAGCAAAATTAATTTGCCCATCTTGATTCATTAAATCATTGCATTTTTTCCAAATAGTATTATGAACAGTATTGATGTGACCAACATGTGCTTGAAATATATCCTCCTTATTCTAATTTTTAAATTTGTTGTGAACAAATTATCACCGCTTGTTTATTCTTTTTTGTCTAGTCTATAAATGTAACAAAACAAATAATAAGCTAAATATTTTGTAATACTATTGATGTAGAACTACGTATGGATGCAATGATTTTTATTAAGATCTTGCACAACTCTTGATTAGAGAAATAACAAAGAAACTTTTAGCAATTTACAACAACGGATTAAAACATAAGAGGGGTCACGCCTGCTTAGGCTAAATCACATAATCAGAGATTTGAAACTTCAAAATAAATTAGAAGACAACATCATGCCAGAATAGTAGTTTCAATAAAAATCCCTAGTCTAAAAATAAGAACTAGAAACAAAGAAGTAAACTCAAACCCTA
The DNA here is from genome assembly GCF_001605985.2 of Dendrobium catenatum. Classification (NCBI taxonomy): domain Eukaryota; kingdom Viridiplantae; phylum Streptophyta; class Magnoliopsida; order Asparagales; family Orchidaceae; genus Dendrobium; species Dendrobium catenatum. The sequence goes on along the minus strand of NW_021318832.1, from coordinate 2,665,183 downwards.
CGTTCACTAAGCTTAGCAGAAGCAGGTGGAGGCATCCTTCGTGGCTGCAATCAATTCACAATAAAAGGTTAGACTTAAGAAACACAAGAGGATTTCGCTAAGGACCGGCGACAATCTTCCACTCGACGGTCCCCAATGGTTCTTCAATAGCCTCTACCAAATGTCCAAGATGCGTTCTAGGTAATCCTCAACCGTGTGATCGATCCTCGGGTTGACGTCAAAGAAAGTTGAATGGAGAATGTGCACGAAGCCGTGTTCGTCATACTCAAGTCCGTACTCAGTGGCGGGATCGGCCATTCATAGATGCTAGACGACGACGTCTTCCCAAGGATTACGAGCACTCTTGAGTATTGTTGAAGAGAAAGAAGTTTCTCTTCAACTTGAAATAGGGAAGAGGCAAGGAACAATTCCCCTTCTAAAATCTGAAATAAATTTTCAGATTTTGAAATTAGAAGATGGGAAAATAGGAGGAAAATTTTAATCCTAAATTCCGGTGGAGACTTAATGAGAGAGAGAGAAGATTGGAGAGAGAGGGAGGGGCGGGTAGGAGATAGGGGCCGACAGCTTTAAGGAGTGGGGAGGGATTTATGGAGGAGTGATTTGGATTCCTAAATTTGGGATTAGAGATTAGGAAAGATTTAATTGGTTCTAATTTAATTTGAAATTCAAATTGGATTCAATTTGTAAACTTCCCTAAAATAGTTTAATAGAATTAGGAAAGGATTTGAATCTTGAATTTAATTAGTTTGGATTCCAAATTGATCCCAAATTAATTCAAACTAAATTAGGAGATTCAAAGCAAGGAAAGTGGGGTGGGGCCGGCGGTTCCTCTAGCATGGCCGGCGGCTATAGGGAGATAGGGAGGGAATTGTGGAGGCATTCAATGCTATATTGAATTAAGGAATTAAATTTGGAATGAAAGATTTCATCCAAATTAATTCAAAATTCAAATAGGCTTTGAATTAGGAAGTTGCCTAAAATAGGATTATAATTTAGGTAACTAGTCTAAATTCAAATGGATTTGAATTTAGTCATGAATAGAGTTACCTAAAATATAAAATGCTAAGTTAGGAAAGGTTTAATGGCAAGATGATGATGGAGGGAAAAGCCCAAGAGGAGGGGCCGATGGTTTAGGGGAAGTTTGGCCGTGGATGGTGATGGTGGGGTTTGGCCGACGGGTGGGAGTGGGGAGTTAGGGTTGCCGACAGCTTAGGGAAGAGAGGAAGGGGGAAAGAAGATAGAGAAGTAAAATCATGAACTCGGCTGTCTCCAAGGTTGATGGGTGATCCGAGTTCCCTCTCCTAGAGATTCACCAATCAAACTCTCAAGCTCTCCTAAGAACTCATGCATGGAAGAAATTTTAATCAATCATTCATTAACCTTGAAAAATTGTACATGAGACTCAAGATATAGAAAGACGATAATGCCCTCGAGGCTTACATACGACATTCCTTTACTAAAAGGGTACAACGGGAAATAAAATAAAATAAAACAAATACAATGACACATAAATAAGAAAATACATGAAATAAATCAAAAGTACAACGACTCGATCGTGGCCGTAGATTGGTGGCCACGCCTCTGATAAACCTTCAAAGATCTGATGTCCCCATCAACTATATTCCAACCAATTTTTGAATTAATTAAAACATTTGGGATTAAATCTACTCATTTTATTTCCAAGTTGTTTTTGAGGAAAATCATGATCATGAGGTGGCATGATCCTTTTTGCAAGTAAGCTTTTCACATTTTGTCATGGTCATTTGGATTATAGTTTGAATTTTTTTTCTTAATTCATGATCTACTGGAATATTGTTCAGATTTATTTCTAAATAAATTTATTTGGAATTTATACTATAATAATCACCAATGACAGTACTCATGTGTAAAGTTCACTAGCTTTAACTTTTCTTTTGAAGCATCTCTCCATAAAATTGGTTAGATTCATAATTTGTTGGTGGGAAAAAATATATATTGGCTCAAACAACAAGCTTGACAATGTCATAAAATATTTAGTAATGACAATATTTTTACTAAATAAAGACCTCAACAATGCAAATTAAAATTGGTTACAACAACTTGGAAATATCAAATTGATTCAAAATATACAGTGACTTAAACTACAATCTCCACAATATATTTTATTACAATGATAGCTGTGAGTATTTAATTAATACTAACAATTAACAAATATCAAATCAATTCATTTATCATTAAAGTAGCATTCTTAGGTAGTTAGGTCATTATGCTAAAAAAATTTGTCAAACTTAGATTTAAAATATATATATATATATGACCAGTGGGGGAACGGCTCCACAGGTCCCACTATAGTTTTCCCCATGTCCACAATATCATTTTCTTAAAAATTATTGCAAAACCATCGCTGTGTCAGTAAGTTAAATATGTTACATTCATACATTTATGACATTGATCATTTCCTGAATAAACTTCAAATAACTGAATTCCCGCTTATTTTTATGAGGGCCATTGTGTGTTTTCCTTTGTAGGATTGGGGGCCTCTCCACCAGACATATCTCTATATCCTTACAACCAGATGATATCGTCAGCTCCTCCATATTCTGAAAGATCAAGAGGTATCTATGCACCAAGTCCACTGATTGTTCCCATAGGTAATGTTGAGAAGTTTGATTAGCCAAATCACTTTTAACATAAGAGTTCATTCGAGAAATTTATTTCTTGTACTTTATAGGTCCAGTTGGAAATGCTTCAGTCACACCATCATCAAGGTCTGAGGCTGTGTCCCCAATCATCCAGGAAATAGTACCATCAGTGCAGCTCACTCCCTCACCACTAACAGCAGTGTCTCCCCAAATTCCTCATCTAACTGGTAAATCTATTACTATATGAAAATTTAAAGTATCCAACATAATTTTTTGAGCATGCTATTAGTACAGCCAAAAGTCCTATTTTTATGAAGTTCTCTTGATTCTACAATAAAAGTATATGATCATATTTACACATGTATCTGTTTTGATATTTTTTCAGTGATAAATACTATGGAAGTTTTATTTTCATACAAATCAGTTAATTTCATTGTTAATTGTCATAATAGGATGCAGACCTGTGGAGCAATTAAGCTTTGTTCAAAAATTTTCCATCAATAATACTTTTAAACTTATTTGAAATTAATATGACTTGATCTATGCACTTGAATTATATTACACATTGGCAACACGGGACACAATAAAGGAATAAAAATATCTATTTTGTACTCACAAAAGAGAAAAGTGGATAAACTAATAATATAGCCAATTATATCAGAGTAAATAATGCAAATGAAGCTAAATATTCATTTATTTAATAGATATTCAAATAACAGTAAACCAAAACAATAACACTGATACAAGCAAAATAAATGTAAGTAGAACAAATAACAAGAAACAAACCACCGAACCCACAAAGCAAGTACATAAAGGTCTACTAACAAAATATAAAATACCGAATATAGTTTGGTATTGATAACTCTGCTTCTGAACTGGCGGTCCATCTAGCACTCCGACAGGACCTGCTATGAAAAAGTAATAACAAGTGAGTTTGATAAATCAAACTAGCAAGTAACTCCTATCTATAAAAGTATAAACGATAAAGGAGTGTGGCATGCAATACGAATAATCAAAATGTGTGAGTAACTTATAGTCACTATATAAAAATAGCAATGAGACATGATATGTTTCCTATGACAAGTTTTGATATGCTAATGTTACCAATGCATATGTCAAATTGCTACATGTTGGGGAGAGATGAGGAGTAAACACCACAATGACAAAAATAACAAGAAAGTAAAAGCAGCGGAAAAGCAAAAAACAACGGGATTTAATGTGAAAAAATCCAAAATATGTGAAAAAGCCATGGAGCCACACCATACTAAGAAATTTACTATGAAAATTGAGAGAGATAGTACATATCTCTCTTCTCTCTCACTCTATCTCTTTGTTTCTCTTCTCTCATGCACCGTCTCAATCTTGCCCTCACTGAAAATACAATAGGTTATACCAACCTACATAGAAGCACATCATGTCTGTGCTGTTGCAATAAATTTTCACAGATATTATATAAATCAACATGCCAAATATAATTGTATAATTACTATGGTTTATAGGAATGATTATCATTTTATTTAATAAAACTAAGGTGCAACAATTAAAATTCTATATCACATGAATTTACTTGAATAAGAATTAATAAACAGTAAATCAAGATAGGGTTTATTCCATCATATGATGATTTCATTATGAACAACAAAGAATATTTACCACTTGTGTGTTATCATACTGAAGAGTTTAATATAGGACTGACATCTAAGCAATTATCAAAAGAACCTAAATTCAAATAACACGGATTACGCCCCTAATGAATAAGGGGTATGTTTATTCCAAAATAAATAATAGTTACTTCTAGGTGAGCAACATGAAACTCCAAGCCTATTAGATATTCAACTAACAAAGTTACGAGGTCAATGACTCAAAGGTCTTACAAGTGAGAATCTAACTCAAAAAAGGAATTAAATATGCAAAACATAGCATTGAATTTAATCAAATTTGAATACCTAAATCTATAAATAAAATAACAAAAAAATCAAAATTGAAATCTAACGTAATATAATTCATCATTAATTCTAAGAAGAAAATCAATTATGGTCTTTGGAAAATTTCGATTCGATAGAGGAAAAAGGAGATGAAAAAGCTTTGAAACTCTGTCTTCTTGATCAAATTAAATAGAGGAAGGAAACAAAGGTAAGAGAAGTTTGACTTACAAAAGAGAGCTCCTTTTTGATGTCGGTGCTACATAAAAGGAAGAAAAAGTTTGAGAACGTCTCAGATAGTGGTTGAGAGAGATAGAGGCGAAGAGGAAGGAGAAGGTAGAGATTTGTTGCGAAAGGGAAGGAGGAGAGAGATTTCGGTGGTTGTAGAGAGGCAAGGGCATGCTTAGAATGATTCCCTAGGCTTCCTATTTGGTTTAAATGGTGAGAGGAAGGTTGGTGAGGGTAGGAAAATTTCGTTAAGGCGGTGAAATCACATGACTATTGCAATTGGAGAGAGAGTCACGGTTGACGAGGCATTCGACTCGTTTGCGTGCGAAAGAGGCAAGAACTACATGGTTTGTGGGAGAGAGAGGTGGAAGGGCTTGGCTTGGTTTGGCCGTTTGCATGAAACACCTAGACCGGTCGGTCCAGGTTTGGCTATTACAAATTATACCCCTTTTTTCGGTGGTACAACTGTGGACTCCATTCTGGTCCACGTTACTTTATGACACCTCAAGATTTATGGTGGATCTAGACTATTAGCAGTCTGAGTGCCCTAAGATCCTTTAGAAAGGCTACACATAAGTCCCCAAAGAAAGGAATTGAGGTTGAAAGTTGTTTTAACAGTCGCTACTGCAAGATTCAAAACCCCAGATCTCTTCTTTTATCCCTCATATTCATTTCCTGATCACCTAAAGTTAGTCCAATTGACGTTTCTACTCGTGTCCATTCTGATTGAGCACAACCACCATAAATTTATCCGCCTTTCGATCAAATGAAACATTAATCAACTTGAATGCAATTTACATATGAGTTGGCTAAATTAAATTTTTGGCTATATTGGAGCTTTTCACACTTCTTTATTCTCTTAATTCAGGCTCTGTTCCAAACCCTCCAAGTATGCTGCCACCAAATCCCATGGCTTCTGCTCCCAATTTTCATGCTGCAGCGCCGTTTATAACCAGCTCTCCACCTGCTCCTGCTAAAGAACATAAATCACCAGGCTCAGTATCTCCTCCTCAAGGAAGTCAAGCGCCCAATATTTTCCATAATCCTGGTAAATAATGTTTCATTAAAACCTCTGACAAAGGATCTCAGCATATTAGTAAAATTTGGGATGTTCTCTCTATGAAGGCCATGATCTCTCTCCTTCAAGTGTAAATCCTCCATCAACACAAGTAAGAAGTGGAACACCTATAAGTGAAACTCCGGGAAAACCTTCTAATGGTTCTCCGACAACATTGCCACATGCTGCAGGTACACAGCTGAAAAAACAGGTAACACAGGAATCAGTTGGATCTAGGGATGTTACATAAAACTGAGTTCTCATTACATTTCTCTTCACCAGCTCCTTCTCCAACAATAGTTCCACTTAGTCCACCGGATCTTCTTCCAAATGTTCCAAGAATAGCCCCATCAATGATCCATCCGCCTGGTGCAAAAGGCTCCAATGGTAAGCGTCTGCCGCCTGAAGTTACACTGGCTCAATGCACTTTGGTCAGTGATTGCAATTTTGTTTTTTATTTCTTTTTCTTTGAAACTCTAGTTGTAATGTTTTGTTTTTTCTTTTTATCATATATGTCATACACAGGGCCTACGATTTCCCCAGCGGCTTCTCCTTCCACAGGAAAATCAAGCCATTTGTCTCCTACCAACAATTCCCAATTCAATGGTATTGTTATTGTGCACCTTTTGGGAATTGAATTAGAAAAGTTGAAATACTAATTCCTGATCGATCTTTCGTTCAGGATCAACCCCTATTATTAGTCCTTCGCCACATGATTCAAATTTTACACACGCTCCATCCTCACATCTCCATCCTCCTGAAGGAAGAATAACAAAGAGCCCTCAGCCTGCACCAGCTATGTCAGTTCCTGGGCATAAAGGTGGCAAAAGAGGAGGAACACCGGAATCTGCTCCGTTTTCACTACCCCCTTCCCCTTCAGGTTCTACCATGCTTCTTAATTGACTCTTCATTATTATAGCAGAGTTTGAATTTGTAAATTGTCATGATGTTTTCATTAACTTTCCTGTTATTTTTCTAGCTTCTTTACATCCTCCCTCAACTTCAAACCATCTTGCACCAACTCCCAAGGATAAGAGTAATCCCACCCTTCGCCCTGTTGTCTCTCCAGCACCTTTGCATCAATTTCCGCCATTTCCAAGGAACAAGGGAAGGGCCACTCCTCCAATCTATATTGGGGGCCCTGTGATCTCTCCAGCTCTTGTGAATCATCCTCCAACTGATGTTCCAAAGAATGGGAGAAAGCATAATGCTTCTCCACCTAATGTTGAAGGTCCTGAGGTCAATCCAGGGCCTTCGCAGCCTCCAATACCATCATGGAATAATATGAGGCCTTTTGCTCCTTCACCTCATGTTGAAGGTCCTATTGTCAACCATGCTCCTTTTCATCCTCCCATAGAGATTCCAGAGAGTAAGAGAAGCTATCATACTCCTACATCCAATCATAAAGTTTTTATAGTTTAAAAATGCTAGAAACCAGGTCCATTGAAATTAATCATAATCTTAATTATTTGCTGCAGGACCTTACTTTCCTCCGGATCATGCTCCAATTTCATACCCAAATGGTGAGAAATCTGCTACTGCACCTTCACTGACCCCTTAACAAATGCATAATGGATGAAAGTTCATTTGTTATTTCTAATTTAATATTCAACTCTATGTTCTTTTTTGTTTTTTTTACTTTGTTAATGATCAAGATTGTGTCTTAACAGGACCAATTTATCATCCTACACCTTCTCCTAGGTATTTCAGGGGAAAGTCTCCATCACAATTGCCACAACCCATTCGGTCCTTACCGCCTCCACCGCCAAATTTGAGTATGCAGCATTGATTACATTTCTACATATGGCGCTGTGTTACTTGTTATTTTGAGCATATTCTTTGATGCCTTGATTTTAATGATTGTGAGTGAATCTATTGTGGTATGTGCCTTGAGAGGCATGTTTATTGATGGTTTTAGTTTTTCTTGTTTGCAGATTGTGGCCCTATAACATGCCAAGAACCACTTGCAAACCCCCTTCCAGGGGCACCTTGTACGTGTGTCCAGCCAATTAAAGTAGGACTTCGTCTTGGTGTTGCATTGTATACATTTTTCCCCTTGGTTTCTGAATTTGCTCAAGAAATAGCATCTGGAATTTTTGTGAAACAAAGTCAAGTACGCATCATGGGAGCAAATGCTGCGTCTGAGGACACGGAGAAGGCTGTTGTCCTCATTGACCTGGTTCCACTTGGAAAAGAATTTGACTATACAACAGCATTTCTAACCTATGAGAAATTCTGGCATAAGCAGGTGGCCATACAGGCTTCATATTTTGGAGACTATGAAGTATTGTATGTTCTCTATCCGGGTTAGTGACTTTTTATCTTTTTATTGGTTTCGTTTTTGCACTTAAGGTACCCTAAGGTGTAGCTTTTTGTTCTAATTTTTACTGTTTTAGCTATATTTTTTTGTAATTTAATCTTGAAAATTTATTTTTGCTATTTTTGGTCTAGTTTTTATGGTTAATGTTAGGAATTAATGTATAGAATAAAAGAGAAAATTACAAGAAGATTCGGAAGACAAGAAGTGTGTGTTGGAGGCTGGTTCTCCTAAATTCATGGCCACATGTATTTTACTATATTACTCATTACAATTATCAAGATGGTGACCTTGAATAAAAGGACAAGGCAGCCACCACAGAAGATATAGATTTCGTTTAGGACAATTTTCTTTACTTCTTTTTAAATCAGCTTTATACAACAACAACAGCAACATGAAACTTTTATTCCACTATGTGGGGTCGGCTACATGAATCATTTTTCTTCATTATGTTCTGTTAAGAGTTAAATTCTCTTTTAAATCTAATAAAGAAAAGGTCATTTTCTAATATTTTTCAACCAAGTATTTTTAGGTCTACCTCGACTTTTCTTAACATAAGTCAAATTTAATACGTCTACTTTCATAACCGGGTCATCAGAAGACCACTGTTTTATGTGACCAAACGATCTAAGACAACTCTCTCTAATCTTATCTTTCACTCGAGCTACTCCAGTCTGCCGGGGGTCCAAGGGGGCACTGCCCCCTTGCTGGGTTCGACCTGCCCGGTCAGGTCACGGGGTCAAGGGGAAGCGCCCCCGGAACAAAATTATATTATAAGAGTAATTTTGAAATTCTGCTTGTTGTATATGCTCAATACCGAGCGTACCAAGCATGTACCGCTCGGTACCGAGCGGTACCGAACGTGTACATGCTCGGTACCGAGCTTGTACCGCTCGGTACCGAGCGGTACCGTACGTGTACATGCTCAGTACCGAGCATGTACCTAGCAGTACCGAGCATGTACCTAGCAGTACCGAGCATGTACTGAGCGGTACCGAGCATGTACTGAGCGGTACATGCTCGGTACCGAGCATGTACTGAGCGGATGAATGAAAGAAAGTTGAATCAGGAGTTATTCAAGCTTTCGTTACTACACGTCAAAGTCAAGGCCACAACACCGCGTACCTGCTCTTCCGACCTAACCGATGCCTGAATGTTTCCTGCACTCACAACTTCGGCTTAATTTCTTTCCCTGCGTCGTCTCCTTCCGACTTCGTCTCCTACACTCACAGCTTCGTCTCCTTCCCTCACAGCTTCGTCTCTTTCCCTCACGGCTTTGCCTCTAGTTCGCCTTTCAATTCTCACAGGAATTCCTAATCCTATACGCGAATACACAAACACGAATCGGCTGCGTCGTATTTACATATATACCGAAGAAAAAATTTCGAGGCGGTACCTCATACTGCCTCGAGGCGTTACGCTCTAATGCATATGCCTCGTGCGAAAAAATCGTAGGCTTTGCTGGATGGTTCAAGGCATAAGCCCCGATACGCATGACTTTCGCCTCGACCGCTTTTTTAATGGTTGATACCGCAACCTGTGCTCCATAACTCTCTCCCATAATTTTAAAGTATGACACATTAATTTAATGCATCTATAATTCGTACAATCTTGTGCATCACCTTTATTCTTTAAAATAGGAATTAATACACTCATTTTTCACTCATCTGACATCTTTTAAGTCTTCATAATAATATTAAATAATTTAGTAAGCCAAGAAATCATCAGGGCTAACAGCTTTTCAACACTTCATTTTCTTTAAAGCCTCTCTAACTTCATTTTACTACTACGTCGATAAAAACAAAAAAAATTATTTTTATTTAGGGTGCTAAGGTCACTAAAGTCAATCACATTCTCATAATTTTCATTGAAAAGTAGAGAAAAATATCGCATCCACCTTTGTTAAATATCGTATTCTAATAAAAGTACTTTTTGATCTTCATCTTTAATACACTTCACTTGAACTAAATCCTTACTGCTATTATCTTTTTGTCTAACTAACTTATACATATATCTTTCATCATCCTTAGTATCTAATATATCATATTAACCGTTAAAAACTAAAATCTTTACATTACATATTGCTTTCTTAGACTTCTTAAGGGTCTCTTTATATCTTTCATAATTATTATTATTAGAATTTTTACATCTAAACCAATATTTATAACAAATCTTCTTATTTTTTATATTTTTTTTCACATTTTGATTCCACCACCAACTATTCTTAATATTAGGAGTTTTTCTTTTTGATACTCCAAGCACATCTTTTGAATATTTTTAGTTCCTTCCACTTAATATTAGCTTCTTCATACACAGACAAAATCTTAAGATCTAGTAGCTTACTCTAAAAAATATTTTTGTTAATATTCTTTAAATTCCCCAATCTAATCCTAGAACAACTTTTTGCTTTATTTTTTATTTTCCACCTCTTCATTTTAAAATAAAAAACTAATAAGCAATGTTGGACACATAAACTTTCACTCGGAATAACTTTACAAGCTTTGCAATCTAAACGATCTATTTTTTTAATAAGAAAATAATCAATTTGAGCTTTACTATAACCATTCTTACAAGTGATGATATGCTTATGTTGGCTGAAATAAAAAAAAAAGAGAACAACGAGATAAAAAAAACTTTTGAATTGAAGAGATACATCTCTTCACAAAATAACCTCTGATTGAGTTCCACCTCAAACAATGGAGCGCCAAATGATGCAATATGAGATTGGATCCACAAAAGTAGGGAAAGAATCATCGAGAGGCACCGAGTAAGCAATGAGACTAGAATCCATAAGATTTTCAACATTTAACATGAGTGGTATGGGCGTTTTTGAATTAATTTTCTCACTTTTGATATCCATTTACACATGGAATGAAATTTTACTGAAATTGATTCATCCTCTAGTTCACATATCCTGGTGTCCTTGGGAAACATTTAGCATCTTTTTGAGGATGGCAGGATTAAGCAAATTCCTGCCTAGTTTTTTATGACGTGCTGTTATGAACTTTGATCAATCGGGTGAAGCGCTATTTGCATGGAAAGCTTGAAACATCCGGTCGATTGATACTAAAACCCAGAAACTTCAACCCTTATCAGATTTTAGAGGAAAATTCTTGAAAGTATCGAACTTCTTTCTTAAGAAATCCCAAAGTGAGGTGAATGAAGAAAAAACTGGAAAATGAGGCCCACCAAAGCCCCTATATCACATTTTAACTAATTTGAGGTCTTGACATTTTAATTGGGACCATTTCTTTGGCTGGTGTTGCAGTGCTGCTTTTTCACTATCCCAGCAAGTTAGTTAAATATATTGCTTTATGCAGGCCTTCCTCCATCGCCGCCTACTGCACCTGCATATATTAATGTTGAAGGGGGAGCATATGGTAATGCCAACAATGCTAGGGGAATTCGACCTCTTGGAGTCGATGTGAGAAAGCAGAATGGAAAACGGAAACCACGTGGAAGCCTGATAACCGTAATAGTTCTATCATCTGTAATATCTTTGGTTTTAATTGTTGGAGCTGCATGGTTTTTGTTTTTAAGGCACAGGGAGCATTCAGATTTGCCCGCACCAAGTTCTCAATCTTTACAAACTCCTTTTGCAAAACTTTCAGGTAAATTTTGTACCGGATAGCTTTATAAATGCTTGCATTTGGCCTGTGCTTTCTAACCTAGATGCATGGACCATAACGTCCTCAAAATTCTTCTTCATATTTCTACTCTTTGTTTCTTTGTGGAAGGGTGGAGGTAATGTGCCGCTGCATGGCATGTTGTAGATTTATTTAGTTCTTTGTTTACTATTCTGTATAAGTAGAAGCACATCATCACATGCTTTCTTTTCTGACGCCTGCAAATTTTATTTGGAAAATTTGTAATTCAATTCCGTCCGGCAGTCTCTTTTCTTTAACATTGATGTAGGGAGATCATTTGATGAAGTATTTCAAATAAAGTTCCTCAGAACTAGAACACAAAACCAGTGAATACATTGTTAAATTCCAAAAATATATTCATACTTTTTCCCTCTTACAACTCCTATACTTATAAGATAGCAAAATAAACCTAGAGAAATCAAGAACATTCTAGAATTCTTGTAAGAAACTAAATGACATATGCCTAAGGAGTATTTTAACTAAGATGCTTTGCATCAAACATTCTAGGTGATATTTGAAATGAAATGTATATCACTTTGAGAAGAAGCAAATTTTATGCTTGATTTACTTTGAATTCTCTCTCTCTCTATGCTGTATGTAAAATATTATGTGCTTGATTCATTGCTATTATATTGAGGGTTTTATATTATATATATTAAAATACAATTATAGGTATTTTCAAATTTCGTGATATTAGATGTCACCCAATTTGCTCGACGTCTAATATCAACAAAATATAATGCCATTGTTATTTTTGAATTTTTATTTAAAGATTGCAGTGAACTAAATAATTGACATATTTAAAAAACATAGATTACATTAGGGATGCCAGTGACAAAACATCCCATAATTTAGAGAGATTATTTTGTGCGGACACTGGACCGTTCGGAGGCGAATCGACTCCGGACGCCATCCGATGTCCGCACAGAATAATTTTTCCATCATTTATGCCTATTTAAAGCGCTCTATTTGGGGTTTGGACAATGCTATGACATATCTTGGCTATTCCTATATGAGACTCTATTCGGTGGTGCAACGGCAGCACATAGCTCTGCTACCCACCTTTTGCTGCTTTCTTCCATAGGACAAAAACCACATTTACCAGCTTCCCATATTTGAGGAAATGCTGCCCGTTTTAGGCTACTTCCCTAACACTTAGTGCCATTGAAATGTTCTTCATAGGGTTTGCAGAAATGCTCCTTTTTTAAGGAGGATGCAAATATTTCTTTGCTTGTGCTATACTGTAGGATTATTGGTTTTTATGACCACCTTGTTTATTAAAGATTGAATAAGAAATAGATTGGGACATGACATTGGCAAATGAGAAATAGAACATCTATATTTCTATTCCAGAATCTTACTGTTTTTTTTTCTTTTCAAAATGAAAAAAATAGCTGGTCGAGCTGTACCTGTGACCACTGGAAGTAGACCAAATTCAACATCAGCCTCCTTCAGCTCCAATCTTGCGACGTACACCGGATCAGCAAAGACCTTCAGTCTAGTCGAGATAGAAAAAGCTACAAATAAGTTTGATGATTCAAGAATTGTTGGAGAAGGAGGTTTTGGGCGCGTTTACAAGGGAGTTCTTGAGGATGGAACAAGAGTTGCAGTGAAGGTTCTCAAGAGAGATGATCAGCAAGGAGAACGGGAGTTCTTGGCTGAGGTTGAGATGCTTGGCCGTTTACATCACAGGAACCTGGTCAAGTTGATAGGTATATGCACAGAGGAAAACACTCGCTGCCTTGTCTATGAACTTATACCAAATGGTAGTGTGGAATCACATCTACATGGTAAGAATTGCCTCGACATATTCTGATTGTCTTTTTAATTAAATCTTTTCAATGGGTTCATCTGGTTGAAGTTTGAATATAATCCACTTGAAGTTACAAATAAGCTTTTTGAAAGTTTGCATTTCTAAAGCATAATTCAGTTTCTATGGTTGAAGGAATCTTATTATGAATTTCAAATCCATTGTTTTGGTGTAAGTAACCTTGTAGTGAAAACAATTTAATCTAGTAAATTTAAGAAAAAAATATTATATTTACTAGCAATCAAATAAGCCCTTAGCATTTTGGTTGAATATATTTTGGGCAAACATTTGAACATACTGATAGGAAACACTTGTGTTCCCAAGTGTTTCTCACCAAAACTGAAGTTGATCCGATGGAAACTGCTGTCCACAGCAGAAATACAGCAGAAATCTGCTGTTTACAGCAGAAAAACAGCAAAACGACGCTGAAATCTGAGAGAAAACTCAAAGAAAAGCTTGTATTCCACTAGTCGATGAATAAATTAGCAAGATACAATTGATCCTCGAACTGATGATATAGTGCATTTTTGATATATTTAAATCCAGGTGTGGACAAGGATATTGCTCCACTTGACTGGAATGCACGCATGAAGATTGCGCTCGGTGCAGCTCGAGGTTTAGCCTATCTTCATGAGGATTCGAGTCCTCGGGTCATTCATCGGGACTTCAAATCCAGCAACATCTTATTAGAACATGATTATACACCCAAAGTTTCTGATTTTGGCCTGGCCAGGGCTGCTTTGGATGAACAAAATGAGCACATCTCAACAAGAGTTATGGGAACTTTTGGGTATAAAATGCCTGGAACACTGCTATCTGTTAATATGAAGCCATGCTTTCTGTTTGATATGAACTTTCTCTTCTTTTCTTCAGCTATGTGGCTCCCGAATATGCGATGACAGGTCATCTTCTGGTCAAGAGTGATGTTTACAGCTACGGCGTCGTTCTTATCGAGCTTCTGACTGGGAGGAAGCCTGTGGACATGTTGCAACCACCTGGTCAGGAAAATCTTGTTTCTTGGGCTCGTCCTCTCCTGACAAAGGTGGACGGATTGGACAAAATCATCGATCCAACTCTTGGCACCAATTACCCTCAGGATAGCATTGCCAAGGTTGCAGCCATTGCTTCTATGTGCGTCGAGCCTGAAGTGTCCTACCGTCCGTTCATGGGTGAGGTGGTTCAGGCCTTGAAATTGGTATGCAATGAGAGTGATGAGTTCAGGCATTCAGAAAGCTGCAGCAATGAAGGATCCTCTGCAGTAGACACAGACACCAGAATCAATATTGGTTTATGTCAAGGACCAGAGAGAGGAATATCTCAATCAGATCTGTTTTATCCATCTGCAGGTTATGGAGAGGGTGCTTCAGGTTTGTTTCAAATAAATTCAAGCTCTGGTCCTCTTAGGACAGGTAGAAGCAGACATTTTTTTCAGAGAATTAGAGAGTTAGCATCAAGGAGTGCGAGCGAGCATCGATTTGTGCACAGATTTCGAAGTAGATCAGAGCATCGTGAAGGATGGCCTTAGCAGTTCTTGTAATTGATTTGATCAATGGGTCTTTGATTCTAGTTTGAAGCACTTGGAAGCAGATCTGTGCTATGATTTATGAGAAGATTAGGAGTTCACTGTGTTTGGAATAGAATGAGCTCTTAGAATATGGTATCTTGGCTTTGAATGTGAAGTTGAAGTTCATGAGCGACAACTGGTCCATTTTTTCACATTGCAAGGAAAACAAAAACGAAAGTGTACATTTGATTGTGGATTCAAATTAAGGAAATGGTTTGGTTTTGATTCATTTTTCTACTTGATTACACTGAGTTTTTGTTTGAAATGATTTTTTTTTATTGTTTCTTAAATCAGCTTTCTAGTTGAAAAATTAAAATTTCTTACTAGAAAACTGTTTTTAGAAGCAATAAAAAAGTCATCCCAAATGAAGTCTTAGTTCAACAATAAAGCTTTGTTTTCACACAGGAAGATTATTCCATAACTACACACAGGAAGAGACGAGGAGATCGACTAGGAACTGTGCTCTTGTAGAAGAACAAGAACAATAAACTGTTTAATATAAACTTCTACATGAATATGATGAGGAATAAGACATCCTACATAGCTTAAAAAGAGTTGTGATTAGAAGCATAGCTTAAGTTAGCTAGAGATAAGAAAACTAAGAAAAAACAAGTTTCAAAAGAGCTTTAGGGAGCAAAATGGGCTCAGAATAGAAGTTTGGTATCAATGCAGATCATCATGGGCTCTGGCAAAGTTGTTGGGGCAGAAATTCTCAAAATAATAACTGGCCAGTCAGAACCTGAAGAACAAAGTCAGTGCAGAGCAGCAGTAGAAATAAAGCTTCCCACTCAATAGTAGGAAGAAAATTTGACAAGAATAGGAGAACTGTCATGAAAGGAGTTAGACCACCATGTTGCATCTTAGATATTGATGTGAATAAGTGGAAGTGGATATATAATGGATAAATGAGAAATATGAATAAATGAAGGTATAAGTGAGAATACGGGACTGTATACGTACGACTTAATTAAAGGAAAAACTATAAAATTTAATTTGATAGTTGAAAATGCATGGATGAACAAACGTACTCCGATGAATGATTCTCGATACATGATATGTTAAGGTGGAGGGATCTAATGTGATTCTAGAATGAAGGACCAAGTTAGAGGAGCTCATCTAGAATGTAAGGGATCTCATCATTCATGGGATTCCTCCATAGATCATATGTGATCTTTTAGGGACAAACATCACTATGTTGACTAATGAGAATTTTCTAGTATGGAGAGGGAAGAATGGAAGCTTGTCCATGGTTCACATATGGGTTTTCTTTAGTAGCGAGATTTGGAGTCATTAGGGAGATCAAAGTCATAGGTTGTCAGCTATGGCTTACTTGTGGTCCAAATGTGGCCATCATTAGAGAAATCTCTAATTAGTGTGCTGAGGGTTTCATTGTGAAGCTCTTGATACAATAGATTTATAAGTATTAATGATGAATCAAAATTTTGGTAGTTGGATCATCCAAAGTTTTTTTCAAAAGATGTATAGACTAATTCTATCACAGTTAAAAAATGATGACAAAAAGGAGCAATCTTGGTATCAAAATAGTCATATCTTTGAGAGCAATCCAAACACGATAAATAGCTCACACTACATGAAAAATGTTATTTTTGACGGTAATTTTCGCCAGAAAATGATCAAAATCCATTAGAAATTAGTATTTTCAGCGAAATATTTATGCCGGAAAAACACGCGTCAGAAAATTGCTACCGGTGTAAAACAGTCCGTTGGAAAAATTTCTAGCGGATTTCAGGCGGAAAAAAAAAAACCATCGGAAATATTTTCGACAGAATATATTCGCCGTAAAAATTAAAAAATAAAAGGTCCCACCCGCGCCTAGCCCAGGTGGGCTTGCATCCGACCCGCGTGACATGCCATTTGACCCGCTTGACTGGCCCAGATGTCCCCCGCGCGACCCGCCTAAACGCCTGCATGCCCCCTGCGCCACCTACTCAAACGCCCACCCTCCGGGATATCTAACAAAAAATCTATCGAATATATGTCATCAAAATCCGTCAGAAATCCGCTTGAAATTCTAACAGAAAATATTCCACCAAAAAAATCCACTAGTAATGGGCGATTTTCTTATAGTGTCATAAATTATATGACTCTAGGAGTCCCACTAATTTTAAAAAAATTGATAAAAATTTGGGCCACTAAAAGGTAGTGGTGAAATTGTGTAATTTTTTAGGAAAAAATATATCTTCCCGAAAATATATATTACAACTCCAAAAAATATTCAAAATATATTGTGGGCTCCGAAAATTCGGCCCCGGCCTCCGCTCTCTTTTCTTATTCGGCGAGGGAGTTTTAACGAACTAAGTTCCGAGATAAATTTTGGAAGGCACATGGGTTTGTAGATAAGACACTACCTAGAGATTTCGCCCTCATTTTGTGAGGACTTTATGATCTGAGTTCTGGTTTCCTATAGGCGCAAGCCCCTATAGTTAATTACCTCTCCCGATCATGAGAGAGAACTTTCGATTAAGGCTAGTCATCGATCAGATACGTAGAATATACGTGTTATCTGGCATATAGTAGCAGCAATGGATTTGGGATATTGAGGATTGGGAGTTTGGAATTTGAAGGATTCGATATTTAGAAATAGAAATTGCACCATCTAGCACTTAAAGCGGATGGTGGGGGAATGGATGATGAGCCCGATCAAGATCCCATGGTTCCGTCGTCCCGGGCCATCGTGGTCCCTGGTCTACTTAGTCAGAGGAGGTAGTCGACCCAACCTGACAGAAAGATCCTTGGCACATTTTTTACATTTAAAAACTTATGCTTGATCATATGAGATTGATGCAACCACATCAATCTAAGGATTCGTTTGTGACAGCTTTCTTATTGCTTCTTAAAGTAGCTTTCTAGTACAAAAATTTAAATTTTTGTACAAAAAAACTACTTTAAAAAGCAATAAGAAAATTGTCCCAAAAGAAGTCTAAATCAGTTATAGAATATGCTACTTCAATTTTCATTACTTGAGAGCTTTTTCGCCCTAGCCGCCTCTCTGCGTCGCTGAGGCGATTTTGAGGCGATCTTCTTCTCTGCTGGTGTGTGGCTCTTCTAGCCAAGTTTCTGCCGTTGTTCTTGCGTTTTGCCTCTGGTATTTTCCTTCCTCTTCCTGTTTCCTACATTCTGGGCTTTTTTCGCCGCCTTTTTGCCTTGTTTCTCCCCTGTTTTTTGCTGTTTGGGGTTGTTTTTCCTTTTCGTTGGGGTGGGGGGCGATGTCGGTTCTGACGTTGTCTACCCCGGCCGTTGGCCCCCTTCTTGCTGGTAAAACTAGATCGTTTAAAGATGTGGTTTCGGGTCCATCGTCTTCCTCTGCCAAAGTTCATTTTGTGCACTCTACTTCAAAGGGTGTCCGGCTTTGATTTTTGAGGAGGGTGTTGTTCAACAGTTGGCTGCGCCTTTCTCTTTCACGCTTGTTGGTAAGTTTATGCTTCGCAGACCTAACCTTGATGTTATCAGAAAATTTTTTTACAGTTTAAAACTTTATGGATCCTTTTCGGTTGGTTTTCTTGATTCGAAACATGTCTCGATTCAACTTTCTAATGATTTGGATTATAGCTGTATTTTTTCTCGTCGCTCATACTATATCCAGGGTTGTCAGATGAGGCTTCTGAAATGGTCTCCGGACTTTGATGTTAGGGAAGAATCTCCGATTGCTTCGGTTTGGTTAGCTTTCCCTAATCTGTGTTTACATTTCTTTAACTCTCAAATTCTGTTTGGTCTTGCTTCTGTGTTTGGAAGGCCGCTTCAAACTGATCAAGCTACGGCGTCTCTGTCTAGACCGTCCGTTGCTCGAATCCTGGTGGAATTGGATGTGACTAAGAAACATCCGCAAGAAATCTGGTTAGGATCGGAGATGCACGGGTATTTTCAAAAGGTTGAGATTGAAAATTTACCGGTATTTTGCTCTCATTGTAGGATGCATGGCCATGGTATAAATGAGTGCTTTCGATTACATCCTCATTTAAGAAAGGAAAAAAATGTTAATAATTCGAATGAAGTTAAGGAGAAAGGGGGTCTCAATGTTTCACAGCATATTGATACTAATCCTCAGGTTTTAGGTGAAGAATTGGTTGATGAAAAAAGTGGAGAGAATGCTAACCTCATTCCCAATTTACCTGACAATATTAATGAGGTTTCTGTTAATTCGGCAAAAGA
The DNA here is from genome assembly GCF_001605985.2 of Dendrobium catenatum. Taxonomy (NCBI): domain Eukaryota; kingdom Viridiplantae; phylum Streptophyta; class Magnoliopsida; order Asparagales; family Orchidaceae; genus Dendrobium; species Dendrobium catenatum. Next base: position 2,645,847 of record NW_021318832.1, on the reverse strand, counting down.
TGGTACTGATGCTCATTTACCTAAAACTGCTGAGGTTGGTTCCCTTGATATCCTAGACCAGCGTAAGTGGGATAATGCTGAAATTGTGAAAAGCTCGGATGAGTTGGTTGTTGTTTTAAATGAAGGGGTTGTTGCTTCTTCTAACTCTTTGGAGATTCTTAAAACTGTTAATAGTGCTCATGATGTTAATGATACTGCCCTTGTTACTAAAGCTAGTCCTTTAGTTAATTCCAATAAATCTCTTAGTATTAATGCTGTTGGTCATCATAATACTGTTTCTGAAAAAAAGCAGGTCAATACCTCTACTAAGGAGGATGGTGTCCTATTTTTGGAAGCTGAAAGCTCGGCTTCTACCCCCTTGGATGGTGAGATGAACAATAAATATCCTCTCTCTAATCATTTTAATTCTGATGCTTTTACTGATACAGAGATTGAAATAAATGCTAAATGTTATGCTCGATTGGATAATGATCTTAGTTTCTCTAAAAGCCGTGGTAAGAGAGGTAAGCCTAGGAATGTTATTCTGCATCCTCCGAGGAATACTAGATCACATACTGCTCATTAAGTCATTTTTATGTTTAATTCTATTATTTGGAATGTGAGGGGGATCGGTTGCCCTTCCTCTAAACTTCGGATTAAGAACTTATGTCGTATTAATAATATTTCTGTTCTTGTTCTCTTGGAACCTCTTATTTCTATGGATAAACTTAAAGCTACTGCTAATTTCTTGGGTTTTAAGCATGTTTTTGCTAATGTGTCTAACAAAATTTGGGTGTTTTGGAAAGATTTTGTGAGAATGGAAGTGATTGATAATTATGCTCAAGTTTTACATTGTAATATTGAATGCTTTAACTTTCAGTGTGTTGCTTCCTTTGTTTATGCTGCTTCTTCTCGTAATGGAAGGAAATCCTTGTGGGAGCAAATTGAGAATTTTCATAATATTTGTTCTTTACCTTGGTTGGTGGGTGGGGATTTTAATGCCATCACTTCCCCTGATGAGCGTGTTGGTGGTGCTCATCCCATTTTCCATTCTATGGAAGACTTTAATGATATGATTATGAATTGTAACCTTATTGATATTGATTTTTCTGGGAATAGATTTACCTGGAATAGGGGGCATCTTTGGCAAAGGCTTGACATAGTTCTTTTTAATTCTGCTTGGATTAATGTTTTTAATAATACTAAGGTTACTCATTTGAGTCGTACCCTTTCTGATCATTCCCCTTTACTGATTAATGTTAATTGTAATAAGGTGGGTATGAACTCTAGTTTTAGATTTCAGAATATGTGGCTTACTCATGATTCCTTTCTTGATGTTGTTAGTAATAATTGGTTGGCGCCTATTTATCCGGATAATGCTATTACTGGTATGACTAGGCTTTGGGCTAAACTCAAAAGGTTAAAGATGGTCCTTAATTGGTGGAACCGGCATATTTTTAAAAATGTTTTTGCCAATATTAAGGAAATGGAAGAGAAAATCAATGGCTTGGAGGATTCTTGCCAAGCTAATCCCTCGCCTGCCAATTGCTCTGATCTCAATGAAGCTAAGATGGTTCTTAGTAAACTGCAATGTCAGGAAGAGATTTTTTGGAAACAAAAGGCTGCTATGAAACATTTGTCGGAAGGGGATAACAATACTAGGTATTTTCATGCTTTAGTTTCTAAAAAACGTGCTATTAATGGTATCCATAGAATTGCTCGTGAGGATGGCTCTTTTGCTGTTAATGATGATGAGATTGCTAATCTTGCTGTTAATTTTTTTAAGAATCATCTTAATAAATCCTTTTGTCCTATTGATATTCATGATCATTCTTTTATCCCTAAGTTGGTTACTCAGGAGGATAATGCTGCTCTCTCGGTTTGTCCTCTTTTGGAGGAGGTTTAGAACACGCTTTTTGAAATGAATGCTGATTCTATGGCTGGGCCTGATGGTTTCACTGTTAAGTTCTTTCAGAAGACTTGGGACTTAATTAAAAAGGATGTTTATAATGCTGTTGTTGATTTCTTTAATGGTAACCCTATTCCTAAATGCTTTTCTTCTACTTCTATCGTTTTGATTCCTAAAACTAATGTGGTTAATTCTTGGAGTGATTTCAGGCCTATTAGCTTGTGCACTGTTTTTTATAAACTTCTTTCTAAAATTTTGGTGAATCGTCTGTCTTTACTTTTGCCCAAGCTTATTTCCCCTAACCAAATGGGTTTTGTTAAAGGTCGTGCTATAGTTGATAATATTCTTCTTGCGCAAGAATTCTGTCAGGATCTGGATATTAACTCCAGAGGGGGTAACATGATTCTGAAATTAGACATTGCTAAGGCTTATGATAATATTAGTTGGAAATTTATTTACAGAATGCTTAACCTTTTTGGTTTTGATGATAAGTTCATTGCTCTTATTACTCTGTGTATTGAAAGTCCTTTTTTCTCTGTCATCCTGAATGGTAACAAGCATGGTTTCTTCAATTCCTCTCATGGTTTGAGGCAAGGTGATCCTATCTCTCCCGCCATCTTTATTCTTGCGGTGGAGTTCTTATCCAGAGGGATTGCTGATTTGTTTTGTAAGTTTCCTAGACTCTATTTTAGAACCCTTGGGGGTATTAATATTTCTCATTTATGTTTTGCTGATGATTTTATTGTGTTTATGAATGCTGCTAAGAATGGTATTTCTAAAATTTTGGATTTATTTAACAATTTTGAAGCTGTTAGTGGTCTCATTTTTAATAAAGGGAAGAGTGGTTTTGTTATTTCTAAAAGGGTTCATCATAGGAGGGTTCTGGAGATTAAGAATTTGACTGGTTTTTCTCAGGTTTCTTTGCCTTTAACTTACTTAGGTATTCCTTATTTAAAGGTAGAAAGAGATCTTTTCTTTTTGATGACCTTATTGCCAAGGTTCAGAAAAAGTTGGTTTCTTGGGATTCGAATTTCTTGAGTTATGGTGGTAGACTTGTTCTTATCAAAAGTGTGCTTGTTTCTATCCCCGTTTATTCTTTTCAAGTCCTGTTTCCTACTAAGCAAATCTGCTGGAGGCTTGAGTGGATTTTTAATAGATTTTTTTTGGAGGGGTTCGTCTAATAACTCTAAAATACATTGGTCGTCCTGGTCTAAGTGTTGTGGCACTACTCAGGAAGGTGATCTTGGTTGTAAGCCCTTGTTGGATATGGCTACTATTTTTTCTTTGAAACTTTGGTATAATTTCAGGATCAATAACTCTTTATGGGCGAATTTCATGAGATCTAAGTATTGTGGGGTGCTTCACCCTTCCATGTGCTCCTATTCTAAAGGTAATTCCAAAGTTTGGCAGCGTATGATACAAGCTAAGTGGTATATTGAGCATTGTCTAGCTTGTTTGGGGTCTTGGTGAGGGTAACCTTTTTTTCTGGCAAGACCGTTGGATTAATGGCATGTCTATTGATGCGCTTATTAATTCTAACTCTTTGAGCCTGGATAAAGTTAACTTCTTCTATTCGGATAGTGGTTGGGATTTGGAAAAGTTAGCTAATGTTATTCCTGATTTTATTTGTACTTTGATTGCTCAAATTCCTATTAACCGCAATGCTAAGGATGTTTTACTTTGTAATTTCACTAAAGATGGTAACTTTTCTTCTAAAGAAGCTTGGCATGTGTTTAGGAAAAGCAAAGAGATTTCTAAACCTTCTAAAAGAATGTGGCATATGAGTATTCCCTACACTATTTCTGTTTTTAATTGGAGGATGCTCAAGAAGTTTGTCCCTACTGATGACATTCTTAGAAAACGAGGTATGTATATTACTTCTAAATGTCAATGCTGCTCTAACACTGAAACTATGCATCACGTTTTCATTTCTTCTCCTATTGCTAGTAAAGTGTGGTATTACTTTGAAGACATTTTTCAGATTAATAGTGGG
>NW_021318832.1:2636973-2640872 GCF_001605985.2 Dendrobium catenatum | reverse complement strand
TATATATATATATGTTATAATTGGGCACTTTTGTTTGTTTGTTTTTTTTTCTAAATGAAGGTAACTACTCTTTCATGAAATAAAAATGATAAAAAATATTGAACCTTCCATATTTTACATAAAAAATATTTTGAGCTGCCAATATAACTTGTAGGTTAGGATCAATCACTTGTAGCTAAAAAAAAAAGACATGAGAGAAATTAATTATAATAATATATCCTCAAGTAATTAAGATTAAGATAAGAAGCCAATTACAACATCCTTTAAGAGGGAAAGACCAAAGAATTATATAATCAGTGGATCCCATCATCTTTTGAGGTGGTGTAAGAGATGCTATTGTCTAACTCTATTTCTTGGCCTCATATCTAGTGATTTTAGAAGAGAGATTGGACAATGAACATTGAAAACTTTAAGAAACAAGCTTTACCAAGGAGGCTCCTCTAGATTCCATAACTAATAAAGTTTCTCTAACTTTCAAGTGGAGAGTCTCATTAGATAAGAATACATTAACTAATAGGAACATGTAGGGAAAATAGAGCTTATGAGAGGCAAGAATAACTTTTAGAGTAAAATTCACAATAGACAAAGGATCTATTATCAAGAAATCTCCCATATGAGAAAGCAATGTATGAAATCAAGGGACATTAGTCATTAGGAAGTAATTAGCGTTGAACAATAATGAACACAAGAAGATAGTTGAGCTCAGATGATAATGAACGTTATACATAGTATGAATCGTGCAAAGGTTAACGACAAAGGATGATTAACATTGTGTAATGATTGACATCAGGTGATGATGAAAATTATGCAATATTAGGCATCAAATGATGATCGAAAAAGAATGGGCGATGATGAGGGTTAGGTGTTGGATGTTGAATGATAGAAGTTGGGTGATGTTAGATCTTAAATTATGGATATAAGGTATGGGTGATGGATGTTAAGCGACGGTGGATTTTAGGTGATAGATGTTTGATGATGAATACTAGTGTGGCTCCTCATTTATAAAGTAGGAAGAAATATGAGATCAAGAAGTGCCAAAATTTTAGAAGTTGGAAAGCTAGAAACAACTAGCTGGTATATGCTCCAAATAAAGGTTAGAGTGCTAAGCCATTTTATTGCTTAAGAAATTCTATTATAAGATTGGATGAGAAAAAATTTTCTTTGACTGAGGATAGAGTACATGACCATAAGAGGTGGATGGTCTGATTGTCAGTTCCACTAATAATAGTCTTCCAATAATGAGCAAAGGATATTATTTTAAAGCAGTTGAAGTCATAAATTTAATGAAGTTAATGGATCAAAATTTTAAGGATCAAATTCATTAGAATATATTTAGGAATATATATAAATTAAACATAGAACCACTAAAAATGATGATAATAGGTTATGGTCTTCGTATCAAAATATTTAATCCTTAAAGGAATTCTATTGCAAGAAATATCTAATTAATTAGAGTTTGTAGGAGTCACAATAATTCTTGGAATTCATTTTGAGAATTGATTTGGGTCATTAGAAAATGGTCACAATATATACAAGGCATACTTTTTAAGAAAAAGTATTCACTTTAGTAAAAGCAATCCAATATCACAAACATCCATGAATTATTCACCTATATAGCTCACTTAAATTTTAGGAAGTCCATATGTAGAAGGATAAAGTGCATGAAATCCACAATGTCACATTGCAATCTAAGATCATAGATTCGTCATGTGTGAGGAGAGCAAGTCCAATATCATCGACTTGTTAGCGAGTTAACTAATTGAGTTGGCTATCACACACCTCCTAGTGCTTGACCATACACTATATGGAGAAAAAATAGGACATTTTGATTCATTTGTATGGTTCATGTGATTTGACCACATTAGTTCATGCCCTAAATATGCTCATATTCATATGTTCTTGGTGTCATTAGAATTAACTAAAGTAGCAAGATGGTATTTAAATTATAAGTATACAAAATTTGAGATCATTTGTTCTCAAATTGACTTTCTTGATTTTGATTCAGCCATTTGAGTGCTTTGAGATTAAAAAATTGTGACAAAATTATGCATGATTGATTAATAAGACTTTTTATGATCCCGATAAGAATAATAAATGAAACTAAATTCAATATTAATTTGATTGCTTGTGTATTAGAAATATAACAAAAATACTAATTAGCTATTTCTACTATGGAATTTGAAGATTAGACCTATAACATAAAATTAGAATAGAGTTATAATCTTTAAATAAATTGATCCACACAAAATGATTTTTGTTGAGTTATATAAACAACATCAACTATATATATATATATATATATATATGTGTGTGTGTGTGTGTGTGTGTGTGTAATGATCAATGTAAGAATCTCAATAAAAAATCCACAATGATCAATAAAATCTCAAATATTTTTGGATTTTATTTGTGGCGTAGTATTGTTTATATTCTTAAAATTTATAACAAGCTTTATACAGGCTAAAAGGGAAAATAAAATAAACAACATTCGTCCAAGAAAGGTCACTACCCAGAAACCGGCCTTCATAACCCTAAGATATTGCCATGTCCATTTGGAGGTATGCAGAAGTGTAGAATAACCCAATCAAAGCCCTTAGTAGTAAGGTCCCATTTTTGTTAAATGAATGATTGTGTCAACTATCTAACACTAAGGACAAATCCTAATGCCCTGTCAAACTCGCTGATAAATTTCTTTAGCAGGCTAATATTGGGGCCCAATGCCAAATACTCAAGCATTTATACTCCCTCAAATAATGTACATTATTGTGAAAAATTAGGACCTTTTAATATCTCTAGAAATTATGGAGGTGAAGAGCTAGCACATATGACATATAGTGAAATCGTCTGGTTGTTAAATAGATGAGATGCAGCATATACATTTCACATGACATCCATGCATCAAATGATTTGAGAACTTCTTTTAAATTGTGTTTTGAGCTCCATAACATTTGTAAAAAAATATTAAAACAATTCTAGAATAAAATCTCCAACATGTTCATTTTCCTCTAAATAATGTAAAGTGGTGTAGTGATGCAATTAAAGTCTAACTTATCAAAGTGTCTTGGCTTAAGTGGTATACTTGTTTCAAGCACCAATCTTAGTAGATAAATATCTAATGAATTTGTTTTAATCGAGATTCTATGGTGGCTGTACTAATTTGGCTTTAGAAGATTTTGATTTGAATGTGATGAATATTGATAAAGTTGATTTCTCTATAGGTTATGGTAAGAAGAACAGGAAAAAGAAATCTAAAATTTTTTGAGCTGCTCCTTTTGTGTGTTGGGTTTTCTAGTGGTTCTTGATTTGCATTTCTCCAGTTTGCTGGTTGGTGGGTTCTCTTATTGTGGTTTGTGGTTTGTTCTCTATGATTTGTTGGGTCTTTCCTTAGCTTTTTTTATTTTACTGTTTTGATTTCTCACTCTTCTTAATCAAGCAATTTTGCAGGTTTTTTTGCTATTTGAATCTTTCCCTGTTCGGTTGTTGTGGCCCTTCTAACTGGTTTGTTTTTGGGTTGCTCTGCTCTTCTGAAGCATTTTTTGCATAGCTTTGTGGACCTTGATATCTTGCACCTTGGTGGTATTCTGTCTTAGCTGGTTTTGGAGCTTACTTGTTTCTCTCTAGGATTTCCTTTTTGAGGGTTAGTTTTTTGTCTCCATGTTTGCTTTTTTTCTTTTGCTAATTATAATAGGTAAGATCATAGGCTCATAAGTTTTACATATTATACTGTATTTTTAGAGAGCCTTTGATCTTTTAAGGACTTTGTACATTTTTTTCTAATTAACGTGTAGATCCCTCTGCAAATTTTAACTATATATATATAATGAATTTCTTCAAATTCATGTTGACTTAATATCTACAATTGATCTTATGACCATCTTATATTTGCAATGGTCCTAATGCCG
>NW_021318832.1:2581066-2636873 GCF_001605985.2 Dendrobium catenatum | reverse complement strand
TATATATATATATATATATATATATATATAGTGAGATAAAATTTAACACGTAGACCCCTCAGTGGATTTTAATTAAAAATATATATATATACTGAGATAAAAACTTCTTAGTGTTATTGTTGTGTAGATCTGTGCCTCCATACAGAGGTAGATTTAGGAAGAGCTTAGGATAGCCACACAATTCTTCGCCTTGAATTTTTTTTTTTCTCTTAGCACAATAAACCGTTTAAAGAATTTTCTCTCCATAATAAATGAATTTGCTCAGAGTTCTAAGAAATAAATTTCTTTTCTATTTTACTCTTAAGATTATGTATGTCATAATCTTATTCTGCCTAACCTAGGAAAAAGTTGATTTTGCCTCTGTATATGAAACTTTAATCAAACAAAAAATTTAATTAAGGTGAAGAATTCGGCTTGATTTAGTAGATTAATTTAATTTGTTTGATTGTAGAGAGGGTTTGAATGTAGGTTTATCAGGATAACAAAATCAGGGTTTAAAGCTCGCTGATCAGTTCAGATCAAAATTTTTTAGTTAGCAGTAGTTGTAATTAAAAATTTGCTTCAAAATTTTCTTGTTTCATGATTGAATTGCTTGATCCGAAGAGATGATTTAAACTAAAACTGTAGATTGAATTTAATTTCTCAGCAATTTTAAAGTTAGCAGTATATAGTTGTAAGCCCAATATTTCTCAGATTGAGGTGATATGAAATATTTAGTTGTGCAAATTATAATGTAAGAGTTTCACAACTTTGAAAGAGAAGTTACTAATTAGGCTTTATTTGAGACTATTTTCTTACTGTTTTTTAAAATAATTTTTTAATACAAAAATTTTAATTTTTGTACTAAAAAGCGGCTTAAAAAACAGTAAAAAAGACTTCCCAAATGAAGTCTTAAGTTGCATCAAAGAAAAAAAAAAGTTTCACAATATCATCTGTTCATTTTAGGCATATGAGAAGCAAGAACATATTTTTGAATGATTTTTTTTTTCTAATCGAATACTTCAATCACCTGAATGAAACTTACACACTAGTAATTGAATTTCTCTCTTAATTCTCTCTCTCTCTCTCTTCTATCTTTTTATTATTCTTATGATTTATAATAATATAAACAAAATAAAGAAAATCAATTTGGAAAAAAATAAAATAAGCCGAGACTCCAATGAAAGGAAATTCAAGCTGCTCTATAAGATAGTCAATCTACCTTCTCGGTTCATCAAATACTGCTAAAGAAAGCTTTACCATGCAAACATATACTGTGCGTATTATTTTCATAGTGTAAAGTATCATTATATGCAGACCTCACCAACATTCTCCTCTAACCCCTTTTGTCGTCTCTCCATTGATCGGTCTGTATTTTATTTTAATAAGCAATCCATATTTGATATGAAATATTCAAAAGAATGAAAGCATGGCAACAATAGTACAGACGACAGGCAAGTTAGGTCAGCCACAAAGTGAGAGAATATGAGACAGAGGAGAGAGAAAATATTTTATAATTGTTGCATGATATTTTACATATGATAATAATAAATGATAGATAATTGAATGGAAAAATTACTGTAAGATATCCATTGTGATGGAGCCCTTTACATTTGAGATAATTGGAGTTTTTCAGAATATGTTACTTATCAGTTGGATTAGATATGATTTTTTGTTCAGATTTGTATTTCAGAGGTTGTTGGTTTATGCTATATATGCAATGCGAATATTTCGGGTATTTGGTTTACTAGCTTATCTAGTTATGTCCATTATGTACAACTCTCCTTGGCCTATTGGTTGAGAGCTTAGGCTTCCAACTAAGAGGTCCAAGGTTCGAGTCTATGTGTATGCGTTGTGTGTGTGAGTTTGTCTTAAATGGCCTAAATGTCCAAAAAAAAAAAAAGTTATGTCCATTATATCTATTTTAATTTATTGTACTTTTTACTTCTACTATCTTTGTTGTATTAACTTTTTGTGTTGGAGTTCTGTTCTTTTGTAGGTAGGGAAGTTGGGAGGATTACGGTAGTGGTTTTTGCAGAAAGATTTTGTTGATTGATTACTTTTGGATCTTTCTTTTTTAGGCGCTAGCTTCATGCCGCCCTAGATTGTATCTAGACAATTTTGTATTTTGAAGTAGTAGGGGACTTTCGGCTCGTAGATTTTCTTTATTTAATTTTTGTGTAGCTCTTCGAGCATTAGTGATCAGTTGAAGGTCCCCTTAAAGACATTTTAATTTTTTATTTATATTAATATGTAGGTCCCTCCGGGATTTTCCCCTTAAAAAAAAATTGGAGTTCATTGTAATACATTTTAGATAAGATTATTTTAATATCGCTTTTTCATAATAAATAACTATGAAGAAATATTTTTAATTAATGGAGGTAAATCTAAAGGGGTGCTAAGAAATTTTCAATACTCTTTACATGGCCTCATTACTAGCAAGAAACATTGACTAATTTAAATTCAAGCAATAGTCAAGCTGTTTTGAAAAAAAAATTAGAACTTTGGGCTGAGCATTATCAGGAGGCCAATTGCAATGCTGTCGTAGTCGTCTAACAAGTGCCATGGCTGCCGTTCACAAGCTCTCAAATACTTTTATCATGGCTGGTGTGTGGCCATTTTGCAGTTTTGGCTGAGGAAAAAAGCACACTTGTCAATGTCATGGGTCCCTTGAAGAAGAATGAAAACAAAGGCAAAACTGTGAAGAACATGGCGCTACTGTTAACTTCAGCCTACCCAGTCCCTCTGGCCTGCAGCGTCCTTCTTTGTTTCTTCTTTTAAAAGAGCCAAAGCCAAGTATTAATTGATTTACTGTTCATACTCCATCGCCAAACTTTTTAGGTTTTACCACCACAAGTTATCTATTTGGCTTCTTATATCTTTCTCAATTTTAATTCCTAGTCATAAATACATTTATATGGATGGAGGAGTACTTAGCTATCTCTATCTCTGTATATTTTTCTGATTAGTTGTTTACTATTTAGTTATATGTACTGGTATATATCTGAATTGCAAATTGCCATTTAGTTATGAAGTAATCTGTTCAGTCTTATAAGTTGATTTGTTCAGAATTTTTATTATCTGTTTGCACTCATGCAGGATAAGTATAATTATTTTGGTCTACATATTATTTTATTTTATTGGATATTTAGGACTTGGCATTATATATAAATATATTTAGATGTTCTTCTTATTTTTTAATTAACAAATAGAAAAGAAAAGATGTTTTGAAATTTTATGCCATAGAAAATTTGGGGCAACTAACAAAGTATTTAATATTTTAGCTTTGTACAAAGATCTGACACGTACACATAGAAATTGTAAGAAATAGTGAAAAATTCAAAAAAAGGAAAAAATCAAAGTGCTTAGCCTACTTGCAATGATACATTATATAATTATTGCTACAAAAATTTACCATTCTTCACAATTAAAGAAGATGATGTTACACATTGAACACAATTATTTGATTCTTGATGTAGAGCTTGGATGATAATAGTTAAGTTTTTGGTAGTTCTTGAAACCCCAATGTGAAAAATGTGGCTCTATTTTTAACTTTTTGAAAGGGACGTTTTGATAAATTAGGATAAAAATATAAAACTCCCAATTAAATAATCCATATTAATCATCTTGATCATAGCTAATTTATCCAGCATTTGAGTACTTTAATGATGTCATAATCATCTTAAGCTTGTTGGATTCATTTTGTCAAGCCACTCACTTTTTTTCCCCATCAAGCCACTCACTTTTATTATTTTCTGCTAGATCTGTAGCTTACGTTGATTTTATTTGGAGTCCTAACTCTCTCTTTAGTAATGCAGAAAAACTAACTTGTTATTGTTGCTTTCCAAATCTACGGCATTCACCATCATGAGAGCCTTGATCTCATCTCAATTCTTCACCCAATGAATTTGTTGTACCCTATCAAGCCAACTATTGCTATAATTAGTTACATTGTTCATGGTGATTTTCTATATATTGTGAATTATATTATAAGTAATGCCCCCATATCTCTTTTTTTTTTTTCCTTCAATCTAAAACTACTATCACTACATATTACCAAGATAAACTTGTCCTACAAATCCCTAATTTAAGACTTTGAAATTTTCATTAAAAGGAACATTTATGATTAGTAGACCGGCACTTTTTCACTTTATTAGTTCTTCTCTAGAATCCAAACAATATATTGGTGATTGAGGACTAGATTGAGGACTACACTATTTTTTTTATGAAGAAATATTGATTATTGAAATACCATTAATGAGGTTATCATAATGGACACTAAACTTTTAGTTCTTTAACAAATCATCCATTATCCCATGTAGATTGTTTTCTAATATTTATGACCACACATAATTGACAAAATCTTTATTTACTCATTGGACTCTTTATGAATATTGGTCCACACGTTGGTTGCCCTAAGCGCCGTCTCGGACGATTTAGGGTCTTGGGCGATTTAGGGTTTCCGCTCTTCCAACCTCTCTCCATGCTTGATCCTCCTCCGGCCTTTGAATTTTCTGCTTGGCTTTCGGCCTTCTTTTTGTTTTGTGAGCTCTTTTTTCTCTGGTGCACTGTTTGGGCTTCTTCGATGGCAGGGGTTCCGACCTCCAACCCTTGGAGGAAGGCAAGACCAGCCCGATCCATGGTCTTAACAGAGGCTTTTTCAACTTGGAAGGTGATGAAGTTTCAAAAATCTCCTACTCGTTCTTTCAAAGACATGCTTTCTGCTAATCTGATGGCAGGTGATAATATTCTGATATTAAATCAAATGATTTTTAATGGCGTTCCGGCCATCCTTCTTTCTGATGAGGATGTGCTTAAATTGGCATCTCCTTTTCAGTTCACATTAATTGGTAAGTTTGGTCTGCGTAAACCAAACCTGGATTCGATTCATCAATTTTTCGGTAACCTAAAATTATCTGATTTTTTTTTTCTGTTGGTTTGATGGATGCTCGGCATGTTGCGATTCAACGTTCAAATGATTTGGACTACAATAGGATTTTTGCTAGGAGAGCTTATTTTATCAACAATTGCCAGATACGTGTTCTTAAATGGACTCCATTTTTTAATGTTAAAGAGGAATCTCCGATAGTCCCGATTTGGATTTTGTTTCCTAATTTAAGTTTACATTTTTTTAACCCAAAAGTTCTGCATGCTCTTGGTACAATTTTTGGTCGTCCCTTGCAAACCAACCAGGCCACAGCAACACGAACCCGTCCTTCTGTGGCGAGGGTTCTTGTTGAAGTCGATATCTCTAAAAAGCATGCTAAGGAAATTTGGGTGAGATCAAAAGCTTTTGGTTATTTACAAAAGGTTGAATTTGAGAAAGTTTCAGATTTCTGTTCTCACTGTAAAATTCATGATCATGCTGTTTCGAAATGCTTTAAGTTACATCCTAATTTGAAAAAGAAACCAGTGAATAATACAGAATTGCATGAGATAAATCAGAGTATTTTAGATGTTGTATTACCTGTTTCTACTATTGATATTACTGGAACTGAAGTTCCTATTGCTCCGGGTGCTAATACGAGGGTTCCTGATCCCGTGAATCATGTTTTGCAGGGTAACAAAGATCTTGCTTTAAATGATATTAGTGATGTGAACAATGTGGTGTTTAATGTAGGTGATAAGAAACCGAACATTTACGTTTCTATTGACTAGATGCTTAATATTGCTAAGGCTAATCAGTTTCCTATGCCTAATCCTGTGAATGCCCCTGTCGTTGAAATTAATAGTATTGATAATGAAATTTGTGAAGAAGGGGAGTTTATCCCCAACGCTGGAAAGGATGTGTTGAATGATGATTTGGGAAGCGATGAAAAAGAGGATTCCATGTCATCTAATGGTGTTGGTACTAGCTTTAATAAAGAATATGAGGATGAATTTATAAAGGTAGTTAAAAAAAACGGTAAGAATATTAAAAATTTTTTACCTGTTACGCCTCGCTCTATTAGAACTAAAACTTCTTAAAAAACTTGCAATGGTTAATGCCCTCATTTGGAATATTAGAGGTATTGGGGGTAATGATTTGCTTACTAGAGTCAAAAATCTTTGTAGGATTCACAATATTCAAGTGTTGGTTTTACTTGAGTCATTTATTTCTAGGGATAAAATTGATAGTACTGCTATTTGTTTGGGTATTTCTTTGAATTTTGCCAACTGTTCAAATAAAATTTGGATTTTCTAGAAGAATGCTGTAAATTTAACTATCTTAAAGGATTGTAATAAAGTGGTTAATGTTAACATTGTTTATTTTAACTTTACTTGCGATGCATCTTTTGTCGATGCCTCTTTCACTAGAGTAGGCCGCTTTGTTCTTTGGGAGCAATTATCTTCTTTTGCCGCTGCCTCTACCAAACTGTGGTGTGTTGGTGGGGACTTTAATACTATTTGCAATGTTAATGAGAGAAGAGGGGTAATTCTCCTTACAAAAATTCTATGGAGGATTTCAACTCTATGATTAGTGATTGCAATTTACATGATATTGATTTTTTTGGTAGTGCTTTTACTTGGAGTAGAGCTAATTTATGGCAAAGACTGTATAGGATTTTATTTAATAATGATTGGCTGGTTAATTTTCCTATAACACATGTTGAACATTTGAGTAGAATTGCTTCTGATCATGTGCCTTTACTTTTGATTATTGATTTTATTAAACTTCAGTTTCCTTCTGCTTTTAATCTTCAGAATATGTGGTTATCTCATAAGGAATTCAGTAATGTTATTCATAATAACTGGACTGCACCTATAGCTCCGAATAATGATATCTATGGTATGCCTAGGCTTTGGGCCAAGCTTATTAGATTGAAACAAGTGTTAAGGTGGTGGAATAAAAACATTTTTAAAAACATTTTTTCTAATATCAAGGAGGCTGAAAAGGAAGTGATGGAAATTGAGAAGGATTATATGAAAAATCTTGGTTTTGATAATAATGCTGCTCTTAATAATGCTAAAATTAAGCTTGGTCTTTTGTAAGATCAAGAGGAAACTTATTGAAAACAGAAGGCTGCCTCTAAATTGATTATTGAAGGAGATAGAAATACTAAGTTTTTTTATGCTTTGGCTAAGAAGAGAAATATGAGAAATCATATTTTTAAAATGTTGAATGAGGAAGGAGAAACTCTTGATAATGAGGATGACATTATTAGTTCTAGGGTCAAACATTTCAAGCAGGTTTTTAATAAGAATGTTAATATTATTCCTATATCTAACCCGTACATTGTTCCTCATTGTATCAATGATAGTGATAATCAAATATTGGTTCAAATTCCTTCAGAGGAAGAAGTTTGGAATACCATTAAGAATATGAACAACGATTCTGTTGCAGGTCCGGATGATTTTACCTCTAAATTTTTTGTTAAGTCTTGGAATATTATTAAGCTAGATGTTTTAGAGGCGGTTAAAGATTTCTTTGAAGGTAGCTCTTACCTGAAATTTTTCTCTACTACTAATATTGTTTTAATTCCTAAAAAGGATGATGCTAACAATTGGAACGATTTTCTTCCTATCAGCCTTTGTTCTTTTTTCAATAAACTCATCTCTAAAATTACTTCTAGGCTGATTGATATTTTTCCTATAATTATTTCTGTTAATCAAACTGGTTTTGTTAAAGGCAGGAGTATCTTTGATAATGTTTTGCTTGCTGAAGAGATTATTCATGACATCAATGCTAAGGTGAAGGGTGGTAATATTATCTTCAAATTAACTTGATATTACAAAAGCTTATGATAATTTGAATTGAAATTTCCTTTACAATGTTTTATAGTTATTTGGTTTTAGCCAATCTTTTATTCAATTGGTGAAAAATAGCATTGAAAATAGCTTTTCTGTTATCATTAATGGGAGAAATCATGATTTTTTTAAGTCTGCGTAAGATTTGAGACAAGGTGATCCGTTATCGCATGCTCTTTTTATTATTGCCATGGATTACCCTCTAGGGGGTTGGAGTTATACAAAAGACATCTTGTTTTGCTTTAACGTAATTTGGGGGGTATGCCGATTACTCATCTTAGTTTTGCTAATGATTGTATAATTTTCTCAAAAACATTAAAGTGTTAGTTCAATTTTTAAGTAAATTTCAGAATATGAGTGGTTTGGAAATTAATAAAGATAAAAGTAGTTTTTTGGTGTCTAAAGGGGTGAATCAGGGTAGAATTAATACTATTAAACGTACATGTGGTTTTAATTGCATTTCTTTACCTATCAAGTACTTGGGTACACCGATTTTTAAAGGGAGAAAA
Organism: Dendrobium catenatum; assembly: GCF_001605985.2. Classification (NCBI taxonomy): domain Eukaryota; kingdom Viridiplantae; phylum Streptophyta; class Magnoliopsida; order Asparagales; family Orchidaceae; genus Dendrobium; species Dendrobium catenatum. Next base: position 2,628,657 of record NW_021318832.1, on the reverse strand, counting down.
AGGAATCAAATTTTCGAAGAGATTATTACGGCTTTTTAAAAGAAAATTGCAAATTGGAATTCTAACTTCCTGTCTTTTGGTGGTAGATTGGTGTTGATCAAAAGTATTTTAAATTCCATTCCCATCTATACTTTTCATACTTTGAATCCTACTGCTTCTATTTGTTTGAGAATGGAAAGATTGGTAAACAAGTTTTTTTGGGGTTACAAAAACAATAGTAATTGCATCTATTGGTCCTCTTGGAACAAAGTTTGTGGGGCTTTAAATGTGACGCCCCAGGCATCCATAGTGAAAGGATTCGTCTGACATTCTGATCGAACTCCATTCCAGTTGCCTTGCTCGGACCTGAAATTGTTAACCACATATAATGAGCTTTACAAAGCCCAGCAGGTCTTAAGGATTTTACATTAAATGAGGGTGGTTTAGGGTGCAAAAATTTTATGGATACTGTGAAAGCTTTTTCTTACAAATTATGGTTTGTTTTTATATCTAACATGCATGAGTATTTGGGCTCAAATCATGAATACTAAGTACTGTAAAGGTTTTCACGCTAATTATTGTACTTATAAAAGATCCGATTCTCTGGTTTGAAAAAGGTTTTGTAACATTAAATGGGAAGCGGATCATTTAATTCAATGGGGTTTGGGTAAAGTGGACATCTCTTTCTGGCAAGATAATTGGTTAGGTTGTGGTTCCATTGATAATCTATTAAACACTTTTACTTTGATTAATACTAAGGTGTATGAGTTCTTTGATAATGGGACTTGGAATGTTAATAAACTTCGTGAATGCATTCCTTGGGATTTATCGAGCATTATTGTTGAATTGCCTTTACAATTACAGTGCAATGATTGTCTTTTATTTAAATCTTCTCCTTCGGCGAATTTCAATCTTAAAAATGCTTGGAAGAACTTTCGTATTAAGTATAGTAAGTCGGTGATTTTCTTCGCTATTTGGTACAATAACATTTCGTTATCTTATTCCATTCTTGCTTGGAGATGCATGAAAGGTCTTATTCCTATTGACACTGTTCTTATGAAAAGAGGCTTTAGTTTCACGTCTAAATGTCAGTGCTATTCTAAAATTGAAAATTTGGTGCACATCTTTGTTAATGGTGATATAGCAAAGAAAGTTTGGAGTTTTTTCTTTGACATTGCTCAAAAAGAAAATTCTGAGCAGTATGATTTTTTTTTTGGTTAAAACCCACCTACGGGCTTACGCGTTAATTAAGGAAAAATTACACAAGTCCTTAAAGGGAATTCTAGCCCGCTAACGCTTAAAGAGCTACAATAAAAAAAAGAAAGAAAACCTAAGAGCCCGAATTCCATGCTAAACAAAATACAATGAGCACTAATAACATTCTAAGGTCCCAAAAAACCTTGGGAAAAGAAAAACAAAGACAGCTTAATCTAACAATCAGCACACGAACCCTGCACAAAACGAGCGCGATGCTCCAAAAACCTGCACACCAGGCAAGCAGAGGTACAAGAAAAAGATTAAGCCATCCGACAAAAAAACAGGGAACAAAATACATAATGCAGCTGTGTAAAAAGAAACTCCCTGAACGAACAAACAGCCGGCCCAGGTTCCGCTCAATCCAGCAGCACCCAGCACAAACAATCTCCAACAGGGACAAAATGAAAGAAAAGTGCAGCAGCTAATTCCAGGAGTAGAACAAAACAACCTCAGTGAAGAAGCCAGCAGAGAACAGTGAAACAAATAACACATTAAAAAGCCCAGCAACCAACAAACAGAGGAGAAACACCCCAACCAAGAATAGACCGAATATTAACCCAAAACATAGGGAACTTTCCTCTTATCCAAATTGATCAAGCCTTGAATATGCACCGGCAAATTAGAAAAAGTAAGATCAATAATGTCAGAAAACCTGGTACCAAAAAGGGCCAAGGCACTGGCCGCAACATTAATCTATTATTAACGTTTGGGTTACCAAGTATAAAGGTCATATTTATAATTTATTGCCTATTCTTATTTTATGGTACCTAATTTGGAGAGCTAGGAATGAGGCAAACATAATGAGATTAAAATGGATGCCTTGCAAATTATTGCTAATGTTAAATACAAAATTTTACAGCTTCATGCACTAACATGATTTCGGCAAAAAACTTTAAAAACTCTGTTGGTTTGGCTTTGCATCTGGGTATTTCTATGAATTCTGATTCTTTTATTACTGTTGATAAAATTGTGAGGTGGCTGAAACCCGAACCCCCTTTTTTTAAGCTAAAATATGATGGTTCGATTGTTGTGAATGCTGCGGGTATGGGTGATATTATTCGTAACCTACAAGGTGATGTTATTATTGCTTATGCTGCTCCTTTAAATCATTGTAAGGTTATTTATGCTGAGTTCATGGGGTTGTCTTTTGGTCTTGAATTTTTCCATAGAAAAAGCTTACTGAATGTGGCTATTGAGGTGGATGCCTTGAGCTTAATCCAGATTATTCAAAAGGAGAATATGGGTCATCCTGATCTTTTCTATATTATTCCAAAAATTAAATTGTTTCTTGCTGACCTCCATTATACTATGGCCAATATTTTTCGTGAAGGAAATGTCTGTGCTAATTGGTTGGTCAAGTTGGGCTGGCAGTGTTTTTCGGTTAAGGAATTTGAAGCATCAAATCTGCCTGCTATGTTAAGAGGTTTAGTCAAGCTTGATAAACTGGGTTTACCTTATATTAGAACATGATAGTGTTGCTTTCTTTTTGTCTCGTTTTTTGGTTTCGTTCCTACTATCCATTATTATATCTGCTGGTTGGGTTATTTGGCTCTGTTCTGCCTGGATGTGCATCTTCTTTTTTTTGGGCTTCAGATTTCTGTATTGGTTCTGGTATTTTTGGAAGGGGAGTTCGTATGTTTTCGGGTGCTGGAGGTTTTGGGTTTTGCTGGCTTGGCTCACCCGGAGGTTTATGTGTTTTTTATTTTGTTTTGGAACTAATCTTGGTTTTTTTTTTTGTTTCTGGTTCTGCTGGATGGCTGTGCCTTTACAGTTAACTGTGTCTATTCTTCTGTGGCTGGACCATTCTGGGACTTCTACATTTGCAACTGGTTATCTTTGTTCTTTGACTGTTGTTTTTCCTTTAGTTTCTTTTGTGGTCTTTTTGAAGGTTCACTTCCACCTTGAGGGAGTTTTTGGCAAGAAAGATTGTGCTGATTGTTTATCTCTAGATCTTTCTATTTTTTGGGCGCATTTTTCGTGCCGCCTTAGGTGTATATAGGCTATTTTGTATTTTGTGTAGATGGGGATAATCGGCCCTTAGGTTTTTTTTCTCTCTTTTAATGATTGTAGCTCCTCGAGCATTAGTGGGCTGATGGTCTCCTTAAGGACTTGTAATTTTGTCTTATATTAACGCGTAGACCCCTCTGTGGGTTTCAACTAAAAAAAACTCATTGGACTCTTTATATGAAAATCCTTTACAATTTACATGTGGACTCACCTGCTGTATAAGTATCAAGGTCCTCGATCACTCGAGTTCTTATGAAAAAAAAATAATTGATATCTCTCCAACTTTTTCAAAGAGATCATTTGTATATAGGTTTTTAAGAGAAAAAATAATTGGCAAAACATAATCTGAGAGGAGACTAGTGAATCAGGAAGCGCCATGTGTCCCTCCCGCCGCAACAAAAAAATTTAATTTATTTTAACTTAATTTTAAATCATTTTAAAACTAGTTTTTTTTTAATAAATCAATTAAAAAAAATTTTAATAATAAAAAATAAGTATAATACATCAAATTGTTCAGATTTTCAAGATCTTTAATTTAAAATTAAAATTACTTTAAAATATTTTAAATAATTTTAAACATTTAATATTTGATATTTTAATTATTATTTAATTAAAAATAAATCTATTTTTTTTTTTCAAATTTTTATAATAAAGAGGAGGACTACTCGTCAACACTACCACTACTACTTAGTCTACTACTACTACTTAAATGACACGCCATAGTGGGAAAGCATGCAGCCTCTTGAAAGCTATGCATCTTTCATTATTTATTATTTATTAATACAGCATTTATTTTTATTTTTTAAATTATTACTATTCCATTATATTCTTCTAAATATTCACTTATTATTTATTGTGCATAACAAAATTTCTAGTGATAGAGAGAATTTTACATCATAATTTTGTATAAAGATCCAGCACACAGATATATAAATAAAAAGCACATATGAGAATCTAAAATTTTTGGAAAGGAAAAAGTGTTGATGAAATGATCTACTATGTGAGTAGATATCATTCTTTCAATTAATGAAGACATTATTACAAAAGTTTAGAATACAAGTTTGTCGTCCTATGAATATGGTAGAGAATGTTAGAGATACAATAAAGGGAGATGATGGCTATCAGCTGATATTAATTAGTCAGGTAATGATGATTAGGTGATGTGTATGGACGATGACAATAAAAAATGGTGGTTGAGTATATAAGGGCATGCGTGCGGGCGGTAGTGATTAGGTGATGACAATCAAATGAAGAGAGTTGGATAATATTGAATAAGTGATGGTCGGACGATGACAATTACTCATGGTGATTGTTAAAGTCGAATGTTAGGCCGCAAAGCTCTAGTGCACTTCAAAACTTAAAGGCTCCCAAGCTCAGGTCGAGGTCGTTTTTATGTGGAGAATGTGTGTTTATTTATAATTTTTTAGGGTGATATGTTGGTAATTCTAATCAAAATATCAAAATACTCTATAAGACATCGGACCAGTGTTGATTTTTTTAATTATTGATAATTTTTTTAAGTATTGATCTCCTAGCAATGTGGACTCTCATCCTATGATTATTGAGATTCAGTCCCTTGCTTTAGATACTGATAATGTTTTGACAGATAATAAATGATCATTGTCTTAAAGAAAATTATGATGGTATTGACCTTATGGTTATTATTCCTAATATTAGTGATAAATTAAATGGTGATTAGGGTATTCAAAGTACGTAGTTGTATTTCTTATGAGGTTGTTATTATGACCCCAATTACTTCTATGGAGGTTCAAGATCGATATGGGTGATCCAAATTTGACTACTAAGTCTAATCATTTTCAAGTTCTTTCAAAAATTTCCCTTGAGTCCTCAAATGAAGAATTAATGCCCCTATGTAAATTCTAACTGTACCTAGGAAGATGGGGAAATTAGATATGATATTGATTTAATTTTTGGAATCAAGAATGTTCATGATCTTAATGATATACATGATTCATTCATTGATTTTAAAATTGATTCCAATAAAAAGAAAAAAAAAGGAGTTATAAAAAGGAAAAAAAATCACAATTTGATGGCTTATGCTTCTAGGCTAACTAGATCTAAAGCTTCATCAAAATATGATTTTTTATAATTAATTTTCTTATTTGAAATGCTAGTGGTGTGAGAAACTTAGCTACTCGCTCACATTTTCGTAATCTTTGCTTTATTAGTAAAATTGTGTTTTTATCTATACTTGAACCTTTAGTTGAGGTGGCTAAGATTTCTCTTTGTCAACATCATTTGGGTTTTTCATATTCTTGTGCTAATTCTAATGGTAAGATATGGATTTTTTGGAAAGAAGAGATCCAAATTAATACTATTGTTTATTTTCATCAACTTATGTACTGTTCATTATCCATCAATAAAAAAGTTTTCATGGGTTTTATATGTTATGCTAGCAGCACTAGAATTAGTAGGCTCACTTTATGGCAGCAATTAATTGACTTTGTTGGTACTTTTAATGGTCCTTGATTTGTAGGGGTGATTTTAATATTATTACTAATGCTCAATAAGGAATTTGTGGGTCTCAACCTTCATATAGCACTATGGAGGATTTAATAATATGACATTAATTTTATTGGTGCTAGATTTACATTGTCTAATTATAGAATATGAAAAAGATTAGACATTAATATTATTTTTAATATGGACTAATGGATCTCTTCTTTCCATATAAACTTGTATAGAGTATCTTTATAGAACTAACTCTGACCATACTCCTCTTCTTATTTGCATTGATCATATCTCCTCTTTTGGCTTTGCTTCTTTTCAGTTTCAAAATATGCGGCTTCTCTCTAAAGATTTTTTCAAGATGGTTTAGAAGAACATGAATGCTCCTGTGACTAGTCCTGGTTTTATAGATCCTATGAAAGATAATTCTTTTGTTATTGTGGATATCATGGGCACTAATAATGTCTTGGTTACTAATCCTACTTTTGTTCCTAATACTAATATTTCTGGCATTCATCCTGCTAGCTAGTCATGGTATTAAAGATCCTGTGAAGAATGTGGTCTCTAGATTATATGTTGATGTGGATCTTGTGGATTTTCCTACTATATGGCTCACGGTAGTTTGGATGTTTCTCGTTTGGTGCATATAATTACTATATATTGTTCCCCTATTTTTGATGATGTTCTTTTAAAACTGGGAGCAGAGAAGCATAATGTGGATTTTCTCACTATTGAGGATCCTTTTGATCATTCTAATGTGTTGAGCCCCTATACTCATTCGAGATCTAATTATTGGAGAGATGGGGAGGTTCAATTTATTCATTAATGATGGTTCTGTTAATAATAATCAAGATGATTATGATTTGAATGTTGTGCATAATCTTAATGATGGTTTCTTCATAATTATTGGTATGAAAAATAAAAACATAAAACTGGGCCAAAATTTCAAATACTATGAAGGAAGGTTAACTAGATCAAAGTTCTCGCTACTTCTTCTTCTAATGCCTATTTATGTTTGCTTTTCTGCTGGGGTTTGGTTCTCTATTTTTTTGGTGCCTTCCTTGCTTCTATTTGTATTTTTATGTTTATGTCTGGTTGGTTTGTCATTGGTTGTGTGTTTTAGGCTATTGGGGTTTCGGGGTTAAGAGCCTCTTTTGTTCTTCTAGCATATGGTTCTGGTATGGGGTTTGGTGGCTCTGGTTGTGTTGTTGGGTTTTTTTAGGTTGGCGGTTGGTGGGATATTTTTTGGGCCTTTTGGTTTTTGGGTTTTGTCCTTTTATGCTTAGTTGCTTCTTTGGTCTGGTGTTTGGTGGCATATCCTTTGGATTATGTTTGTTTTGCATTGGAATTGGTGGTGCTTTCACTCCTTTCCTGTTTTTGTGCTTAATTCATTTTTGCTTGTAAGTTTTTTTATTGCAAGTTTGGCTCTGAATTTGGTCTTTGGATTCACTGCTGGTTGGCTTGGTTGGATTTCCATCTGTTGTTGTTGACTAGGAATGTTGATGGGATCTCATTACTAGAGGTTGGCTTTTGTTTCTTGTGTCATTTTGTTGATCTGCATCGTAATTATTACAGGTGACATTTTTCTTGCTTTTATGCTTCTTGGTTTATCTATGCTAGGCCTCATTGTTTTTTTTTCTCTGTTTCTCTTCTACGTAGTTTAGATTATTGGCTCATAGGTTTTATTTTCATTTCTTATATAGCTCTACGAAGCATTTGATCCATTTATAAGGACTTGTAACCCTTTTTTTGAATTAACCCGTAAGCCCTTTGTGGGTTTAGAACAACAAAAAAAAAAAACAATATTTTTGAAGGGTGGAAAAAAAATTCCAATAAAATATGTTTTGTTTGAACATAATTAGTAAAGCATTTAAAAAAGACCTAACAAATTATGGCCCGCAAAGAGAAGTAAGAATCAAATAATAGATCAAAATAATCCGAAAATAAAGAAAAAGTCATAATCCACAAAATGACACACGTAAATGATAATTTGTCTTATGTGAGTATTGGTAGGTGGTCTTTATCTCATAGCTAAAATAGGAGATGAACGATTTGGTTCACTTCCTCTTCCAAGACTCACTATAAATTTAATTTATCATAAAATTAAATTCGCAAATATGTTTAAATATTGAAATTTTCGTTACAAGACATACTATGATTTGCAAGACGTAGTATTTTCGTTAAATATTCCATACAAAATAGTAGAAGAAAAATACGATTTAGAATTAGCTTATCAAAATAAATTTAATGAGAATTTTGATTGGAGAAACATTGAGAAAGTCAATAAAGAAGAAAAAAAATGAATAGGGACCTTGGAGAAGTTGTTCCACCAGGAACGTCAAACCAAAATAGGAATCAATAACAAGATAGAAGAAAAAGACCAAGATTTGAACCTGTCCCACCTTGATTTTTATCCCAATGTTTGATAGAGTTTTCTCCTATAATTTGAATTTCTTCTGCTAATTGAAATATTTTGGTTAATGCTTTAGGAATGCTATAAGTTATTTGGAGAATAGACGTTTTGTAGCATCGAGAAAGATATAATGAAACATATGGATCTAAAGGTGAAGTGCTTGAAGAAGAGAGGTATGCTTTACCACGCTTCGGGAGCGCTCTTCAAATGAATCTAACGATACTATTTAAAGTATAACCGATGATAATTCTGAAACTTCAGAAGTAGCTATGAATGGATTAATAGAAGCAGTTGATCGATGGAAAATATTCCAAACTGCGAACATTTATTAGAAATAGGAAAGGGTAGTATGAATAGAGAATGTTTATATTGCAAATATTATCCTGATTGAGCATCAAATGTTTTTAATTGCTCAATTAAGTTCATGTCTTTGACATAATATTGAAATTTAAACATTGGTTCTCTGATCAATTTGTTATGCATAAATATCATAATTTTTTTTATCTTGATGTGGCAGATTCATATAAAATATTGGTTTAGAAAAATCACTGCTAATTTGAGAAATATGGAAAGCTCTGTAGTAACTTAATGACTGATTAGAGATCTTTGGATCTATCACATCATGAGGTGTGTTGTCAGTTTGCTCTGCCTTAAAGTTTTGTGGTGCTTTGTGGATCTCAATTATATGCTTTGAGTTGTCCATAAAATCTTCATAAGATCGATGGTCTGATTGAATTTATGATTAAAGTAATTGAGTTTACTTTATAAGCTTCAATGATGAGCCAAATAATCTTCTTGAGTTCTTTATGCTCGAAACATTCTATCTGTTCATATAACTTGTCTTCTATGCTGATTATCACTTTACATGCTTTAGCTAAATGATATACATTTAGTAGCATTTAAATATTACAGTTGTACTTCTTGAAGAAATTAATTTTTCTATTAATTATGAATAACATTTTTAGATTATATATATATATATATATGAGCTATCAGAGTATTCTTCCTATATAAAGAGAGAGAACAATCAAAATGTAGTTTTTTAGTATCGACGATGTTTCAATTCGGAGGCAACGGCGAAATCCGTTTTGCAATCTGACGTCGTTTGGGCCACATCGCATGTCAATTTCGGTTGTTGGTCATCCCTTTGGATCGATCTCGTCCGCTTTGACTGCGAGGGGATCCTACTTAGGCGAATTCGACATCCTGATTGCAACGATGCAGACCATTTGACAATTGGATGTCCTTTGACCCTTCAAGTAATGTGCCGCATCAATGCGCGTATTTCTTGATTCTTCGGTATTGCTCCCTTTGCGCGTGATTTGATGTATAGAGGTCAACATATATATTGAGAGAGCAAGAGAGAGAAAAAAAACTGGTTAGTCAATTAACATCACATTACTTGGGAGAGTATAATTATATGTGCAGAATCACTTGAGATTCTATCTGGACTTGCAGACAAGTCAATAGTACAAACTGATAAATTTTGAAGTATATAAAGTTTTTATTTTTTATTACTTTTTGTGATTAAATCTGTATCTTTTATCTGTTCATTCAAATTCAAAATAAACTCCAAAAGCTGATATGCATATTCTTGGTCAGATAGCAGATCCTGCTTCGCCTGAAACATGTCAGTTGCTTCCTCGGTCCATTTTCTTGTTGTGTAGGGCTGCCTTTGATTCCTTCTTTGCTGCATTATGTTGTTTTTGATAGTTGCTGATAATATTGGTGAAAAAGAACAGTTATTATATTTGAATCACTACATGATTTTTGATAGTCATGTTTTAAATATTAATGATTCATTGCTTGTTGATTTGATTGGCGTGTCTCACTATAACTATTTTTGTCTTCATCTTCTGTGTTAGTCCTATGATTCATAGAAATTATTCTGTGTGGATTCTTTGCTGTTACTGGACAGTCCGGAGGCGAATCCAGATGTACCACGTCACCCGATACACAGTTAAAAAATGACATGATGCATATTGATTCACTTCCGGAGGACGTCCGCACAGAATAATGTATTAGAGCACAAACAAATCTCAAATATAGCCTAGTGTGTTACCTATTCTTGAGATTTGTTTGTTGTGCTCTAATATAATGCTCCCTATAATTGAGGTTGCATCTGCATGCATGGAGCTGTAGTAGTTATTTTCTTTAACATCATGAGTTCTGAATTCCTAAGAACCTCCATTATTGAACACTCCTGTGCATGCATGGTGAATTGCGAGCACCAAGAAGAGGTTTTGAAGGTAAATTTGGCCTAAAAACTATATAATGCTTAAATAAAAATAAAAGAAAATTTTAAAAAATAATTATTTTCATTAGGTAAAATTTAAATGTTCTGTAATTTGTAATAATTTTTTATTTATTTTGACTAAGCTTCATTTTATACCCTTTTTTTATTACTTTTTAAAGCAACTTTTTAGTATAAAATATTTTTGAATTATAATATTTTATACTAAAAAGTCATTTTAGGAAGCAGTATGAAAGCTATCTCAAATGAAGTAGACTTCATTTGGGACAGCTTTTTTACTATTTTTTAAAGCATCATTTAAATATAAAAAGTAAAAGTTTTATACTAAAAATTTATTTTAAAAAGTAATAAAAAAATCGTTGTTTGAAATCTAAATATCTTCTTATTCTAATATACTTTCTGTCAAATATGATGATATAATTTCTTACGAGCACGTAAAAAATTTCCCATTTGGAAAGTCCCAATGTGGGAAGACTAGGAAAGATATATCACAGTAATGACAATTATCCTTCCCTGAGTAGCTTTTTCTTCTACAAGTTCAAATATTTTTACGGCGAATTATTGAATGCCAGCTTCCAAAAACGATTGACGGGCTTTCTTTGTCATGATGGCATGAAATAATAGATAAATAGATCAGTTACGATGGGATTTTGTCTTTTCATTTCAGGAAGAATAATTGAAGGGCGGCAATATGATATGGGAGATTTTTTATTTTATTTTATTTTATTCAATGATTGGAATATTCCTTACCTCTCTTGAAGATGGGGTAGATAGTATCATTAAATAAATAAAAAAATATTCATTACATTGTTTATGATAGTTTGTGGTTTTAATGTGATGGTTTAAATGAAATCAAGTAATTACAATAACAATAGCAATAATATTAAATTTTTATCTCATTACGAAGGATCGGCTACATGAATCCTTTTCTTTTATTGTGTATGGTACAGATGCATAGTCATATTGACTGTCACATTTATGAATTGAATGAGTATATGCATATTATTTCTTTTTCATGCTTTACGTTATGTAGTAAGATTTTGATAACTTGTTGCGATTTTTAGCTCATTGTGTAGTTAATAGTTTCAAGTCAAGAAAGAAATTCGGGAGTATGAGATTGATGAGATACAAGATTTTTCAAGTTTTACTTTTATTTTATCTTTTTTATATTTAGTTATTCTTTTATAGTTAGGAGTAGACAGACAATGTATTGTATTTATATGACTTCTGACAATTGTATATAATTTTTGGAGAATTGAATTCAGATGTATGTTGATGTTTTAATCAATAAATTTGCTTTCACTAGTTTGTTATATTGAAAGAAATTAAATAGATATAGTTGTTGCTACAAAAAATAAAAGATATTTTTTTCTTATTTAGATTCTGATGCGTGACAAACTTGGTATTAGAGCAGATTATTGGAATAATTAAATTATTATTAGAGCTATAATAATTGATTGTGAATCATGTCACTTCCTCTCTCCTACCCTTACGCGCCGCTCTGGGGATTTAGGGTTTCCTTCCGAGCGCTCTTCTCCGATCACTCTGGGCTTGCTTTCTCTTCCATTTCCCCCTATATTTTTGTGTGAGGTCTGAGTGTTTTGGTTGGCTTTCTGTGATCTGTGCCCTTTTGTGCGTGTTGTGAATGGCGGACGTTCCTCCATCGAATCCATGGGGGAAAGCGTCTGATCCTTTGGTGCACAAGAATAAAGGTTTTTTTAACCTTGATGCTGATGGTTCTAAATCTCCGTCTCGATCTAGATCTTTCAAAGAGATATTATCGGGTTCTTCAACGTCAGGTGATGTTCTTCCATCGTTAAAACAAATGATTTTTAATGGGGTTCCGGCCATACTTTTATCTTATGATGAAGTTCTCAAACTCGCTTCTCCTTTTCAATTTACGCTTATCATAAATTTTGGCTTACGACGCCCTAACCTGGATTCTATCCGCCATTTTTTTGTCTCTTTAAAGCTTACGGATTTTTATTCGGTTGGTCTTTTGGATTCTCGACACGTTGCTATACAATTATCGAATGATTTGGATTATAGTCGGGTTTTTGCTAGACGTTCTTACTTTATCTTTAACTGTCAAATGAGAGTTTTAAAATGGACGCCTTTTTTTGACATTAAGAAAGAATCTCCTATAGTTCCGATTTGGATTTCTTTCCCAAATTTACGTCAGCATTTTCTTAACCCTAAAGTCCTGCATGCATTAGGTTCGATTTTCGGGAGGCCTCTCCAAACGGATCAGGCTACTGCTTCTTGTACCTGTTCCTCTGTAGCTAGAGTTCTTGTTGAGGTGGACATTTCTAAAAAACATCCGAAAGAAATCTGGGTTGGTTCCAAAGCTTACGGCTATTTGCAGAAGGCTGAGTTTGAAAAAGTTCCTGACTTTTGTTCTCATTGTAAAATCCATGGACATGCTCAAAATGATTGCTTTAAACTTCACCCGGATTTAAAAAAATCTAATGTTCTGTCTAGTGGGATGCCTGGATCTGCCAAAAATAATAAAATTTATGTTCCTGTGGTGAATAATAATGAAGTGCCTACAGTTATTCAGGTGGAACCGCATCCGGCTAGCCATAACTTACATTTGGACATTGATAATCCGATTGTTTAAAACATAGAAAAGGTTGGCCATTTGTAGGGTGAAACGCAGGAAACTAGTGAGGTTGCTTTAAATGCCAAGGAAGGTATTATTTTAGTTGATAATGATTTTGAAAACTCTACTAACCCGAAGCTTTTTATTTCGATTGATTCTATATTTAATGATATGATTATGCCTAATGTTATTAATACTGTTGTGACCGACAATGCTATGGATCCTGTTCTGCAGAACAATGAAATGTTGGGTAATTGTTTTGCTTCTAATGATACTTGTGAAGAAGGAGAATTTATTCTTCCTACCACTATTGATGATCCTACCATTATGCAACAAGGTACTTCTTCTTTTTCTAATCATGTTTAAAGACTGTCATAAAAATTCGGATGAGAATATGTTCACAAAGTTTGGTAAAAAAAAGAGGAAAACAAGCTAAGAATACTTGTCCTGCTACTCCTAGATCCACCAGAGCTCAAACTTCATCAAAAGATTGCAATGATTAAAGCCTCATGTGGAATGTTAGGGGTATAGGTGGTTGGGATTCTAAACTTAGAGTCAAGAACCTTTGTAGAATTCATAATATTCAATTGCTTATTTTAATTAAACCGCTTATTGCTTCTGATAAAATTACTTATACTGCTAATTTTTTGGGCTTTCCTATGCATTTTGCTAATTATTCTAATAAAATTTGGATTATGTGGCATAATGCTATCTCGTTAAATATTATTGCTGATTGGCAACAAGTTATTCATTGCCATATTAATGTTTTTAATGTGAATTGTCATGCATCCTTTGTTTATGCTGCTTGTACTAGACTTAATCGTATCACTCTGTGGGATCAACTTATAAACTTCTCTTCTAATGTTAATGGTCCTTAGTGTGTGGGAGGTGATTTCAACATTATTTCCAATGCTGCTGAAAGAATTGGGGGTAATAGGCCTAACATTAAAGCCATGAAAGATTTTAATGCTATGATTAATGACTGCAATTTAAATGATATTGGTTTCTTTGGTAGTCCTTTCATATGGAATAGAACTAATTTGTGGCAACGTCTGGATAGATTTCTTTTCAATAATGAATGGATGACTCAATTCTCTATTACTAATGTAGAACATTTAAGTAGAACTCTTTCTGATCATGCTCCTATCCTCTTGAACATTAATGATATTAGTCAGACTGGTTCGCATGCTTTTAAATTTCTTAATATATGGTTACTTCATCCTAATTTTAAAGATGTGCTTGATTCCAATTGGAATGCCCCTGTTTACCCCGACAACATCTCTGGTATGTTGAGACTTTGGGTTAAGTTGAGTAGACTTAAACAATGTCTTAGATGGTTGAACAAAAATGTTTTCAAAAATATTTTCTCGAATATTATTGAAGCGGAAGAAAAAGTCTATGAGTTTGATAGCATTTATTTAGATAATTCGAATGATGATAATCTCTTGATTCTTAATCAAGCTAAGGATTTATTATGTCAATTGCAATTTCAAGAAAAATCTTTCTGGAAGTAGAAGTTCAATGCTAAATTTGTTATGGAGGGAGATATGAATACTAAATTTTTTCATGCTTTAGCTAATAAGAATAAGATTAAGAGCAAGATTCATAAAATTATGAATAATGAGGGCACTTTACTTGAGTCGGATGACTTGATTTGTAAGTCTGGTGTTGATCATTTCATGAAAATTTTTAATAGTCATTCTGCTATTTCTTCTATTACCAATTATAATGTTATTCCTACGCTTATTAATGATACTGATAATATTCTGCTTTATCAAATTCCTTCTAAAAATAAAATCTTCAATGTTCTTAATGATACGAATGGTGATGCTACTGCGGGCTCGGATAGGTTTACCACCAAGTTTTTCCAAAATAGTTGGGAGATTATTAAGTTGGATGTTATTAAAGCGGTGAAAGATTTCTTTGAAGGTAATTCTTATCCAAAATTTTTCTCTTCTACTAACATTGCCCTTATCCCTAAAAATGAGGGGGCTAATACTTGGAATGACTTCAGACCTATTAGTCTTTGTACCTTTTTTAATAAACTTAACTCTAAGATCATTGCTAATAGATTGACTAATATCCTGCCTAGAATTATTTCTTATAATCAAACTGGTTTTGTGAAGGGTAGAAGTATTTTTGATAATGTTTTGCTTGCTCAAGTGCTTACTCATGATATTAATATTAAGGTCACTAGGGGTAACATCATTTTTAAACTGGATATTACTAAAGCTTATGATAATCTTGATGGAATTTCCTTTATAAGGTGATGTATTTTTTTGGCTTTAGTGACAAGTTCATTATGCTTATTAAAAATAGTGTTGAGAACTATTTTTTTTCCTGTTATTATCAACGGTAGGAATCATGGTTATTTCAAATCTTCCAAAGGTCTTCGTCAAGGTGATACTATTTTCCTTGCTCTTTTTATCATTGCTATGGAATATTTATCAAGGGGATTAGATGATTTATATGCTAAGAACTCGAGCCTTAATTTTTGTACTGTAAGAGGTTTTCCTATATCTCATCTTAGTTTTGCTGATGATTTCATTTTATTTTTGAATGGTTCCATTAAGAATGTTAAAACTTTAATGAAATTCCTTGCTAACTTTCATGATTGTAGTGGTTTAGCTATTAGCAAAGACAAAAGCAACTTTATTGTTAGCAACTCTATTAATCAGAATAGAGTTCACACTATGCAAAGGGTTTGTGGTTTCCAATAAAAAACGTTACTAATAAAATATCTGGGAACACTGATTTACGAAGGTAAAAGAGAAATTTTCTTTTTGAAGATATTTTTACTATTGTTCAGAAAAAGCTTGCTAATTGGTCGTCTAACTTTCTATCTTTTGGTGGTAGATTGGTTCTTATAAAATCTGTTCTTAATTCAATTCCTATCTATCTATTTCATACTTTAATGCCCACTGTTTCTATTTGTACTAGATTAGAGAGAATGATAAACAAATTTTTTTGGGGTTTTAAGTTCAATAACAATGGCATACATTGATCTTCTTGGCATAAAAATTATGGGGTTTTGAATGAAGGGGGTTTAGGTTGCAAGAATTTGGCTGATACGGCTAAAGCTTTCTCCCATAAATTATGGTTTTCCTTTAGATCTAATATCAGTTTATGGGCCCATTATATGAATGCTAAATACTGCAAAATTTTCATCTAAGTCTTTGTTTTTACAAAAATGCAGATTCTATGACTTGAAAAAGATTGTGCAACATTAAATGGGAAGCCGAGCATTTCATTCAATGAGATTTGGGTACTGGTGATGTTTATTTTTGGCAGGATAACTGGTTAGGTAATATGTCGATTGACTCTTTTTTAAATAGGCATACTATTGAATCTGTTAAAGTCTCTTCCTTCTTTATGGAGAACAGATGGACCATTTTAAAACTTAGGGAGTTTATTCCTCTATATTTAGTGGATGTTATTTTGAATATTCCTTTACAAGTTAATTACAAAGATAAAATTATATTCTCTATTTCTTCTAATGGTAATTTCTGTTGAATAAGATTTGGGATAATATTAGAATCAAATTTGACAAATCAACTACTTTTACTACTATTTGGCATAGTACTTTTCTGGCTTCTTATTCTACTCTTGTTTGGAGATGTCTCAAAGGGTTTATTTTGGTTGATGATCACCTTAAAAAAAAAAGGTATTACTCTCGTTTCTAAATGCTTATGTTTCTCTAATTTGGAGAGTACGGTATTGATCATCTCTTTGTTAATGGTGTTATTGCTAAGAAAGTTTGGTCTTATTTCAATAGCATTGCTAACAAAAATTCTACAACCAATCACAGTAGCATTGTTACGATTTTAGAGAGTTGGTTTCATACTTCTAAAGGTCATGTTCATAATCTGATTCCTATCTTTATTCTGTGGTATATTTGGAAAGCGAGAAATAAGGCCAAACACTAGGCAATCAATATGGATGCTTCTCTTATTATTTCTAATGTGAAAAGCAAAATTATGCAGCTTTATGCTTACAAAGTGATTTCTATTAAGAACTTCCTTAATTGTAGAGAGTTGGATGTTGCTCTTGGTATCAATTTGAATCCTGTCAGTGCAATTACGGTTGATAGAATTGTGAATTGGGTTAATTCCAAACCTCCTTATATTAAATTGAACTCTGATGGTTCTGTTGGCCCGAGATTTGCTGGTGTGGGTGGTATCATTCGTAATCATTTGGGTGATGTTTTGGCTGCTTATGCTGCTCCTTTGTAGCTTTCTGATGTTGGGACGGCTGAGCTAAATGCTTTGTCTTATGGTCTAGATATCTGTATTAAGTTGGGTTTTAACTTTCTTTGGATTGAAGTGGATTATATGCTTCTTGTCCATATCATTAATGATGTTGTGCCTGGTAATCCTCAAAACGTACTTTTACTTTATTAGAAAAATTAAGACTGCCCTGACTTTGATTAATTATTATATATCTCACATCTACAGGGAGGGGAATGTATGTGCTGATTGGTTAGTCAATAAGGGTTGTTATCTTAATAATTATGAGGAATTTGATATTCAGAACTTAAATCTTATATTGAAGGGTATGATTTTACTGGAAAAAGCTGGATTGACTTATATTCATAATGGTTGATGCCTTCTGTAATTTGTTGTTTTTGTTTCCGTCCAGATGTTTGTTGTCTTCCTGTCTTGATCCTTTTCTCTCGTTGATTTTGAATATCTTTCTTATGGCCTACTGTATTACATCTACTTGGTTGGTTTTCACTAATAACCATTTATTTCTGGCTTGTTTGCTGGAAGTTAGGGTTATTATTGCGTGTATTGCCTGGAGTTACTTCTATATTTATGGATAATCAGAAGGTTGGTATGTCCCGGGATTATACTCTTATCTGGTATGTGGCTTTTGCGGTTGGCTGGCCTGCAGCCTTGTTCTAAGGCTTATTCTAATGGTGCTGGTTCTTTGCGGGTTGATTTTCTTTATGAGAACTGTGATGTTTTTTCTGGTCAGAATTGGTATAATGGTATAATTTGGTGTGCTATTATTAGCTTTATTTTTTTATAGGCCTAGTTCTTGTTTTATGATAGCATGTTATTCGGTTTTTGTTTCCAAACGATTGGAGTTTTAGAGATGGTTATATGGTCTTGCAGCGTATGCTGGATTTTTTGGATGCTCTTAGTAACTGTCATTACTTCAGGCATATTTTTACTGGGTATTCTTACTGTGTTATTTATTATCGTTCTAATATGTCTTTTTTGAGAGTATTTTGCAGGGTTAATTGGTCTTTTAGATTAGGGAGCTTCAATGATCGTAAGGTACTCTTAGTTTGTAATTTCCTCAGCCATTTCAATTTTCATCAATATTTTTGCAGGAAGATTGTGCTGAATGGGATTAAGATGATCTTTCTTTTTTGGGTGCTGTCTACTCACAACCCGAGTTTTTGTTATGCATTTTATGTAATATTAGAAAAAGGAACCACCGGTTCTTAGGTTTTATTTCTTTTTATCCTGTAGTTCTTTTGAGTAGTAGCGAGCTGGAGGATCATTCTAAGGATTTTGTAACCAAATTTTTGATATTAACGCGTAGGCCCCTCTGTGGGTTTTAACCAAAAAAAAAATTGATTGTGAATCACGTAAGATTTCGGTATATTTTGGTGTTTTATTTTGCATAGAAGATTGATTACATGTATGAATTATTTATAGAGGATTGTACAAGTGAACAACTACAATGGATTTACCCGAGAAAAATATGCCAAATGATCAAAATAGTGCAGCTCTAGTACCATCAGATAATTTTATTTTCATGACTTAACTAAATATGATCCGATATCGCATAGGTCATACGTTGCTCGATTGTTACAAGAACCAGAAATTGACCCCAATGCAAGATCTAGTTGGAGAAGTGAAGAAAAAAATTAAAATTTCAATTTATACAACACAAATCCACCAACAAATAGAATATTAAAGCAAAAAAACTAAATCTTAAAAATAATTTTTCAATATATCTTCCAAAAAATATATATATACAATTTAAGGTCTGACTGGTAAAAATAGCTTAGTGACCTCCAAACCCTAATTTCTCTGTTGTTTCTCTCTTTTACTTCATATTTTTCCCTTTTACCTTCTTTGTCTTGATGAATGAAAAAAATAAAAAATGAAATGACATTTATGGATTATAGGTATTGGATAATGATTTTTATTAAAAATATATTTAGACTGAGTGACAAATCACTTACTATTTTGACTAGAGAGGGGTTCAATGCCCCAATCTCAATTGAATCAAATTTACATGATATTTTTTTCTAAGTTATTCTTCTCTTCCCTTCACAGTCATGACATCTAGTCAATATATACATATCACTTACCTTATAGCCTCTCCAAGTAATTCTTTGACATTTGATCTCTTAGAAGCATAGAAAGAGCACAACCCTAAGCATAGATAGACAGATCCCGATTGTGGCAAGAACTTTAAATTGACTAGATACCATACAGGTCATATCGTGCTCGATTGTGGCAAGAACTAGAAATTGATCGCAAGTTCTAGTTGGAGAAGTGATGAGAAAAAATAAACTTTTAATTTATACAACACAAAGCCACTAACGAATATAATATAAAGCAAAAAACTATACCTTAAAATAAATTCTCTATATATCATACAAAAATACAAATACAATATGTGGACCGACTAGTAAAAATGGCTTAGTGACATCCAAACCCTAGTTTCTCTCTCCTCTCTCCTCTCTTTTTCTTCATATTTTTCCTTTTACCTTCTCTACCTTAAAGAATGAGGAAAATGAAAAAGGAAATGTCATTTATTGATTATAGGTAATGGATAATGATTTTTATAATAAATATATTTAGGCTGTGTGATATCAAATCACTTACTATTTTGACTAATAAATGGTTCAATGCCCAAATCTCGATTGAATCAAATTTACATGATATTGTTTTCTTATAAGTTGTTCTCCTCTTCCCTTCATAGTCATGACATCTAGTCAACATATCATATCACATACCTTATAGCTTCTCCAAGTAATTCTTTAACAATTGATCTCTTAGAAGCATAGAAAGATCACACCCCTTTTGAGTGGAAGATAAAGTATGATTAGTGCCACATTTTGACATTTTTATAAACTTAATATTTTCTAACACCCAATAATAATAATAATAATAATAATAATAATAAATAGAAGTGTTAATCAGTACACAAATTATTTGTGAAAAACTTAGCATGAAAAAATAAGGGGCATCAAAACCTAATTATTGGGCATTACAAAAAGATAATTGACATAAAAAAAAGCAACCAATCAAATTGTCGATTAAATAGTTAGATGCACATAATGTTTTATTTATATATTTAAAGCTTCGAATCTGCTGCCTTACAAAGAAAGTTATTGCTTATCTACCAAATCAATATTAGCTGAACTATACAAACCCAAGGCCATGATATATAATGAGACAAGACCAGCTAATAGAAGTAGATAGATTCTTACAATATAGAATGTTTATTTTTCATGATTCAAATTTATCAGGACTTTCATGTCACAATAAAAGGCTATTCAGCTCATTGATATTTGATATATTATTATATTATTTTTCCTCTATTTTAATTAATAATATCTATATATCAATCAAATTTATCAATATTTGTAAGTCAACATTTCTTGCATTAATAACTTTTCATTACAGAAAAAACAGTCATTACAGAAGGAAAGAAATTCGCCGGCAATTGCTACCGGAAATGTTATTTAATTGTATTCCGTCGGTAAACTCCTAGAAAATTGAACGACGGAAAATTCTGTCAGTAACAGAAGATTTTTCTGTAGTATTTGATATTTCTATATAGCATCAGATTGTTTCTAAATTGAACTATTATCAAAATGGTATTGCTATCTATGAAAGAAACAGCTCCTAAAGAGAATCTATTCATCACTCCACCCTCTCACATATCAATATTTCAACTCATGCAAGTTGAAAATAGTAAAATTGCTCCATTATTGTGTACACTTAGTACAAAAGAGTGTCTACTTTAGCAAACAAAAGTTCATATAATAATATGTCTCTTACAGAAAAGACATAGAAACTATATAAGCATTAATACCAGTTTCCTGATAACAGATTCTAGTTAATTACCAGTATTCCATGGCTTCTTATTACCATTCTACTCATATGATGAAGAACTCATGCAACTTCCTCCCTCCGCCAACTCCACCATTTCCACCTTCCTCAAGTCTTCCATCATTCTCTCTAAATCCATTACCCTGTGTGAATGAATTCATCATCTGAAGGAAATGGTTTGAAGCCGTTGACCCGTTGATAAAACCTTTTTCTACGGGAGAAGAAGGTAGAACAAGGCCGCCATTGCTGTGTCCAGCCATCTGCGAGTGAATTGGCGAAGGCCGGCTCATTGTCGAGCCCATCTGAGCTGCTTTCTGGAGCAGAGCGGTTGCCGAGATATGCGACTGTGGAGGAGGAAGAGACTGGTGGCTCTCATGAATGAAATGGTCTTGTTCAAGAACTGGAGAGTAGAGTGATGAAGTGGTAGTGGTGGAAAGCCAAGATGGAATATCTGGCCTTAAGCTGAAGTCTTGATGCTGCTGCTGTTCTGTTTTGAGAGTGAGGTCTTGAAGTGTGTGATTATTGTTCATGCTATTATTGTTGCAAGTGTTGGTTTGGTAGGTTTCGTTGGCTATTGTTCTAATGAGATGAGGGAAATGAGTTTGAAGTGGGATAGAGGAGGGATCAAAGGAAGGGGGAGGAGGTGGGTGGAAGAGAAGAGGATTGGTCAATGGATTCATTGCTGACATATTTCTTGCGCTTTCTTCTGCTAATGCGTCGCAAAAGGCTCTGTGTGTGATAAAGCTATCCCTCCTGCAAATAAATTTAACTGTCTGATTAGTTTTTCTTTTTGTAATTGAAGAATTGAAGCCATAGGTGTTGCTCCTGAAAATAGCTATGTTTAAATTAGTATGTTTTTTTTAAGCATATCATTTTCTTTATAGGTTTCATTTTGGATGATTTTTTAGTGCTTTTTAAAACAGCTTTCTAATAAAAAAAAATATTTTTTTACTAAAATGTTGATTTAAGAAGTAATTGTTTGGTCACATAAAACGGCGGCCTTGCAATGACCCGGTTAGGAGAGTAGAGGTATTAGATTTAACTTATGTTAAGAAAGGCAGAGGCAGACTTAAAAAGATCTGGTTAGAAAATATTATGAATGACCTTTCTTTATTAGATTTAAACGAGAATTTGATCTTTAATAGAACACAATGAAGAAAAAGGATTCATGTAGTCAACCCCACATAGTGGGATAAAGGCTTGATGTTGTTATTGTTGTTGTTGATTTAAGAAGTAATAAAAAAGCCGCCACAAACGAAATCATAATCATGGGCTTTTATGTTAATATGATGTGATATTACCTGTATTATTTTTATTTTTATTTTTGTGTTGATTGTAATGTAACTATTAAAAAGTATGTCATATAAATTTAAGATTTGTTGGGGGTAAAAAATATGGTTTGGAGAGTAATATTCCATTTAAAATAAAACAAAGTAGTATTCCATTTAATATGTCGGGGGGCACATTATGTAATTTTATATGTAAAAATATTGTTCCTTACAGCAGGCTAGTCCAGTCATGATTCTTTCAGCTGTGTCTTTATGTTATATCTCAGACAAAAGCATTCTGATTCATCATCGATATCTTAAATTAATTTGGTTTGGAAGCAGAAAAAAAATATAAATACATGAATATTAAATTAATTACTTACATGCATGAAATATGCTGCAATATTAAAAAAATAATAAAATATTAAATGAAAAATTGATGCATAGTTATTCGTGCATGAAACTTTTCTCGGATACTTTTTTTTGCAGTAAGAATGTCATAATCTGTGTGAAAGTGAGAATGTTTTGATGGAATTTCTGTTCCTTTCCAGTTGGTGGTGAAATCAGGGAAGGTTGATGATCACTCTCACTCTTTTAAATTAAAAAAAAATATATAAAATTATATATAATATTAAATTTTAGCTTGCTGGAAGAACTGAGGAAGTCAGACCAGGTGAAAAGCTAGCAGTGTGATGCTATGAAAATAATTTGATTAAGATTTATTACAGCTCTGAAAAATTATTTAGAGGGCAAATCTTAATAACTAGAGATATTTCAAATAATTTATAAGAATTTCTTTTTCAACTGAGTAATTATTTATTGTCTAAAAAAATTGAAATACCAGGTTGTAAAATGTTGAAACTATCTTCTAAATAATTAGAGTAATCATAAATATTGATTGTTAATAAAGCCTAAATGAATATCCTTCTAAGATGGGTTGGAAAGATGCAGCTTTTGGGGAAGAATTACTGTATCATAGGTTAATTAATTAGACAAAAAATTATTATGAGTGTGCAAAACTAATCAAAACTTTATTATATTTGATTTATAAAAAGTAAAAGATATTTGTATAATAAGTGCTAGATAATATTAATTAATTTGTATTACAAGATAATATTCAAAATTATTTTTTAAACAAAAGTTAATTGTATATTTTCAGTAAAAAAATTTTAAATTTAATATTTTTTAATCAAAAAATTATTTAAAAAACAGTAAAAAATTATACCAAATTCGTAATTATTCATTTCTCAAAGTAAAGTAGATATACAAATATGCATGTATATATAAACCAGCCTAGATATATGTGTATATGATGAACCAAAAAACTTTTAGATTCAGAAAAGTTGTATATATGACATGTTTAAATATTCTTTCTGTCTTATATTCCTGATTCAAATTGTTAAAATTATAATAAAAATCCTTCTTTTTAATTACTAATTTTTTCTTTTTAACTATAAGATCAAACTTCAGAAGAAAGAAATTAAGAGCGAAGAAGATAATTAATTCTTGTTCAGTGGATGAATTACCTTGAGAAGAGTGTACCACAATCGCATCTATACTCTCTCGTTCCACAGATCTTGGAATGAGCCTTCCAGTCAGACTGAACCGCATACTTCTTAGAACATTTCTCACACTTCCACTTCTTCTCGCCATGCTTCCTGCTGAAATGCTTCTTAATACCAGTCAGGTCTCCGAGCGCTCGCGTCGGATCATGGTGGACGCACGAGACCTCAGGGCAGATATAGACCTTCTTCCTCACCTCCTTGTTGCTCCTCTGCTTCAGTTTCCATGGCAGGTTATGGCCTCGCCTGTGAAGCTGCAGGTTCTGATCTCTCTGAAATCCTTTGTTACAGATCTCGCACACGAAGCGGTTTGTTGCCATGAGAGTCTTGGGTGATAGAGCTATCACCTCGGCTTCAGGATCTTATATATAAAGTATTTTTCAAGATCAAGATATATGTATAAACATATAATTTGCTTCAGTACATAAGAGAAGAAGCTTTGTAAACTGATCATACTAAGTAAGATCCTGAAGAAAATTTTCTAGCTGATTTGTGAAATCAGGAAGGGCATAGAGAAGAAAAATTATATATATTTATGTGATATATATAATTAACTTTTATTTATATACTTCCTTAAATTTAGCATAAAATTTTTTATTCAGTATAAAAATTAGGATTTCAGATGAGAGAAGATAAAAATATTTATACAAAATTTTGGAGGATAAGATTTCTGTAATATATATAATTAGAAGTGAATTTATTGATAAAAATTTGATATTAAACATAAATATTTTAATTATATTTCAGATTAAAAACACTAAGTTAACAAATGAAAGACATGTGTGGGCTACACTTGAAGCAATCTCCCACTAGATGGGGGAGATTTTCAGGCCAGTGCAGCTTACAGGTCTTTTTTTTTTCTTCCTTCTTGCTAAGTTAGTATTTTTTTTCTATTATGTATCATTCAGCATTAATATTTTATTTGAAACAGATACAAAAATAATACCGAATAAAATACTGATCATATGTGTAGAAAATTTAGTACTACTACTCTCAGTTAAAAAATTCTTGATGAGATGAGACCTGGATTTCCCGGGAGATTTCGCTTCTTCTTTGCTGCCTGTGGATTAATCGGGCTAGGGTTTGAAGAGAAGCTGGCATCGCCGGACGCAGATGTAAGATTCGACATGTTTTCTTCCATCAGTTGCTGATGCAGTGGGACTGTGAATCCGTTCATCTTTGCGTCTGTTTCTGATTCAAGTTTGAAAGAGAAAGAGATAGAGAGAGAAGTAGATCTTGAGATTGAGAGAGAATTATATGATTATTTATGACTAATAAGTCTACTTATATTAGGAAGATCAGGACTTCAAAGTTAAGTAGAGCAAACGCAAAATTGCCTGGATTTCATCTGTATTACAAAAGAAGAAGTATAAAAGTATTCTGATTTTTTTTTCTTTTGGTAGATGAAATGTAAAATGGAAGAAGCTGATTAGATGTTCAAAACTATAGATGAATCTAACAAGAAAGAAAAAGAAAAAAAAAAGTTTGTGGAGCAAAGGCTTTGATCGATAATACTATGTGGTTTTCTACCAGAGAAAAAACTTGTACAAATTCTCCTCCTGCATATCAGAAAATATGAAAAACTACATATGCGAAAGAGGAGGAAAAAAAAGGAAAAACTACTAGAAAGATGACTTTGATTTTTTTGTTTCTGAGTAAAGCTAGAAGCTAATATGCCGAGCAATGGAGGTCAGGAAGAAGAGCAAGGAAACAAATGGATGTGACTTTGTGAGAAGAGAGAGAAAGAGAGGAGAGAGGAGAGAGAGAGAGAAGTGTGTATTAAGACGAGAGAAGAAAGCAAGCATGTTATCTTGTACCGATTCAATACCCAGAACGCACAGCTTACAGGCCAACATTGATGTTGCATTTTCTGTCTTTACCTTTGTTACCTGCGCATATCTAGAAATTCCTCTCCCTTATTTCTTTTTTTTATTCTCTTATTTCACTGTAGCCCCTCGGTCTTATCATCTATGTGAATCACTAAAACTGTAAGTCTTGCACATAGAGTTGGATTTTGTGATTCATGTAGTGCTTGTTCTTGTCATGTTCATGCATGGCTTCTTTTTAATAAAAACTACTATACGAGTGTTTCCCAGTAAAAAAAATCTAGCTATTACATTTTTTAGTTTAATAATCTTTTAGTTTCATAAGTAAAACGAGTTAAATTTGTATATTATTGTGTCTTTTATGGCATCAAGATTATGTGATCAAGTAGGAATTTTGATGTGATTTTTAGATTATAAAATATCTAAATATTTAAGTCAAATTTTAGCAATAGGTCCCCAAAGAAATCTTCCAATCAAACGCCCAAAAAGGAGCCTGCAAAAACAAAAGATAGACAAGAGAAAAAGAGAAGAAAATATAGCATATAAGGTTCCTAAACAAAAAAATAGAAACACCACAAAAAGGATATAGCCGAATGAGGGGAGACTAGCACAACTCCAGACTAGCCCGAAAAGCAGAACCAAACTGCTGCAAAACAGGACACACACCACAGCTCCCAACCTGATTATCATGTCCAACAATCACAATAAAACCAAATAATCCATCCAACCTGCAGAAGGACCAATACCCCAGCAAACCAAAATCCTCCAGCAAACCAAAAGAAAACCCCGCAGTCCAACATTACCGCATGAGCACAGACGGACAAAGAAAACACCCCATAATAAGCTTCAACATCCACACCCAGAAGACCTGGGAAAACACCCGAGAGAAAAAGAACCAGGGGACATAGGAAAATCCCGAGAACAGGCAGAGCCCCTTCTTCGGAATTTTATATGTTGATGGATACAATAAATGTATCGATGTAATAAATAACATGTTAAGATAATTTAATTATGAGTTCATTAAAATATTTTGATCATTTTCAAAAATTTATCAGAGATCCATTCGAACCATTCAATAAATTGTCTAAAATTTTAATAGAAATGATCATAGTGGCACCTCCAAAATTTTAATATAATTATATATAGACCATCTTTCTATACATTTGGAGAGATGTTTTATAGATAAAATTTACAAATTTAGAGAACTTTAGAGCTTTCGCTACCATTTGAAATCCCAATCATCTATCATGGGTTATCATGATCTGAACATCATAATTTGATCAATAATTAATGAAGTTCTCCTAGTAAGATGGGTTATAATTTTACCTTTCATGTCCATTTAGAGAAACTTGTGGAGAAATCAAGCAAAACTTAACAATAATATATAAAGAAATGAATATTGAAGAAAGGTGTGTATTCAAAAAAATAAAATAAAATGAGAGTCTTTATTAATAAAGGCTTAAGATGTACATAATTTTGTAAAAGCTACAACATTTTCATTAGATCATAAAAGAAACAGTAAGACTCTACAAAAAAAAAAAAAATACTGAACATTCATATATTTATATTGACTGGAGACCTCCTTCATTAATTCATAAATTTATGGAATTAGTTGAATTTTTTTTTTCTTTCTCAAGAATGAATGAGTCATCTTCTACACTGACTCTTCAAATTAAAGTCAAGGAGGCCTTTGATAAATTTTTTTTTCATATATATAAATTTTTACTGATGTCAAAGCCACAAAAACAAAAAAGGTGGATACGCTGATCAAGAAGCACTTTTTATGAAGAAAAACAAAAATGTCAAAGCTTTTCCTCGTTTGACCCATCAATGGATTTCTTTGCAGTTAAAAACTTAATAGAAATTAAAGACCACTAGCAACTTCACATTTTCTTAATAAAATCACTCAAGATAATTGAATTATTTTTTAGGGAGAATTTTGGGTCAAAGGTGTTATAGCCCTAAAGGGTTGTCAATTTCGGGTCTCGGGTCGAACCCGAAACTGACCCGGCACTATTAATCGGGTCAACCCGAACCCGACCCGTTTAAAAAACGGGTTAGTTTTCCTGACCCGAACCCGACCCGCTTCGGGTTTGGGTCAACCCGACACGACCCTAATGACCCGTTTCCAACAAAAAATGGCTAATTTTCGGGTAAAAAACGGGTCAATCTCTTCTTTTCGGGTAAAAAACGAATCAAAATCGGGTCAATCTCGGGTTGTCGGGTCAAAATCGGGTCACTTTCGGGTCAATTTCGGGTCAAAGGGTTAACCCGAACACGACCCGATTTTTGAAACGGGTCGAAATGCTGAACCCGAACCCGACACGTTTCGGGTTCGGGGTCGGGTTCGGGTTGACCCTAATCCAAAATTTTCACCCCTAGCCCTAATAGTTTCAAAACAATCACACAAGCTTCGATAGAAATTTCTTGAGGACATTTGAGTGTAAGAGATCCTTCAAATTTTATGCTTGGGTTTTCATTTTTTTGGTTGGAGAAATTCACTCACGAGCATATGCGTTAAAATAAGGAAAAATTAAGTCCTCAACAAGGATCTAATGCTCATTACAGCTAGAAAGAGATACAACAAAAAAGAAAATAAATTCTACGAGCCAAAGATCCCTCCTAAGTACAATAAAAAAGACATAAAAAAGAATTAACATAATATAGAAGAATCTAGAGAGGCAAGGAGCCATCACCAAAAAATAGAAATCTTGATAATATAGCGCTTGAAGCTCTAGAAATTCCTACAAAAATCAAGTTTAAGGTTAAAAAAAACATTCCTATAAGAAAAAAATGGAAGACCAAAATCTCTTAAATCTAAATTTATGATGACATTAAGATTTATTAAAAAATAACCAAGAGGGATCCATTCAAAATATTCGATAGAGTATATCTTTGTTTTTGCAAATGATCATTATCTCCACTAGAAAAAAAAAATCTATTAATATGTTAGTTGTTATTCTGCATGCATGGATACTATTTTATGGAGTGAATTTTCAAAGTTAATTAAAGAATTTCAAAGATTTGGTTAATGTTTTAAACTTGGACATCTTTGAAATTTTGCATGTCCAAATGTTTTCACAAATCTTGACCACCCCATCTTCTTTCAATCCTAGAAGACAATAGTGGTTATCCTCTCCAAACACCTAACTTCCAACGATTTTTTATCATGGCGACAGTTATCATTACTTAATATCATCGATTGATTTTGCCCAATACCGATGAGTCGATGACCATCATCACGTACCCACCATTCATCGTCACTGATGCTTGTCATCGTCCATCATTCATCATCTATCATTGACTGACATTAATCGCTAGCATCCCTTATTTTTTGTCTCTTGTGAACATCTAATGTCAATAACTATCATCAAAGAATCCTAATATACTATGTTTAATTTATACGAATGATTTTGATGTTCATCATCATTTAATATCTAGTGCACTTTTTTTAGTCAATCAACCTCCCCATTTATTAAGATAATGATAAATCCAGTCCATCACCACCGTCTAACTTTTGAATTTTCTTATTAATCATCCTCCTATGCTTACCAATGACTAACATTGGATATTTTTCGGTTATCAACATCTTATATCAATCTTACTAATCAAACATCATCCTATCCTATTAGTAAATGACCTAGTTGATTGGTCACAATCACCTAACTTCTGAGATTCTTCATTAACCATCTCAAAAAAACTTGCTAATGACTTATATGCAAGAAACTTGCTAATGACTTATATGCAAGATCCATCAACTATCAACATTTGATAATCATTCTCCTCATTACATGGACTTCCTTCTTGTTGAAAGATTAAATAAGCCTACAAAAATCTGACCCGGCCCCGACCCGGAAAATCCGGGTTGGACCCGACCCGTTTGAAAAACTATTTTTGAACTCACGTTTTACCGACAGAAATGAATCCGCCAAAAGTCCATCAGAAATTGTGTTTTTCAACGAAAATAGTTAGAACTCTGATAAACTGCCGAAAATCACACATTTTCCTATAAGTGTGTGTATAAATTTGCAGATATAAGATAGATGCTATGGCATCACTAATTCCACATATGCTAAGATAACTTCTCATCTAAAACTTGTTTGGAGAGTAATTACTATAGAAGTATGTGGGTTCGTCAGATGCGTGGGAAGTCCTTTTTTTACGCCTCCTTATAGCTTGCATATTTATTCAATCATTTGTCCTCCTGGTGATCAATTATTAACATTCGTCCCATTTTAAAATCGAACATCTGTTTTTCCGTGGGACTAGGGCCTAGGCAATAACTATTCCTATTATTTGATTTTTGGCTTTTCAAGAATAATTTTCTTGAGCACTGTAGCATTTGATTCTTTTTAAGGACTTGTCCTCTGTAGTTCAAATATTCTTCATGTTGAAGTAGACAAAGAGAGCTAATTAAGGTCGATCAATGCCATCTTAGGGGAAAATTTTTATGTCCGGTGTCCGGATTCGTCCGGACACCACTTCAGAAGCGCCACGTCACCCAGATACACCCGGGGCCCAGTGTATCTAGATGACATGGCGAGTTTGGATTGATGTCCGGACGATCCGGTCGCTGGACGTAATAATTCGCCCATCTTAGGGGTGGTTAATGGATAAATCTTAATTAATAGATCAAGATAAGTGGGAATATAGTGGCAGAAATATAGTGGTGGTTTAAACTGCTGTTAGTATAATCGCTTCAAAAAATTTTCCTAGCGCTCGCAAAATTTTCATGAAAAAGCCTTACAGCGGATACCAACTATGACGGTCTTACAGCAGTTTGAAAACAGCTACAAATCTTTTTATTACTGAGTAAAACCGCCACTAAAGCCTCAATTATGTATGTCATTTTTTTCGTTGTAGTATAATGATCTGGACCTTCGACCCTCTATCCATTTGATCAACCTGATGTAATTCTCAAAGGAATACTTCTTATTTCTTATTTATTGCTATTATTAAGGTTTTATGGACTAATTTTACCTAAGCCCCGTTTGCCTTTCTTCTTTGGAAGACACTCTCACAAGTTGTGCTATATCTTATTTCTTTTATAAATGCAATATTTCTTATTCGAGCGGGTCAAATATAGGCTTCATTTGGGACAGCTTTCTTACTGCTTTTTGGTCTGGCTTCTTTCCTTTGTGCAGCTGCTCTCCTTATATTGGAGTTCATTAAAGATCCCGTCTGGGCGCATTTTGAGGGTTGGCTTTTTTCCTTCCTAGTATGTTTCTTATTTATTATTGTATTTAGATAAGATCATTGGCTCATTAGGTTTATTTTGAATTTGGATGTGCTATTTTTGGCTTTGGCAAGCATTTGATCTTTTAAGGACTTGTATCTTGTTTTCTTAATCAACGTGTAAGCTCCTCTGCGAGTTAAAAAAGAAGTCTCATAAACTATACTTAAAATATAGTGATTCTGTAGGTGATTATGTAAAGCATTGTTCTTATTTATAAGCTCTCCTGTCTCTCTCATATGGGTCCTGTGAGCTAGATTTATAAGAGCGATCTGTGATATGGTTTTGGGAACTTCTCCATATATAATATATCTCTCTATAAATAGATTCCAGAGACTTGCTTGCCTTTTGTGGACTGATAGCCTTGGTTTGGTGTAAGTGGAAGCTGGCAAAAGATACTTAGCTTTATGTTGGAGGAATTAGAGTAATGTGCCTAGCTATAACTTTGTCTTTATGAGGTAAAGGTAGCATAAAATTAGGCTAATGATGAGCTATTGATTTGTTTCTCATTGGGAAAAGACATGAGCCTGTAAAGTAATAAATAAAAAGTATATTCACCTTTGATTCTTTCTTTCTTTCTTTCTTTCTTTTTTTTTACTCACAAAGAGCTTACATGTTAAATCAATAAAATAATACAAATGCTTAAAGGAATTGAATGTTCAGTAATGCTCAATGAGCTACAGTAAAAAAGTGAAAAGAACACAAGGAGCCAATGATCCCTACTAAGATACAAAATAAAAAGAAATAACTAAAGGGAGTCAAAGAGCCAATCTTTAAAAAAAAAACTCAAACTCAAGCCAACTAAGCAGCCTAATCAGGTACCAATCACAAAGCACCAGTAGTTCATCAAATCATCAATTAAGCACACAAACAACAAAAAATAGAAGAAATAAAGAAAAATTCAGCAGACTAATACAAAACCTCAAAAAGAAAAAAAAATCACATGATAATTCAACTCATTAGAAAAAGGATCGAGGGCAGAATTGGATCTAGAGAATCTGACTTCAGACATAGTTTGTCATTTCTTTTTATTTTTCCTCTTTCTCTTACGTTAAACGAGAAAATAATCATCTTTAACGATTTGTATAACATTTAAATCGACATAATGAAGCTCTCCCTCTTATCAAATAGACCCAGAAGGGGACATCTAACATAGGGATAATTCAAGATCCTCATCAGAAAGCATGGCCTCCTGATGCAAGCCCTCCAAATTAGGCTGAGACATAAATAGGAATGAAAAATATGAGAATTAAATTGGTGACAACAGTACTAATAGAAGAAGGATCAGAACCTACAAAAAGAGTCATTTGATTTCAAATTTAAGCTTTATGGACAATATTAGCATTCGCATCAGTAGAGTTTGGGACAAAAATAATAGAGGATGAAGGTTCCTCAATTATCTTCCACAGGTTTAGAGCTATTAAAAGGAATAATATCAGACGGATACACACATACTTTATTAATGTCAACATCATCATTATCAACAAAAGGCACGTTAATAGGCATGATATTACAAATCTCTTTGGCTTTCTCTTTTCTCAAGTGGGGATGTAAAATAAAATACCCAGCATAAGCATGACCATTAATTTTGTAATGATTACAAAAAAGAAACATGTTTTATGTGAAACCCATTAAGTAAAAGAAGGTAAACTCTTAAACATTGAGACTTCTTTTAGTGTAATGATTGAAATTTTACTAAGAAATTATGTACTTAAGCATACTCATTCTAGAGAAATCATGGATTGGGAGATCTCCTTGAAAATTACACCGACATGGCAAAATTGTGAGGTCCATAGGCTAAAGCAAATTATATTTCAATAGTTTGGGTTATTATAACTAATATTAGAATAATACACCAACTGAATGATGGGAACTAAGTGTCATACAAGACAAAGTGCTACATCATGGGAGCCACCTCTTGAACCATGTATGTGATAAAGTGCTACATGATGAGAGTCATCACTTGAACTTGTAGATGCCAGGTCGAGAATCCTATATATATGGTAGATGATTCTGACATAGGGATACTGACAAGGAAGTCGATCAATTACTTAAGTGGGGGAGATTATGAAACTTTTAAGTAAAAAAAGTTAAACTCTTAAATATTTAGACGCCCTTTGGTGTAAGTAATAGTTAGAATTTCATTAAGAAACTTTATAATTAAGTATACTCATCTCAGAGAAATCTAGGGATGATAACTTCATAGAAAATTATACTAACATGATAAAACTGTATGGTCCTTAGGCCAAAATGGATAATAATTTGATAGTTAAGAGTTTGATCTATTACATTCTAATTCAACTTTATATACCTAACCAAATAATTCAGGGCCATCCCATATTTCTTTTGGATATTTTTTGATAATATCCAAATTCAACAAGTACTTTGGCAACAGAAGGACATGAACGAGAGGCAATGGCTTGGTTAGTTTTAAGTGGGCGACCAAAAATAGAGCCAAGGGTATATAATACCTGGCCGGGGGTTGAATAGATGTAACCTAAGATTAGGAAATGAGATTCAAAGAAGAACAATCGGTGACTCCCTCATAATATTGAAGAAGGGAGTCAACTTTAGCACCCTCATTTGATAATTATTAATATAGTAAGCTCTTCTTGCAAACATCCTACTATAATCTAAGTCATTAGCAAGTTGAATGATAACATGTTTGGCATCCAGAATGCCAATAGAGAACAAACTAGAAAGATTAAGGTTAGCAAAAAATTGACACATAGCATCTAGATTTGATCGACACATTGGAAATTTTCCTGCAAAATTAAATTCAAAAGGAAAAGCCGACTTTTCCAAAACATCCTTAAAAAAATATAGTATGAACCCCTTTAACTGAAATTTTCATGAAGGAAAAAGAAGAATATGAAGAAGACCATACTAACCACCACATCTTTGAAAGAACGCGAGTTAAATAAAATACCAGAACTAGAAACCCCAAAAGGCTATGATTCTTAATTGTATAGCATGTTTCGACGAATTAACCCCATGGATTTTGAGGAGGCGTCGCCATCCCTACGGACTCGAGCGCCAAAATCCAAGAGATCGGGACTTGGATTTGGGCAGGCAGGACGTACGATGGGCTAGGGGGCTAGCTGGCTAGGGCATCATGAGAACTGGGGACTAACCAAAATAGGGGAGTCAGCCTTGGACGATGGTAAGCCGGAGTAAAAGCGACGATGGGATGGAGCTAGCTAGGGCATCGTGTCGGTGGAAAGGGAAGCTTTTGAGGATTACATAAGAGATTTATTGTCTTATAATTACTCTTTTTTCAACCTTCATTCTTTTTTTATTATTATTTAAAAATGACATAGAACTTACGTGTTAATATCAAAAAAAGGCTTATAGATCCTTAAGAGGGATTCAAAACTCACTAAATACTCCAAGAGCTACATCAAAAAACTAAATAAAACTTGAGTAATGAATCCCTATCTAATTACAATAGGAAAATAACAAGGAAAAAGATAAGCAATTGCCAGACCCAAAAATTCAGCCCAAACTTGATTGCACAATGAAGCACAAATAGAGCAAAGAACATCAACAAAATAAAATAATAATCCAAAAAAAATAAAAAACAACATAGAAACGATACAGAGAAGAACTTGCAAGAATCCCATGAGAACTAAATCCATCCAACGGAGAAGACCAAGACACTCAGAAGCGGTAAGAAAAGACCTGCAAATACACTAAACAAGAATAGTAAGGAACCACGATCGCTGTTCTTCCTCATTATTATTATTATTTTCTTATTTATGTTCACATTAACATGATTAGTTTATTGATTGAATACCTTTCAGACATGCTTAGCAAGCTACGTTATATATTATTAGAAACTACTATTTGATTAGTACAACTTTTACAGTATGAACACAAACAAGTAGGGCTTGATCAAAGTAAACGTGAATTATTAAATGGGTATTATTATATGACTTAGAGCTAGAAGACTTACAGGACTAATTGACTAGGTTTAAGTCAATTTTTAAGTCTTTAAATCTATTTAAGCAGTCTAATATGATAATTTTTTAAATCTGATAATTTTAATCTCATTTTATCTAAATTTCTGATTAAATTATTTTAAGTCAAAATATTTAAATTAATTTAAATTTCATTAAGTTTAACTAAGGCATCATCATAGAAAATAAACTTATACTTATACAATATTATAATTACATCAATTTTTTTTCGGGACTTACGAGCAGATTAAGGAAAATTAACACATGCATCATATATGTAAGCTTCGAATAAAAAATCTCTTATTGATAGATAAAACTTCTAACTAATAGATCAAGATGAGTTTCGTATAATAACATAATGAAATAAGAAAATGAATTTGAACTAAAATTATGCAACTAAATATATAAATTTTTAAGCTTATTTCTGCTCTCACAACACTGCTTATGTATCTCTCTAATCAAATGATTTAATTCCTTAATTTTAAGAGATTTAAATTTATCATCTTTAACTTGACATATAATTAAACTAATTAATAAATGGCATCTCTGTTGTTGGGTTGTAATGAGGTGGAGTTTTTTTCTGGTAATGTTTTATCTGTTGAGCTTGTGTGGTTTGCTAAAGCTCGATGTTATTCTGCTGACCCGTTTGTTCGTTTATATATTTCACTCAGGATGCAGAACTCTTCATCAACAATAGGAGCGAGATTAATCCTACAATTTTATTGTTGGATTTTTTGGTTATGTCTATCATAATAGATTTTGTTTATTCAATTTACTGTCTTATTACTATGATCTCTGCTGCATTACCATCTTTTGTTGGAGTCTTTACCTTGTGCAGGTTTATTAATTAGTTCGATGATTATGTCTAACATGCTCGAACTTTTTTGCAAAAAGATTTTGCTGATAGAGTTATATTGAATCTTTCTTTTTTGGGCTTTGGCTCCTTATTCTTTTATTTATATTTTATATTTCTTCGGAGCATTAGTGAGCTAAAGGTCCCTTCAAGGACCTTATAATTTTTAGTTTATTTTAATGCTTAGGCCTTTATGAGTTTCCAAAAAATAATAATAATAATAATAAATGGCATCTTCCTTTATAGTTTTATCAAAACTTGTATACCTTCACATTTGCGTGGACATGCTCTAGCTATCATATTGCTGTCAGCCATTATTAATATCAATATCTTTGCTTGCCTGACAGGCCAACAACTTCATAGGAGGTCGATCGAATTTTTGCAGCAATCATTAAGCACAGTAGATAAAGAACAATCACTTTTAAAAGGTTGGAAACAGTTTCTCAGCGTATGAAATGATAACAAAACGTTGTCACCCCACCATATGAGCAGCAAGAAGGGTTTTCTCCACAATTTAAAAAGTTGGAAACAGTTTTGCACTGTATGTAATGGTGGTCATGCGTGAGCTCTAATTATATGCATGAGGGAGAAGATAGAACAACTCATGAAGATCATTAATTGCCACCTTAAATCGCTTTTCTTTTGCTCTGAATTAATCATGACCTAATCAGTGATGGATGTTAACCCTAGCCATCAACCTGTGGCCGCTAAAGCACTCATGAGCATGAGGAATTTGTTCCTTCTGACTCTTTTGAAGTTTTAGTGAAAGAAAGCATTATGCAGCAGAAGAGTTTAACTTCTCAACTGGTTTTTTTTTTGGGTTAAAATTTATTGGCGGACTTACGCGTTAATATAAAAAAAATACTAAGTCTTTAAAATAAATCTTTAGCTCGTTAATACTCAGAAGAGCTACATCAAAAAGAAAAAAACTAGAGGCTAAGATCTCATCTAAGTACAAGTTAAAAAGAGAAACTTATGAAACTCTAGAGCTGCTAGGAGCCAACACTAAAAAAAAAGGCGATTAATAAAAGGGCTATCAACACCATCTTCCAACAAAAAAAAAACTAACATTCAAAAGGCTAAAGAGGTCCAGAACACCATAAAAAAGAAACATGCAAGAGAACATCAACGACTGCAAAAGCCTACAATAGTAGAAGATTAACAACAGGACCATCAATCACGATTGGTAGCAGTAGAAAAAAAGTAACCAAGCCAACCAAAATCAAAGGCTCTACCTTCACCTGAACCTGCATGAAAAGACAAGACTCAAAAGAAAATAAGTAAAACAAAAAGCAAGACTAAAAATTAACCAGAATGAACATCAAAAGCTGAGGAAGCAACCAACCAACAATTGACCCCACCTAACCAAGGAGCAGAAACAACCAACCACAACACCAAGCCACCAAAAAAATAGTGAACCACGGATGCAGCCAACCACGATCAGAGCAGCAACCTAATTAGAGAAATCCAAAACCAATAGCTAGGCTCCCAAACACATCAACACAACAAAACCAAAACCCCTACCACAACAACGCCCAAACGCCCAGAACACCAGTAGCAAAACAACAATAATGAGCAACTATTGAGAGAATTTTATTCAACATCTTATTAGTTCGAATACTCTACCCGATGCTTTTGGGGCTCTACTAGGGATCGCCTAGCCGCCTCCCATCATTCATGTTCTCTCGGATATACATCTCCAGCTTACCTCCTACGCGCTTGGTGTCGAGGTCGCGTCTAGTGTCGAGGGAAGTTTCTTACCTCTTCTCTTGCTCCTTTATTTTCTTTTTCGGTTTTGTTTTCCAAATTGTGATGATTTCAAAACGCTTGGATCATGGTTTTCTCAATTGTAAGAATCCCTTGAAATATTTCAAAGATGTTCTTTCTGATTCTGATTCTTCAAATGCTTTTACGGATCACAATGTAACTACTATCTATGGTTTGACGGCTTTGTGGATCTCGGAGGAAGAGGTGCAACATCTTGTGAAACATTTTGAATTTGCATTGGTGGGAAAGTTTCCCATGCATAGGCCTCTGCTTGATTTCATTTGACAATTTTTCATTAATTAGAAGCTTACTTATGAATTTCTTTACCTTGTTAGATAAATGGCATGTGCTGGTTAAGTTAGTGAATTATCTTGATTATGAAAGGGTCTTGTGCATAGAGCGTATTGTTTTAATTAGCAATTGTTTCATGAAATTAATTAAATAGTTGCCATTTTTTGACATCTTTGAGGAATCCTCAATCGTTCCCATTTGGATTTCCTTTCTGAATCTTCGTCCTCATTTCATCTCTCCTTGCATTCTCTTTGGCCTTGGGTCCTTGTTTTGGCCAAACTATCCAAAGTAACAATGATACCGATGTGGGACCATGACCGTTAGTTTCTCACAATCTTGTTGAAATTGAAGTTAATAAAACGTACCCCGAATCAGTTTGGCTTGGCCTAGAAACTTACGGTTATGTTCAGAAGTTGGTCTTTGAAACTTTTCTTATATTTTGTTCTCATTGCAAGGCATTGGGGCATCAAAAAATTGAATGTTTACTTTTACATCTTCATTTGGCAAAAACTATTGTTCTTAAATTGTTTCTGGTAACTGCTAATAATGACCCTATTATCATTGGGAATTCTAATAATGTTGCTTTAAAAGATCATAATGTTGTGCTTAATAATGTGATTTTAGGGAACCATTTATTGG
The DNA here is from genome assembly GCF_001605985.2 of Dendrobium catenatum. NCBI lineage: Eukaryota > Viridiplantae > Streptophyta > Magnoliopsida > Asparagales > Orchidaceae > Dendrobium > Dendrobium catenatum. The sequence continues at coordinate 2,590,194 of NW_021318832.1, read as the reverse complement.
CCTCTCTTGTTAAACTGTTAATTGAAGGCGTGTGTGTTGACAATAAGGTTGATTCTCCTATGGTTGCTCCCTTTATTTCTAATTCTCTCAATAGTTTGGAACGTGAGGGTAACAATTTGAATAAATCTAGTCTTATGTCTGATATTTTTAGTAAGCATTTAGTCTCTTCTTTTAATGATATTAGTAAGCCTAATGATATATGGTTGTGTTGATGTGGGTAATATCATGGATTTCACGTCTAATCATACGACTGATGCTCATCTTCCTATTTATGAGCTGAATGTTTCTAAATACACCCCTATTATTGATTTATCTATTTCTCCGATGTATAATGTTGCATGTGCTAATTTGGATCATTGTGTATACCCTACATATCACTCTAATTGGATGGAGGAATTATTTGGTCATAAGTGCTATGATGGTGATCTCTATAGGGGGATCTCCTAATGTGTATTTAGAGGATTTTGAATTGAATGCGTTAAAATTTGATAGATCTGGTTTATGTATGGTGTTAGGGAAGAAAAATAATAAGAAGAAAGGGAAAAATATTGAGTTTAATTTTAAAAATGACGTTGGTTGCTTCACTAGATCTATGCCTTTTGTTTAGTGGGATCTTTATGTTTCCTAGCGGTGGGGACCTTATGCTGCTTTGGCTAATTTTCTGCAGTGGCTCGTGGGGGCCTTCTATTTGGTTTTTTGGCATGGTTTACTATGCTCTGTGGGGTCTGTAGCTATTTGGTGGTTATTTTTGTTGTTTGGAGCTAAGTTTATTGCTCATGATCCTCTTTTTGGTCCTGCTGGGGTGGGTCTTCCTTTAGTTCTTTTTTCTCCTTTATTTTTCTCATTTTTTTCTAGTTTTTTCTACTGGATAATGCTGTCCTGAGGCTTTTGGGTTGCCTGTGTTCTTCTATATATTTTCTCTAAGTGGTGCTGCTTGTGGTTCTTTATGGGCTTTGGTCTCTTTTCCATTGTTGGATCTTTTCTTGGTTTGCTTTTGGAGCTCGATTGTATATATGGATTTGGTCTCTTTTTTTAAGGTTGGCTTCTTGCTTCCCCTTTTTTTTCTCTTTTTATATAGCTTTTTGTAATAGGTAGGATCATAGGCTCTTAGGTTTTACTTCAAATACTATTTTTTAGAGAGCATTAGATCCTTTAAGTACTTGTATTTTTTATATAATTAATGCGTAGACCCTTCCGTGAATTTTAACAAAAAAAAATGGCAGCAAAATAACAACCTGACGAATAAAAGGGCTATTAGCACCATCTTCCAGCCAAAATAACTAGTATGACAAAGGTTAAAGAGGTCTATAACTCCATTAAAAAGAAATATGCAAGAGAACATCAATGGATGCAAACGCCCACAACAACAGAAAAGAAACAACAGGAGCATCAAACATGATTGACAATAGCATAAAAATAGTAACAATGCCAACCAAAATCAAAGGCAAGAATCTTCATCTGAACCTGTAGGAAAAGACAAGACTCCAAAGAAAATAAGTAAAGCAAGAAACAAAAACAAAAAATCCACCAGAATGAAAATCAAAAGCTATGTAAGCACCAAACAAACAAACAACCCCACAAAACCAAGGAGCAGAAATAAGCCAACCACAAGAACAAGCCACCAAACAACAACGAAACACAAACGCACCCAATCACGAATCAGAGAAGCAACCTAATCAGAGAAATCCAATACCAACAGTCAGGCCGCCAAACACATCAACACAAGAAAATCAAAACTCCCACCACAACAACACCCAAACGCCCATAACACCAAAAGCAAAATAATAACCCAACCAATGAAAGAACAACAGGCGGCCAACACATGCAACTAATAATAACAAAACCAATCAAACCCCAACAACCAAGACACCACCACCAATGAACCACAACAGGAGTAACCCCAACCACCACACACTCAAAATACAAATGAAGAAGCATAGCATTCCAAAAGAAAAAGAAAGACTAAACAATGAATGCATTTCTAAAAGAAGCATTAGCTCTAATAACCCGAGCAATAATACGATTGAGCTGCAAAGTTTTCCTCATCATATATTTTTTATGCTTAGAAGAACATAATATATAATCATCTTTGAAAACTTTAATAATATTGAGTTTTGTCAAATCATAAGCATCCAGATGATTCATATATGCATCATCCGGATAGAACTCCCCATTATCCTAAATGGAAACCGAATGGGCAGTAGGGCCAAACCCATCAGAAAGAGCATTAGGGCCCCTGATAGAATATTGAACTCCTTGATAGAGCCTAGCCACATTATCCATATGCTCATCTTTAGAAAGTGATATAATGGGAATGGGAATAATCAGAACTAAGTTAAAAACATCAATAACCCTGAAGGCTCACCAACATAAGATTCCACAGTAGAATTAGTGAGGACATTAACATTAATTATTATCAACCGAAGAGGAGTTACACAAGGCAACCTCAGAGGAAATTAACAAACCATGATAATCAATATTACCCTTAAAACAAGTAGCATCATCAACATTAGAATGACCATGCATGTTAATAGTCGATGGAGTTGAAATGTCCACCACTAGATTTAACTCATCCAAATTTTCCTGAACCATAATAATATTGGATTGATCTTGAGCATTAGGAGAAATAGGGGCAACACCACCTTTCTCATCAATAATATCCCCAATTCCATTACTATATTTCTAAATTTTAGATTTCCTCAAATGAGGATGTAAATAAAAACATTCATATTTGTTATGGTCAATTAATGCATTTACGTACAATGCCCATAAAAAGAAGGGAAATATACTCATAAGAACTTTTTGAACATAAATAAACTTTTTCGAACCAAGCCAAACCTCATTAGGATATTTCTTAGCAATATTCAATTCAACTAAAATATGAGTAACCGAATGCCTAGAACCAGATGTACTAGCATTATCTGATTGAAGGGGATGACCAAAGAGGGAGCCAAACCCTAATAAAATGCGTTGAGAAAATAAATGTTACTGAAGATCAGGAAAAGAAACTCAAATTAGAATCACAGGAGATTCCTCATTAAGATTAAACAAAGTAGACAATTTGATTAACTTCATAAAATAGTTGTTAACATAGTACAAACCCCAAGTAAAAATCCTACCATAATTCAAATTGTTGGATAATTTAATCAAAATATGCCTAAGAATCAAGAGAGCTATAGAAAATTTGCCTAAGAGTTTCAAGTTAAAGAAAAAAATTTGGATTCCATCCAAAGGAGTTCTACGGACAAAAAACTTTCCAATAAGCGAGAACTCAAAGGGTACGGCTATGGCAATGATGATCTCCTCCTCATATATCCAAAGAGAAGACGAACCATGATGAATACAAGCCTTTAGATTCAAAAAAGTAGAGGAGGAAGAAGTGTCAGCCAACACATCCTTGAATGAGGTTTACACCCTAAAAAACTAGGATCAGAGCGAAAGAAAGAGTTATTCTCCATAAATGGTGAAACCCTTCCCAAAATAAAAATCAAAAGAAATTAAACACTGCCATCAGCCAAAGGCCGGTCCATAACAAAAAAAAAAAAGATAAAAAGAGAAGAGAACTTCCCTAAGCTGCGAAGGAGACCAAAGTAGTGTCGAATACAGTGAGTCACCTCAGCGAAACCCTAACATAGCAAAAAGTTATGTATGATGATATGTGGTGTGACATATTCACTACAGAAAAATTGCTCAGTACTGGCATATTTGTTTAGTGGAAATGGGCAATTTTCTTGTGGAAATTAGATTTTCTGGCAGATTTTTTCTGTCAATATAAACCACGTAGGAAATGCAAACAGGCAGATTTTTTTCGTTGGAAATAATTTCCGGTGACTTTCCGATGATTTTACGTTGTGTTGTGGCTGCGGTCGGAGCAACGACTTACGCAGGAGAACCGTCGAAGATTTCTAGTGGTATTATCGGCTGTTGACTGCTAGTAATTTCGGATATTTAACCACTGATAATTTCCGGCAAATAGACCTTAGGAGAACTGTCGGAGATTTTCAGCTGCAATAACCGCCGCTATTTTCCGACAGCTCTGCACTTCTTTTCTTCTCAAAAGTATGCAAAACCCTAACCACACCAGCTCTATCCACAAACACAAGAAACTCTTCTAGATCTCCTCGATCTACAAACAAAGCTCAAGAAACTGTCAAACCTAAGAGCTTCATGCTCTAAAATCATAAAAACATAAGAATATAATTTGAGAACAACCAATCGTATAGCCTCATACAAGAATCTCTCCAATAATTTTTAAAGCTCTAATGAAAAAGAGAGATTCTAAAGAATAATATTTTCTCAGAAGTATCTCAAATCTTTTCATATAATACCTTGATCGAGGTTCTCCAACAACTAATAAAAACAATTATATCTATGAATTATAAATTAATATTGTTGTTATGATTTAACTCTAAACTCTAAAATTCTTGCTGCATAAAAATTATTAAATAATAATGAAAGCAATCTAAATATTGCTCCAACAGAATGGCACTGATCTATCCCTCGAAGGAACCATTACCACCGCTAATTAAATATAATTAATCATTAGTGCTATTGAGAGTCAGCACTGATATATATATTTTTGGAGTTATATGTCACCCATTACAAAGCATTAATGAAGAATCAATAGAGCAAATCTTTTTTTTAATACAATTTTTTATTCATTTTATTACATATATATTAACTATGTATATTGTGGAAAGATTGGATCAATACTTTAATTAACGCGTGTGCTAACTCTCAAATGTCATTTGCTTTCTAATATGTTAAGCATTTGAACGTTCAATAGTTAACCACGCGGCATTCTGTCTTTATATTTTAGTGAGAAAATATATGGTAGTCTGGACATAAGTAATTGTTCAGTTTTGTGACTGTGAACAATAAAAACACAGTAAAGAGGTGAACATTAAAAGCGCAGTGGTTAGACCCGACCCGTTTCCAAAATGGGACGGGTTCGGGTTCTCGGATTCTATCCGTTTGAAAAAATGGGTTGGGCTCGGGTTGACCCGACGGGTTAACGGGTCAACCAGGAAACCCGTTTGAGCCCCTGCCCGCGGACCTGCCCGCCCCGCTGCCCACCCCCTACCAGCACGCCCGCGTGGCTGCCCCCTCGCTCGCGCGATTGCCAGCACGCGAACCCGACGGGTTGACCCGAATTGACACCCCTAGTTGGAGGACTGCGAAGAAAGGTAATGTACGACAAGAAATCTGGCAAGGATTACAGCGACTAGGTGAGGAAGGTGGTGTCTGCGGCTAACCAAGCAGAATAAATTAAGAAGCAATAACTTTATATATATTTAAATTATAGTAATAGATTCGGAATTTACCTATGAAATTATTACACTTTTTGGATAGAAGAAAATGTGACTGTAATTTTTCTTTAACAAAGCGTAAATTTGATTCTAGAATCTAGTCAGTACTTTTCAAAATATTTACTAATTAGGCTATTTGAAACTAATATATTTTGAAGATCTATACATAAAAATTAATTTGTTCATGAGATGATTGCATAATCTGAAAGACACAAAGATTATTAATTATGCTTCACCCTAAAATTTAAAGTAGGGGTGTCAATTTCGGGTTACGGGTTAGGTTCGAGTTGAACACAGAATTGACCCGGCACTATTCGGGTCAACCCAAATCTGACCAGTTTTTGCATATGGGTCGGTTTTCTGGACTCGAACCCAACCCGCTTCGAGTTTGGTTAACCCGACCTGACCCACTTCTACTTCAGCCGCGGCAAAAATCGCGCAACTTTGGCGGCCGGCGTTGAGCATCGGCATCGCGGGCAGCTGGCATTCAACTGCGGCAACGGGAAGACGCAGTTACGCGAGGCTCGACAGACGTGACTATGCAGCAGGCGGAGAAGCGGGGTCAGGCTACGCAGCTCGATGTACGTGGGTACTGGGCAGGCTATGTGTGAAGGCGGGGCAGGAGGGGCATGCAGGCAGACGGGGTAAGCAATGCGAGCAGATTCAGGTAGGGGTGGTCAGAGCTGGCAGACGGGTTTTTTCGGGTCATTCCCGGGTTTCCGAATCAACCCAATCCCGACCTGATTTTGCAAACTAGTCGGTTTTCCAGACCCGAACCGCTTCGGGTTCTGGTCAACCCTAAATCCGAAATTTCCGGGTCAGGTTCAGATCGGATTTTAAGGTCGGGTCCAATATTGACACCCCTAATTTAAAGATCATTTAATTCAGTGTTGGCCCCTGCATGAAACGGTCTTTCCTGTCCCTTCATCATGGGATTCCCCGCACCCAAATAACCAGTAACGTCTTCTCCCTGCTACTCAGCCCTATCACGCCTTGCTCTTTCCACCAGGAATCCCCTATATTATTAGCACTCGCCATGGGGCCATGGGTTCCCAGAATTCTCTAGCTCAATCACCTCCATTCCTTCTGCCTGCCCACTTTGCCTCCCAGATTAATGAATTTGATGGTGGCCCATCAACCATCCATCATTACAGATCTTTGGAGTTTGAACCCTCTATGATGTTTTCTCTGTTCTCAACACTGACCTCTATCATTCTAAGGGTGGCTCTCAACTGACACTAACTACCTCGGACTAATCACATAATGTTTTGTTCCTCCTCCTCCTGCCTATCCAGTACTAATGTTTGTAGTAAACCTCTTCCTCCCCCCTTTCACACTAATTTTTATTCTGTGCGAAGTCCGGACCATCCGGAGACTAATAAGAATGCATTACGACACCCTAAAAATATACCGTGCTCGGTACCCGCCCTCGATACTACTCGCTACCGAGCACAAAACCGGACAGAAGAACCGTCCGGTATCCGCACACAATAATAGCTCCTTCCACACATACTTCCCAATTGACTTTCAACCGTTGTATCTATCTACTCATGAGGATTATATGAACTTGTTGATTTTCGTTAAGAACATGAAGAGATTGATACCTTCCTTTCAGCTTTCCTTACTATGAAGTTGTTGATTGATGTTCCTTTTTGCATGCTCTTAAAGATTCCCTAAAAATCTTGTTACCTTGAAACTGTTTTTTTTTTTTTCCTTACTTAATCCTAAGAATATTTTATGTAGGATATTGAATATTGAGAGATTATTTATGGGGATTAATAAATGGTCTCAAAATATTAAACATGACTGCTTAGTTACTCTATTTGGATATCATTTTTACTCCTCGTTAAGCTTTATCTTTTTGATTAATTTATCTTTTTTACATTGGCTTCTCCACTTGCAAACCTCTACATACAAGTGTTCCTATTGTTGCTTTATTCAGATCATCTATTGATATCTAGATTGGCTCTGAAAATTAGTATTTTATGTACTCACTGCCATTTACTCGAGTATGATAACTCTTTATGTCAACACGTAGTAAATCAACCTCAATTAATTATATCAATTAAATCAAATTCATATCCACATCATATATATAAGACTTGAATTCAAATCCTCTTGGTTGATAACCAAAGCTCCCAATCAACAGACCAAACTGAGCTTCGTAAGCTTTGTTTTTATTACCATGACAGACACGTTTGGATGATCTTTTCCTTAAGGATAGACATGATCCCTCATTTTTCTTTGTTTATTTTTTTTCTTTCTGAAGGTTAGCAATTGTGTGGTTTGAACAGTAGTGGTGGATCTAAAAAGACATGAATAGAAAATATTAGAAATGACGTTTCTTTATTAGATCTAAATGAGAATTTGACTCTTAACCAGACAAAATGGAGAAAAAGGATTCATGTAGCCGACCTCACGTACTAGGATAAAGACTTGATGTTATTGTTGTTGTTAGCAATAGTGTGATTTGTTTGTTTGGACTTTCTATTTTTCCTTACTTAAAGGTTAACAAGTGTTAGTTTATAAATAAAATTGACTCAAACAACCAAAGGTTTTGTCTGATTTATTAGTTTATATGTTGTGTTTTTTTCCCAAGTGTACGTTGCACGCCTCTGCACTTCCATAGTTTTATAGTTATCTGGAATGGGTTAATTAACAGTATTTTTTGTATCAGAAAGCCAAATTTTGATCCTTATATGAGCAATTAAGAATGATCAGAGCCTTCTTCATCAAAAAAATGTATGGCATCAATCCCAGCCTTTGATTCCCATTTCTACTTGAGATAAGTATGAGTTTTGAAGCATCAAATGAAAATATTTTTTTAGAGATTTATTTAGGATAGTTTTTTCATAATTTTATTTATTTTTTTTTATTAAGGGTTGTCAATTTCGGGTCACGGGTCGGGTTCGGGTCGAACCCGAAACTGACCCGGCACTATTCGGGTCAACCCGAACCCGACCCGTTTTTAAAAACGGGTCAGTTTTCCTGATCCGAACCCGACCCGCTTCGGGTCCGGGTCAACCCGACACGACCCGAATGACCCGTTTCCAACCAGAAAATGGCTAATTTTCGGGTCAAAAACGGGTCAATCTCCTCTTTTTCGGGTCAAAAACGGGTCAAAATCGGGTCAATCTCAGGTTGCCGGGTCAAAATCGGGTCACTTTCGGGTCAATTTCTGGTCAAAGGGTTAACCCGAACCCGACCCGATTTTTGAAACAGGTCGAAATGCTGAACCCGAACCTGACCCGTTTCGGGTTCGGGTTGACCCTAACCTGAAATTTTTGGGTCGGGTTCGGGTTGGGTTTTTGGGTCGTGTCAAATATTGACACCCCTAATTGTTGGGTTCATCTCATTGATATGTTTAGTTCAACTATAAATTTGCTAAAATTGGAGCTCATATGATTCTCAACTGGACGCTGACCTTTTGAAATCGGGTATGTGGCTTGACGGTTGATAGAAGATTCTTCTCCGGATTTCACTTAAGCTCGAATCCCCTAATCTGCCCAAAAGAAAGAAAAAAAAAAGTATGACATTTTGATTTTGATTTAATGACTATAATAAAAAGTTAATAGGTTATATATAAAGTTAATCTCTTCTTTTTTTTTTCTGAATATTTATAAATAGTAAAAAACTATATCTAAAAATATGATTTAAAGTTATATTTTAAATATTATTATTATATAAATTAAATAATATTAAAATAAGTTTAATATTTATTAAATCAACCACCAATTCCACTGTGAACTTTTGAATATTTAATCAATTCACCAAAACCCTGCCTCCTAATTGTGAGGAACCACCGCAAGAGCTTTAAAT
>NW_021318832.1:2577883-2580966 GCF_001605985.2 Dendrobium catenatum | reverse complement strand
AGCGGCCCGCTTGCACGAGCAGAATTGCCCGCCGGCCCGCCACGCCGCTGCCGCCTGCCCGCCGAACCGCGTCCCGCTGGGAACCGCCGAACCCACCACATCCCGCTGCGAATTGCGAACCCGCGCCGCTGCCCGCAATGAATGACGGGTCGTGTCGGGTTGACCCGAACCCGAAGCGAGTCGGGTTCGGGTCCATGAAAAAATGTGTAAGATTCGGGTTGACCTGATTGATGCCGGGTCAGTTTCAGATTTGACCCGAACCCGACCCGTGACTCGAAATTGACACCCCTAATTCAAACCCAATATCTAATATAAAATTATGAAGATAATTTTCTATTTCCCCATGCCAATCAGACCCTTATAGCATCATCCAAATTGAGGAATGCCAGCATCACAAATCCATGCATTTAAATTATCCCCCCTATATTTGCCTATTCAACAAGAGTAATGATTGCAAGATATAATATTTTCTCTATGTATTTTATGTAGGGTCCTCTATATAGTTAAGGACAAAAGATCCAAAACTAATTATTAACTTATATGTTGAATGGATCTTTTGTCCTTTCTCTCTCTTTGCCCACTCTTATTTAAAAGAATAATAAATATTTGAAGCACTCAATTCTAACAAAAAAAAGTTCTTATGTGCTACTACTGAAAAAACAAAATTGACCATTTCTTTTTTTCTCAAATGCATAAAGAAATTTTTTGGGTATTGATCAATTTAGGAGATGATTAGTCAAAACTTTTGTCACAATCATAAAGCATTGTTTAGTTACATTATTGGCTTATCTTGGGAATACCAAACCCTTTCTTTGAAACCAAGGGTCAGTTTGGGATTTTTTTTAAAATTTTTTTTGTTATTTTTAATTTGTCATGTTGTGATGTAAAATAAAATTTTATTTAGTATGCATTTCGCTTTTTAAAATTTAATAAAAAAAAAATATTGCATCATCTTCAATATGATTCACCTCGATTTGTTCACCATATTTGTTGATCTTTTCATAGATATTATTGTCGAGGGAAAATAATAACATAACTTTGAGTGAGTATTGTTGGAGTCAAAAGTGTGGATGAGAGCAATGACGGTCACAAAAATAAGAAAAATTATTTATAAAGAAAATATCAAATGAAGAACACAAAAAAGAAAAAAAAAAAAAAGATAATGCATGAGGTGAGGAGAATAACTAGAATCATGGGATAAAGTGAAAAAGAAATGTTTACATTCTACTAAATTTGAACATCAGCGTTACATTAAGTTATTATTGATGAAGAGCAATGACAATCAACACCAAAAAAATAATATAGGAATGTATATGTAGTTTGGTGAGATCCACCTACCTCTTTTTTTTTTTTTTTTTTTTTTTTTTTTTTTTTTTTTTTTTGTTAAAACCTATTAAAGGACCTATGTGTTACAAAACCTTAAAGGGAATGAACTCATTAATTCTCTCAGAGCTGCAAGAAAAAGAAAACAACCTAATAAGTCAAAAATCCCTATTAGTTACATAGCAGTAAAAATAATAGAAATCGAAACAGGGTGGCAAGGAGCCCACACCCAAAATGAAGCCAAAGCTTAGATCCTCAATTAAGCCTAAAAAGGTTCCAAGAACAATATATGCCTGCAAAAATTCACAAGGAAAGTAAAACAGATAATAGACAAGAATAGCCATAGCGGAAGAGAAACTAACCGACACCCAGGAGATCACCAACTCCAACCACCCGCAAACCTCACAGAACCAACCTAAAAGCGAGCATCATGAAAACTCCAAACACTACTACCCATAAACAACATTAATCCATCTCCCTATCTTATTCGCTCTCCAAACCCAGACATGTTTTTTCCATTTTCTATGCTCATTGGAGTAAAGAAAATTTGTCACATAACCATCTTGTTAGACATAAGTTGTAATAACTACTTCTGTAATGTTGAGTCTACTTGTGATGACTCGAAATAAATTTAGTAAGATTTGCAAGTCTATTTTGTGCCCACTAAATTTTTATTAATTATAGAGTTATTTTATGTTTAATTTAGTCACAGAGATTTGTCATTTGAAATTGGAAAGGAAAAGGTAAGTTGAAATTCCTCATTGGGAGTATTGCTACAGCCCTGTAATGGTGGTCCTGCTCTCTCTGTTAATAAATGTTGAGAAGCATGCGCTTGTCAAATGGCTGGTATTGTTGTGCTAAAGTCTCTATTTGATACTAAAAATTTCATTGGCACACACATGCATATTTTCATGCACATAACCCATATGAATCAATCTAATATGTAAAATACATTTAGAAACATTCATAGAAGATACAAAGTTTGAACATGGTAAACTTACCAAACCAGTTTATGTTATCATAGGTGTTATGATTATTGCTATCATGATCTTTACAACTTCCAGTTGTTAATCTTACATTTATTTAGGCATATCATATGCATAGTTTGAGGAATCATATGTGTGCACAAGCCCTTACAACTCCATTTATACTACATATCAAATATTAACAATCGCCAATTGTACTTCCTCATTTTTATGTTCTTTCACACATTCAAACATATAACATGTAAACATGAACACTTTCAATATATATAAACAACATTTAACATGATATCGAGAGGCATGACATTTCACATGTATAAGTAAAGAAGTGTTCACAGTGTAACCTTGTATATACGTTCAACATTAGTAAATCAAAAAATCATTCAAAAGTAACATTCACAACAACATTTTAAAGCATTTATTGCTCTATGGAAATTTCTAGAAATATCAATACTTCTTGAAATACTTAAATTATTGTGCAACTCTAAATACCTGGTGAAATTTTATTTTATTTTTTTTGTTAATGTGATTAGAATGTTCTATTCAACCATATACCAAGAGTTGCACGATGAAAATTTTTTAAACTTTCATAAATTTGCATTTGTGTAAAATCCAACCTAACAAAATACCAAAAATATTCAAACAAGTGAAGAAATTAAAATCTAAAGTACGGCAATGAAAATTAACCTCGAGATGAATAACTTTTTCAACTAACTCATTGAGCGAAATCAGCTTTACAACCTTTAAAATCCCACTTTATATCTGCCCACCCCCCCC
>NW_021318832.1:2567155-2576627 GCF_001605985.2 Dendrobium catenatum | reverse complement strand
CCCCCCGGCCCCTCTCTAACATGTTTCCTAGAATGAGTGAAATGAATTTTGGGAAAATAGAATTGGATATTTATAGACTAGTGCCACAACGCCACTTTCCACAGTGCTCCTAAAAGGAAATTTCAAGTACACAAATAGATATTTTGGTGATACAGCACCTTTAACCAGTGTGGTCAACCACACTCTAGCACATAGTGTCGCACCACTCAGTTTCCATTACTGCAGTGCCCCAAATAGAGAAGACTGCCATAGAACCTTAAGGGAAATTTTTTTGAAATACATAAAAATTCTCTTAAATGGAAAATAAACTTCTAAATTCTTATCTGGTCTAATTTAGATTATTACATGTAATCTCATGAATGCAAAAGCAGACAATACACTCTAGCTACACCAATTCAAAAAATTCACTTCTGAAGTGGAAGCATTTCAAGTGTCATTGTGTGGCCGCGTTACATACTAAGTGGATTTTTTTCATTCATCAAAGAAATATTTTACAAAGAAGAGACGAATGATGATGATTAAGGCCACATATTTATGAATATATTACATGCTAATGTGGGAGAGATATTGGTGATTCAAAAAATCTTGAATGATAAAAGTATCTTAAATTATAATTGGTTGTGAAACAATATCTTCCGCTTGATATCCTGCATGAGGGAATTTATGTAACCCATAATCAATGGCTAAAGTTGTGAGAAGTTTGTAACCTCATAATAAATGGTAGAAGCTGTTAGAATATTATATCAACCACTTTGGTGGAGAAACTATGTCTTGAGAATTAAGAACATCCACAACTATTTAATTTATCTTGGCATTAGCGATGTATTATAATCAAGGTGAATAACATATATGGTGAATTTTTTTTTTTTGGAGCTAAATTACAAGAATAGACGTAGAGCGAAGTCATTCCGATGGGCGTGTGTCACATGTTATTAGGTGGGCCATAGAATATTATCGACGGACGAAGCATGATGGTTTTAAAAATATGCATTATTTCATTAAAAGTGAGAACAAATAATTTCAATACCTTGAAAGGGAGAAGAAACTAGGGAGGTTAATGATATCACAATAGTGTAAAAATGTGTGTTTTTTTTAGCTCTAAGAGAGACCACCATGCATGGGCTTCATTTATGCTGTTAAAGGGGAAAATTAAGAAGGATTTCCAATTCTAGCCTATGTTATAGGAGTTTGAAGGCTTGTGATCCAAATAAATAAATTTTGATTTACCACCTTTATTAGTCGTGCAACAATCAATTGATTTTGAAATTGGTGTCGTCATTCCCCATAGTCTTGGCATGCCGCCATTTGCTTCCTCAAAGGCATGCCAAGTTGTAGCAACAAGTGGAGGAGGAACCTAAGGAACTATTTAGAGAGATTGGATTTCCTTGCCCAATGTGAACACTTCTAATTCTCAAAAATGACACATCATGGTGCTTGTGCAATAACAATCGAGAAATGAATAATATTAAAATTAAATTTTGATTTTCAATTCCTCTATTTGATGGTTTGTCCAATCAGCCATATAACTCATCCTTGTTTCTTAAGTTTGATTTATATTGCAGGTGCCATCAAATTCAAATGCATCCTACGGAAGAAGGGAAGATAGCTTTAAAAAGTAAGAATTGTCTATGAGAAAGTACAATGATGTCGTTTATGATATTCAATGCTTTTTACACGTTCATCTAACTTATGAATCAAGTCTTGCAAAATTTTTTGGGCAAATTTGAGTTTATTTATTTTGATAATATCTTAATGTATAGTTACACCTTGGACAAGCATTTCAATATATATGGCGAGTTTTTAAAGCACTATGTGAACAACTATTTACTCATAGCAATATGTGCCAATTCTAACTTAAAAAATCAATTTTTTATGTCTTGTAATAGTCAAAATTCTTAACTATCGAGATATTGTCTATTTTGGTCAAAGGGCCTCACGGTTTTGTCTTTGTTTGTGTAACTTCCTAGTAGGTCACCCATCCTATAATTACTCTGGGATGAGTCAGAGGAAGTCCTAATTGTGGAACTAAGCATGCAATATTGAATGATTATGCAGAGACAAAGAATGATTTATTGTAAAAACGTTTCAACGCAAAGACATACCAAAGCTGATTTGGATGGACGTACCATTGAGACCTGTATATTCTGTCATTCCATCAATAACATTGAGGCTTCTGGAGAAATGTTGCATTAGTTGAAAGGAGAACAAACATATGGAGATCAAGCCTCATAACCTAATGTCCTGCATGTACATCATAAATGTATATAATGGGCTCCTCATGTATGTTACCCCGGTAAAAAAGTTATGAATCTGATGGCTGAACTTTCACATTCTTCCAAGATTAGATGTTGTACTTCGGGTTGAAGGGTGTTTCTCTTGGTCACTATGTCAGGGGTTGTAGGAGAAGTTTTCACATATCAGATACTAGAATGTCGTTGGGATACTAAAAAGTATCATTTGCTTTATCTTGTTCATGTTTCGATAAAACTACCTTGTGACAAGTTGAAGACAAATAAATCTAATTGTACATCAGTCGAGCCTTTAGTTTCATCAGATTATGATACCTTATTGTTGGACCTCCGAAGAATAGCAATCAATAAAAATTGATAGGCAATTATAGGAGAGGCATGAGATCGACTGCTGAAGCATTAACTCTGAAGGAAGGAACTATTATTCTCCATACATTATTCCCTAATTATTTTACTGCCAATGATCTGCAAACGTCGTATGAAAATGTGCTGTAAAATATGCCATCAGATCCACAATATTCGTACAAACGGACATTAGGTGTTTACATTTTTCACAAATATAAATTGTGTATTTTCAAAATGATCACCACCTACACAACTAATTATATTCAAATATTACAAGAACACCCTTTAATGAATTAAAGTGTGCAATAACACATTTAGAACATGCATATGTATCTTTCCAAAGCTCAAGGCATATAAAAATACACTTTGCAATATGCAATGTGCACTATGCAAGCGCATCATTCAACATGCAATGCCACGCTGTGACGACGCATCACATTAACATTCAAAATATATCATGCATTTACACGCTCTAATATACAAAATGCACTATGCAACTGTACAATACAAGCATATCATAACTATATGTAGTTAGAAATGAGTAGACATATTGCAGGCATCCTAACCTAACATATAAACATACCAAATGTATATACATTGTTGCATACAAAATACATGTTGCAATATGCAACATGCATCATACAAACACATCATGCCATATGCACATATATATGTCAATATACATGCATACATGCAAATATACAAATGCATATGTGAGTATGTTAACATGCAGAAGAAAATATAAGTATGTGTGTGAATATGCAGATATGTCATATAAACATAATATATTGCATACACATGAGCACAATACAGGCACATTATGCAAAATACATTCAAAAGCACATACATGTATGGGTCCCAGTGAGCGTGTTGAATGTACATAAGTGACATCTGAGGATATTATGCAGGTCAAACATTAATCCAAGTTTAAGTCCAATCCTTCTCCCTGAAAGGACAGAAGTTGGCATGAGTTAAACTAACAAACAAACATTTGATCATAGTGTTGACTGGAATATTAGGCCTTCAAGGTTTATAACAAGAAAAATACACTAATAAAGGAAAATAGCAGATGACAAACTCAATCATCTCTTAGCAAGTAAACATAGTTGATAATATTCGACCAGCAAAATAAAATTTCCCATAATTACCCTGATGATGGTCATGTTGACAAAAAAATCTTAACTAGATGAGACCCAAATATTTGAAAATGCCTCCAAACTTCTCATAAAAAATTCCTCCAAAATTCACATGAAATTTTAAAACTCGAAAGTCATCAAAATCTAAATATTTAAACTTAAAATAAAAAATCCAAAAATATTTAAATCAAAATACTCATCCACCCTTCATAATAGTTTGTCGATATGGGTATGTCTGAAAATTTTATCAGCTAACTAAAAGAGAATCTCTAGTCAAGAATATTATTATGATTCATTCTTAAACTCTCTTGCAAGTAAAGGCGTGGCACGTGTTCTCCAACCCGTGGTCTCACCGCCAAATGGCCTCACAAGTAACAGTTATGATCGGGACCCTCTGATTAGATGATTTTATTGTCAAATAGCATCAATTAATTACGATCATGATCAGAGCTCATATGCTTTCCAACGAATTTAAATCCTTGAGAAATTAATCAATATGATATAATTGATACACTATAGAAAAATCAGGAATTACCGGCAATTTTTTCAGAAGGTTTCCTAAAATTTCGGTTGTTTTCCGGTGGTTTACTAACCGCCGGTAAAAACTTCGTAGGAAATAATTTACGGTGTTCAATTTCCGACAGTTTATTTTACCGACGGCTTTCTGGCAGCCTATACGACTGGTAAAGTTTAGCTGTCATAGCGCCGGTGACTGATGGTTAATTACATAGAATAATGAAAAACAAAAACACTCTCTTAACATCTCTCCTTATAAGGTAAATCAATCTTATTTATAACCACAAAATAATTTGAAGCACACTTTCACTCAAGCTATGGACTTAAAGTCGGTCAACAAATATTAACTCTTATATACATATCATTGGCGTAATTCAATAATTTATGCTCCATAACTCTCTCCCACAATTAGTAAAAGAAAAAAAATACAAATCTTAATCGGGTTGGGGCCGGCATTGCCGAACGACGGATTTCGTGGGTAGAATGCGGGCGTGATCGGCAGCCGGAGTGAGGGCGAGATCATCAGCCGAAAATAGGGTGTCGACGGTAAGATTCTTGTGCAGGAAATCAGAGGCGCGATCTCGAGCGAGGAAGAAACGGATATGTGAAGAAACATATACATGAAGAAATGAAGATGAAGGCTCAGTTTGGCCAATAGGGTCATTTTTGGAGGTTTTTCGGTGATTTAGACTGCCGGAAAAAATCACTTAACACCGGCGTCCTAAGCAGCCGGTAAAACAGAAATCGATGCCCTTGTTGGGGGCTATAATTATACCCCCGCTAATTCCGACGGTGTATTATTACCAAGACCGGTGGTTGGATCGTCCGTTTAACCACCGGTAATTCCAGTGGTTATATGACCGCCAGTAAAGGCCGCTGATAAACCCTGAATTTCCTATAGTGATAGGGCACAATGCCCTCTGTTAGCTAAGGTTGATTTAAATTTATCCCCTTAGATAAATATTTATCTTAAGTATACAAGGTACTCTTGGATGAAGCAACTCATAGCTATCAACAAAGATCTTTTGGTCATGTTAGGTCGACTACCTCCTCTGACTAATTATACTAGGGACCATGATGACCTGAGACGATTGAACCATGGGATCTTGATCGGATTTATCATTATTAATTCATCCACCATCCTCTTTAAGTGCAATGTGATAAATTTATAATTTTAAATATTAAATTTCCAAATACTAAAATACGCTGCTATTAGATGACATATACTATTTATCTGTTTGATGACTAGCCTTAATCGAAAGTTCTTTCTTATTATCAAAAGAGTTAATTAATCATAGGAGTTTGCACCTATAGGAAACTGAACTCAAATCATAAAGTCCTCGCAAGATGAGGGCAAAATCTCTGGATGATGTCTTATCTAAAACCTAATCTGCCTTCTAAAAATTTGCCTTAGCAACTTACTTGTTAAAACTCTATTCAACGACCCAAAAAAGAGAAAGGGGGCCACAGAAACGATATTAAAGAAACGATAAAGTGATTTATAATCAGAATCAGTTTCTGATTTTGTGGGGGATATATGGAAGAAGCCACCAAAGAAACTTACAAGAAATATCAAATGCAACAAGAAAACGAAGAATCACCAATCTGCTGCAGAGGCGTAGATATCTGACATAGACCTGAAATTTTAAATTGTTAAAAGTTAAATCTATCTTAGAAGTATCGCATAGAATGCATTAAACTTGTCTTCTTCTTCTTCTTCTTTTTAACTTAAGAGGTCTGTTAGACTTTTTTCCTGAATGTTAGACATGTTCCCACCCTCATATTGGTTTGGTTTTTACTGGAAGGCTAGCAATTGAGATTTGTTTTATTTACTGAAGGTTAGCAATTGTTAGTTTTTGTTTAGAACTGAGCCACTAACAGCACATTTTTTGTCTGTTTTACTGTTGCTTCTGTTGTATTTTTTTCCCAAGTGTTGAATGCCTTGTGCAGTTCCACAAGTTTTAAGCTCTCTGGAAATGATAAATTATCAATATTTTTGTATCAGAGCGACATATTTTGATCCTCATACACCCATTAATTAAGAGAGAGAGAGAGAGATTTATCCGTCGAAAAAATAATGACAACAAATGAAATAAATTTCACTTCCAACCTTTGATTCCCATTTCTTTTTCTTTTCATATTTATTTTACAATTACTCTTGAAGGGAGTCTTGATAGCTAGGTTTTTGAGATTGAAATTTGCATATTGCATTCATTAAAACATAATAAAAGATACAGAAGAATACAAAACTAGTATGGAAATCATTATATATGTCTTCTCCATACAAAAAAGAATTAAAAGAGGAAAGAACCGAGTTTCTATCTAAATGAATCGATACATGCATGAAAACAACAAAACAGAAATGAAACAAAACGAGAGAGAACAGTGGCTCCTTTGATTTGCAGTGATAGGTCTCTCAAGTACTTGCATTGATGACCAACAAGATACCGACGGAAGATTTAAAACAGCTCGAAGGCTGATCAGTATCCCAGTGCTCCAGCAAAAGTTTGATTAAATTGCAACCCTCAATAAACTTATAAAATATTTATAATCCCTTTTCTCTTCGATTACCCAAAAAAGAAAAAGGGGGCCACAGAAACGCTATGTATAAGGATGATACACACCATATATAAGTTTATACACGCTATATATATTATTTTTACACACTATATGCAAGTTTGTACATGCTATGTATAAGGCTTATAATTACTATGTATAAGTTTATAAACGCTATATACATAATTTTTATACACTATGTGCAAATTTATACACGCTATGTACTAACACTATACCGTCCATGTCGTCATGAAGTGTCTTATTCCTCTTTCTACTTAATTCTCCTGCTTGGGGTAAAATGATAAAAGGATCGTGCTCCAGCTTTTCACGAGTATATATATCGTTCACATTTAAAGAGAATCACATGAAATTTATCATAACAATATATTAACGTAAAAAATCACAATAATTATGATAATTATCAGAATAATGAGAATGATTACATTACTTAGATTTCTTAGTATAAATGAAAAATAAGTTATATAGACTAGTTTTTGATGAAAATTTTGATAGAAAAATACATGGTTGATGAGGAATTGTGATTTTTTTTCCTATTATGAAAAAACATCTGAATCATAGTGAGAAATTATCTATTTATTTTCTAAATAAATTTAAACATCTGCTGATTACATTGAAACCCAACATCTAATATAAATTTTGAATATATTTTTCAAATTCCTTCAAACCAATCAGACCCTATGTGCCACCTTTCAAATTGGAAATTTTATTTGGTCCGGTAACCTAACGTAGCTCTACATTCGGTGAGCAGTAAACAGGGGCCATGTATTCTCGCTATTTACCGCGCGGCCCGACAATCCGACCCTAAACGATCTTGGGAGTTTGCGTATTGCTCGGTATTGCTAGGTATTGGTCGATTTTGCTCGACAAAAATGAAAAATACCATTCTGCGAAGACCAATACAGAGCAATACCGAGTTCTTTTAGGTATTACTCGGTATTCGTCTTCACAAAGCGGTATTTCTCGCATTATTGGCAAGCAATACCTAGCAATACCGAGTAATACCTAGAAATACTGAGCAAATACCGAGCAATACGCGAACATAGTAATCCCTGATTCCGGTGCGAGACGGGTCGTCGAGCCGCGCGGTAAAGAGTAAGAGCACGTGACGACATATTATTAACTACCGGACGTAGAGCTACATCAGATAACCTGACCTAATAATTTTTCTTCAAATTGAGGAATGCCAGCAAAACGTTATTTATTATGCCACCTCTCAGCAAGTAAGAATAATGATTAGATAATTTAACATTATCTCTACATATTTAAATATATAGGGTCCTCAAGTTAAGGCCAAAGGATCCAAAACTGAACGTTAACTTTTCTATTGAATGGATCTTTTGTCTTCTCTCTCTCTTCCTGAATTTGCTTCCCTTCTTTAAAAGATCAACATAGTTGAACTGTTTAGTTTTCATATACTGTTAACAAAAAAACAAAATTTGCCACAATTGCACATTGAAAATTAGGGTGAATTTTAACAGATTTTTATCAATTTTATTTTACAAATTGATGTGATGTTTCTATTTGTTTATAATTTTTTATTACTTTGTAAGAAAATTTTTGCAATGAAAAAGTACTTTTCACAAACGCTATTAGAATCATAAACCTTAGGCAACTCTTTAATTTCTAGCTATATTTTTAAGGCCACTACAAAATTTTACTGAATTAGAACTGTTTTTGTCATTGAGAATTCAAAGCAGTTTAAACCGCTATTTTTTGGAGCAAGCAAGCTGGCTTCCAGTGGAATGACTTTCCTACTATTTAAAGAAGCGAAGTCTCTGTCGAGAACGAAGAAGGAACGGAGGAAGAAGATGAATTTGATTTCTTGGTTGGAAATAATGTACAGGTAGGACCTATAAATAGATCCTGGAAATAGTATTACACGTGTAGGTATCGGATTGGTAAAGTCTTAATAAAGTGCTAATACAATTTGTTTAAGTGTGCTAATATCCCCCCTCAAACTTATGGGAGAGAATTAAAATTTTTTGAAAAATTAAAAAAATAGTAGTCAAATAGAAATTGTGTAACAGTCTAAAAAGTAAAACAATAAGAAAGTTGTCAAAAATAAAACTTAAAAACACTCAATTGTGCTACAATAGTTAAAATTTACTACATGAAAATCATGTATTACTAACGGATTTTCCGGCAAAAATTTGTTCATTTTTCAGTAGATTTGAAAGTTTCCAGCAATTTTCCGGCATAAATTTTTTCAACGGTAAAACGCGCGTCATAAAAATTTTCCTGAGGAAAAAAACTACCAGAAAAATTTTTTCGGGCGGAATTTGTCCATCGGAATAATTAAAAAAAAAATACCCACCATGGAATCCGAACACGTCTCCCGCCCCCGCGCTTGCCACCACACGTCGTTTGTTTCTTGATTGTCCACGAAACTAGCGTAGTGCCGAGAAAAATGCAGTAACCCGAAGTTGATTTTCGAATTACGGGATCGCTTGCCCAGTCGGCGTCAGAGTAGGAGGTGAGGTGAAGGTCGGATTTCTGAATTGGAAGACCAAAGTTTGTCGTTCCCACTGCAGGAAAACCCGCTATTACCGGCAGATTATATCCACCGGTAACATGTGAAGTCCGACGGAAATCTGGGTTTCCGGCAGAATGTCGTGCGCCGGATTGGTTCGCGTCGTAAAAGGACTTCCG
>NW_021318832.1:2521063-2566696 GCF_001605985.2 Dendrobium catenatum | reverse complement strand
CGGTCTAGCCATGTTGTCTACCTTGCTAGTTATCACCGTCGCCTTCATTTGAACAATCGCCAAAGCTTCCCCAACTCAGCTATAGCGTTATTCTATTTGATATGATTTGCCAGGTATGTTTGAGCTTTAAGTTATTTGAACATTTATTTTTCTTAGTTTATGTTTATTAACTTTTTTATTTGTGCTGTAGATGTTAAAATTATATACATATATACACATATCATGTATATATATATTAATAATAGGCATCAAAATACGAAAGAACAATCTAAGGCTTAGTAACATAATAATAAGATCGAGTATTAGCAGCTATCTTTTCATGAAAGTCTATGAAGAAAGTGCTTTCAATATATGATTTATGTATTTATTGAGTATAGTTTTCACTCTAATCATAAATTGTCATTTTTTTTAACACTTTGTGTTTTATCAATTATCATTAGAGGTAGTTTTTTAAGTCAAATTTGTCGGTGGATGACACACGATTTTATTAGCAGGCCAACTCTGTGAACGAGTAACCTGGAACCTGTATGAGAATGAAGAGAAGAAAAGGAGATAAAAAGAGACATGGAATACTCAAGAAAATTTATGAGTCTCAAACTAGTATATGATCCACCAGAGTCAATAAAAAAGTACTAAATTGCACCTAATCATTCTTTATTCATAGGATTTTGAGGACTATGAAAAAGGCTTTAAAAAAGTACACACAAAATATCAATATATTCTACATAAACTACCCTAGAAACATGCCATCACCTTGTTAGCAGGAGGAGATCAACACTGGAGAACCTTGATGATTCGCCGTTGAGCAAGCATAATGGTGTCGAGTTTATCTAGCTAGTCCAACAAAATTGCTGAGTAGACGAGTACATTTCAAGCGAGTATATGGGCAAGTGATGAGATGAGGGAGCCTAAAACTAGTACACTTGTTGATGTTTGCGGCTGCTAGAGTGGGAGATCTCATATCACTTAGGAGAGAGAGGCAAGCGAGATAATTGTCGTAGGAAGGGAGCGCTCTAGGCTAGAAGGGAGATCTCTAAGCTGGGTGGTTGTGTCAAAGTGAGCTGAGGGCCACACCTCTAGGCAAATTTCTTGCAATTGAGCATGTAGTGTTTGTCTGAGGATGAGAGCTCTATGAGAGGGAAACTGATTATGGAGGTGATCCGAGTACGTAACGAGTGCCGAGTTACTAGCTTGGTGAGGAATCTCCAATTCACCTTGTGAAGGGCGACCACCTTAGTATGTCAAAGCGAATAGCATATCTAGGATCGTTTGGCAAATTTCTCACCTGCCACCCTTTGAGGATGAGTTCCAATGCTAAGACCTATCGACTACATGCTAAGTACTCATGAAGGCATACGTGAGTATATGCTCTCTCTCTCTCTCTCTTTAATTTATATATTCTCTATATCTCTTTTGTAATTTGTTTCTTTGAACTACATCAAATTTAGGCAATTACATTAGTTGGGACCTAGTATTTTTGTATATCTCGTTTATTACTATAATTAAAAAAAAAATGAATTATTAAATTACATAAAAAATATTACTAATATTTATTCATTTAATTAAAATGCATATTTTCATGCTTATGATTTTATGTGATTTAGACATTAAACTGGTATATAAATACACATAAATATCTAGATATTGTATACGTAAATATGTAAAAATTTTATGATATGCATGTAAATTCACCTTATTTTTATATTATTATATCATAAAAATGATCAAAGTTAGTACTATATATAATTAGTGAGCCTACCAAAATTGAAATCTTATGATGAGATTAAATTTAGAATCGAGAGTAAATTTTAAAACCTTCATAGATAGAAATTTGTCCAATAATATAGTAATTTTATTTTACTCAACTTCAAAATGCTTGTGTTTCAACTAATCAAATAAGGTCTTTTTAGCTAAAAAATATATTTCTATAACTAATATAAAAATACAAAGGGAGAACTTAGTCCCGAAAGAGAATAAGTAATAAAATTAAGAGAACAATGGATAAAAAAATATCGCCAAACTAAGCATACTCCTTTAATTTCCCATTGAAAAAAGCTACTACTATCCCGAAACGTAACAAGGATCCTATAGTGAATTTAGGCCTCTCGTAATGGTTATCATTGATAAGCTTATATATAGAGAGAAGACGGTGGGTTAGTTTGGGAACATGTAGTAAATGATTGTGGGTGAGCTTACGAGTAGGTGTAGGTAGTAAACCGTTATCGAAATGTTGTACAGGAAGGGGAGCAGCATTGCCAACCAATACTTGATCCTTGCCAGCATAAGGTTGTTGCAATGGGAGCGGGTCTAGCGTAAGATGGGCAATGGCACCGCTATCTAAGTACCATGGTGCGGGATCGGAATTAGGCAGAAGAGCGACGTTGTTGGAGGTAGGAGGAGTGTACTGAAAATTGCCTCTATGCCAACAAGTAAGCGCAGAATGTCCGTGTTTCCCGCAAATTTGACGGTCATCATCAAAATGGGGTTGCTTGGAGGCCGGATCAATCTCTCGGCTTCTACAGCTTCTATGAAGTAATTAAACTGTAGATCACAGAGGGGATTCATCTTCAGATATGATGTTCTTATGAATAATGTGTTGGTCTTCTTGATTTCTTGAAATTAACATCCACATCAGGAGGATTATTTGGAAGAGATTAGTTGGTCAATGCAGAGTCTACGTCGCAGCATTGCACCACCAGCAATCTCCTTCTGCAATGGCTCTTAGCTCGGTCCAAGAACCAACTGCACCTGAAAAACCCATAGACAACAAAACTGAGAACCAACACCTGTTCATTAGTCAATAAAACTATTTATACACGAAAGTGATGGATACATATATAAGCTACAAATGACAGAAGACTAAGGCTTCGTTTGGGATGGCTTTCTTATTGCTTCTTAAAGCAGCTTCCTAATATAAAAATTTTAATTTTTTTTACTAGGAAGTTGCTTTAGGAAGCAGAAAGAAAACAGTCTCAAACAAAATCTAAGACTTTGTTTGGGAATACTTACTTACTATTTCGTAAAGCAACTTTTTAGCACATAAATTTTAATTTTTTACTTAAAAAACTTTTTTAAGAAGAAATAAAAAAATCATCCTTAAGGAAGCCTTAAACACTATTTCTGAAGTTCGTAAGATCTCCGTGAGAGGCTACATTTCTCCTACTTTTGCTTCTATCAACATATAGTAATATCCAGCACCAAGGCTTTGTTTGGGACCGCTTCTTTTCTGCTTATTAAAGCCGCTTTCTCGTTTAATTTTTGTACATTAAAACTACTTTAAGAAGAAGTAATAAAACCATTCCAAACAAAACCTAAGTCATTCTCCCTCGATGGGACGAGATCTGCTTACACGTGAAGAATCATTCTCAAATTCATAGTAAGGTGAAAAACCAACGACATTGAATGTGGCCAATAGATTGCAATCACCGGACAGATTAATATTGCATGGATTTCAGTTTTCCAAAACCTCCCAGCGGAGATCTTTCTTTTCGTGGGCGAATCTAAATGTGATCTCTCACATTAGACTTTGCTACGTTTCTGGATTTTTTGCTTGCTTTTGTGAGACAATAAGAGAAATAATACATAAGAACTTTCACATGTTGATTTGGTATAAATTGCAAATCAAATCAAACTTAGTTTGGAAAACTGTGATATTGCATTAAATTGAGTATTTATTATATCCATTTGTTGTTGATTTGCATAGGAGTTAAATTAGAAAATTGTTTCCTAATTTATTGGGTCTCCAATCAATAAATAGAGCCGTAGGGGTTGCTGGTGAGAGTAAGAGAGAGCTCATTGTAATTTCTACTTCTCCAATTTAGTGAAATCATCATTCCCTCCCCGTGGATGTAAGCATCTTCACCGAACCACATTGATCGCAGTGTTTTGTGCTTGTTTGTGTTTGATTATGTTTACATCACTGATGCGGAGCATTTTAACTTAAAAATATTTCTTAGGTTATTTTATTTAGTTTGTTACAAGTTTTCTAGAATCTTCTAGGATTCTCTAGATTTTTCCTACTTAAGTATTATATATATGAAATATGTAAGAGGAATGGGATATAATTGATGAATATTATATGAATTGAAGCCTTTGAGCTTGGTTTGTTCTCTTGTTCTTGAAAATCCTTCTAGCATTATCTTCTTCCAATGATCCAACCATTGATCTCGCCACATCAATCACCTTCCCTATAGGTTGGCTTGTTTGGAATAACATATCCTATCAAGAATTTAATTGATGTTTGTACATCCCATATGGGATGGAAAATCCCTCCTGCCCTGCTTATGTAATAACAATCATGAAATCAATAGTAGCATTCTTCATGGCTTGCAAGAACGAAAAATTATTAGGTGCGGAGTGCGCACTGTCCGCACAAGCACTGGATACCTAGCGGTACCCAGCGGCTGGGTACCCAGCGTTACTGAGTGGTACCTAGCTAGGTACTCAATGCTTGTGCGGACGGTTCTCCTGTCCGCACTCTGCACCTAATAATCTCTCTGCAAGAACTTGGACTTTCTCTATCTTCCCTCCACAGTATAATTCTTCTTCCAAGAAATAGATGATTCCCCTATTTAGCCAGTTAGCTACAGTGTCCAAACTCATAACATTTGAAACATTTTCATGCTGGAAGGTTATTATTTGCATTGAAGCGATTAAAGCTACAAGCATCAGGGTGTTCGATCCTAGGCTAGAATTCTTGTTGAAGCATTCCTGATAGGCCTATATCACCACAAAAAACTTATTGTGGTTCGGGTTTTAGGCTGGCTGGCATTATTTTTTCTTTTCTTCGAAGGAGGGGGATCCACATAGGGCCTAAGTGTTAATAACAAAAAAAATAATTTTGAGTACATAAAAGGATCAGTAACTCACTATCACTCAAAGAGCTACAATCAAAAAGAGAATAAAATCTAAAAGTCAAAATCCCTACCTAATTACAAAGTAAAACTTATAGAAGGTAGGCAAAAAGTCAAATCCAAAAATAAACAACCCATATCTGAGATAGATAATAAGCTCAAACCAGATGTCGTGCCGAATAAAATGGAGATACTTTAAAGTGCATAGAGCCAAAAAAAAGGAACTTGCATGAGAATAGTAACAGAGAGGCAAAAGAAAGCTGCAGTGAACAGTGCCCACAAAGACTTGCGCGCAAGAGAAAAAAAAATAGTAGTCAAACAGAAGAGAGCAGACAAGAAAAAAACACACAAGCTATTCAAAGCAAATCAAAGAATCCATAATGAAGGTAACTAACAAAAAAGACCAACCAAAAGCAAACCAAAAGCCCAACAAAGAAACAACAATAAACCCAGCTCAACCACACCCCATAAAAAACAGACAGCACCAAAGCAACAGCCTAGACCAAAAACAACAGGCCCATAACCAGGGAAGCAAAACACTCAAGCAGCATAGACAAATGATTGGCATATTCTTCTTTGTTCAATACTCCACTCCCGGCATTGTTTTGCCTTGCCAGTTCTCTTTGCTCAATCGTATCCAATCATTACCAAAGCTATCGAATCTCCCTTTGTAATGCCTCAATTACTTCTTCTTGATCCGGACACCGCATGTAATGGTCTCTCAGCTTGGAAAAATTATTACGTGGGACTTCCGGATTCATACGGAGGTGAATTCGGACGGGCCACGTTACCCGGGGCCCGGTGCATCCGTGTGATATGGCGTGTCCAAATTCGCTTCCAGACTGTCCGGATACCGCACGTAATAATCTTTCCCTAGCTTGGCAAAGTCCAAGATCCTGCTACAACAGAACAATAAATCAAGAACAGCACCTGGCAAGCAATCAGGATCTGCTTGTGCTAAAGAAAGACCCTCTGTAGATGTTACAATAGTGTCTGGCTAGTTTTTAAAGCAACAACATAATGAAACCTCATGCCTAATCTATAACATTAATATATTTCTGATTTGGGATCTTCCATTAACATAGCTATGTGGACATGGCTGTTACACTTCTTGATTTCATGACTTTATTTATATTCCTTTGTATAGTCATTTGGTGTAGAGAAAATAATCCTCTCTCTCTCTTCTTTTCCGTCTTCTTCCTCCTATTTAGGTTCTTGCTCCAATTCTTTCAGTTATATCAAAATAAAATTCGATAATAATTTATTATATGTTGCATGATGGATGTTTTTTAAAATGTTTATAAGTTGGATGAAAATCTTAATAGAATCCTAGATACATAAAAGAAGTTGAAATTTTTTTGGAAGTCTGAGAGAGTGTAAATGAGAAATATTCTTACTATTTTATTTTTAAGATTGTAACCATTTTTTTTTTTGTTACTTTATTTTCATTAAAATTTTGCATTATAAAGTTGTCTTTTATAACAGCTTTAAAAGTTAACTTCTCTATAGCAGCTTTACAAAGCAATAAGAAAGTTTGATGCGGAGCATGTTTAGTTAAGGAAGCCTGCAGTTCAACTTATTAGCACTAGCTCTTGTTTTTCTATTAGCTGGAATAATATCACTACTTATTTTACCGTTTTTACTATCACAACACGTGTTTGCTTTTTACAAGACTAACTGTTTTTAGTCATTCTTTGTGAGAAGGAATTAGATAGCCAAAGGACTTGTATGTATTACTCAGTTTTTTCATATGAATTAAAACTCTGCTTCTTAGTGCAGAATTAGAATAGATTACTGTTCTATTGTCTTTACTTTGTTTTGCTTGAGTTTTTTAGTGCAGGATCCTACATCAGTATTGTTATCATAGCTAGATAGCTGAAAGCAGCAGGTGGGTGGCTTCCGGGGTCGACAACAGCCTTGAAGCTCTTTGGAGGGAGCACAATCAGCTGGCGCAACAAACTAACGAACTGGCAACAGGAGTTCACCGAATCTTTGGTGAGTTGTAGCAAGAACTGAGGGAGATTAACATCAAGTTAGAGAGGTTTTAGATCACACGTACAGTAATCCGATTGGAACCGGCATTGAGACGAGGAAATGGAAACGAGCAAAGGTATCGTAGAGGATCCCAAATCATTGAGGCGTCTGATTCAGAGGGGGAATTAGACCATTTTAAAGATCCTGGCAATTCTGATTTTGAAATCGATGTAGACATACGGCGTAGTAGGCGACCAAGGGAAGCAAACCGAACTCATAATGAGTTTAAGGTCAAGTTAGACATACCGTATTTTGATGGAAGATTACATAGTGAGGATTTCTTGGATTGTAAGAGGTCCGTTGAAACATTCTTTGAATATATGAACATTGTAACCTAAAAATTAGGTTAAATACATCACTTATAGGCTCAAGGGGGAGCTAGTGCCTGGTGGCAGCAAGTACTTCAATCACGACAACGAGAAGGACGGGGGTAGGTGCGCAGTTGGCACAAGATGAAACAACTTCTATGGAGACATTATATGCCAACTGATTATGAACATATGTATATGTTCAATATCAGCATTGCGTTCAAGGAAGTAGATATGTTAATGATTATACCGAAGAATTTTATCGCCTAAGCACTCGCAACAATTTAAATAAATCAACAATTTCTATGGGGACATTATCTGCCAACTGATTACGAACAAATGTTATATGTTTAATATCAGCATTGCGTTCAAGACAGCATATATGTTAATGACTATACCGAAGAATTATATCGCCTAAGCGCTTGCAACAATTTAAATGAATCAACAAATCAATTAGTGGCTAGATACATTGGTGGGTTAAAGGAAGCGACACATGATAAATTATAGTTGAATGAGGTGTGGTCACTTTCATAAGCTGTTAACTATGCATTGAAGATTGAATTGCAACTGCTCGGACACACTTGAGGAGGACAATATAGAAGAAAACCAGAAATTGTGGCTGAGCATAGCAAGTCCTCTAACACAGTGGCATCGCAGGATGGCAAACAACACTCAGCGAGTCCCATTGCTAGTGCACCTGTTGGCGGGACTAATATAAACTTGGAGCAAAGAGGAATACAAAGGGCTAAGACAACAAATAAGGAGAATCCATATGCAAAACCTACGAATATTAAGTGCTTCAGGTGTTTTCAACAATGACACAAGTCCAACGAATGTCCGTCGAGATCACAATTACAAATGGTGGAAGCAGACATAGTGATAGAACTGGATGAAAATGATGCATACTGAAAATTTGCAAGAAGATGTTTTGGGGGAAGATGGCAAACCACTTGTTTGTGTAATGGAGAAACTACTCTTGGCGCTGAGACTTTCCAGCCTGTCCCAACGAAATGGTTTGTTCAAGACCAAATGTACTGTTAGTGGGAAGATATGTGATTTGTTGATATACAACATATACACGAAGAATGTGGTGTCTCGTGTCATGGTCCAAGCCTTGGAACTTAAAATAATAAAAAATCCCAACCCATACAAGATCAGTGTAAAACCCCCTCCAAAGCTATTTTTTTGAGTGCAGTTTGTCCGTACGAACTGGCTTTAGTATAGGACGAACTGAAGAAAATTGTGAGGAATCTGTCAATTTTGTCTGTACAAACCTGGAAGGGTCGGAACGATCCGTCTGGACGAAATTCTGCCCGAGGGAAAATCGTCCCGGGATGAATTTTGGATCGTCCGGGACGATCAGTGTTAATAAATATCCGATAGAGATGTTTTGGAATCATTTGAAGAGAGAGAAAGAGAAGGCAGGAGAGAGAAAGAGAAGGCAGGAGAAGGAAAATCTTGGTTTCGGAGGCCGCGGAGCGATTTTCGTCCGTCGTCGCAGTTGGAAGATTTGTTCGTCTTGTAGTAAGGACTCCGAATCCTATTTCTGTTTTTGAAGATTTCGAGTTTTGGTATTTCTGTGCTCAGATTTGTGTTTCCGTTACCGAAAAACGTGCATAATTTTGTATTGACGAAAGTTTTACCGCACAACTTTTGATATGTTTCTGATATGATATTTCTGCACGATTTGAGTCTTTTCTGTAAACTTTTTATAGGGTATTTTGGGTTCTGTGCGATTTTTATCGAATAGATAATTATCTGGTTGTTGAAAAATATTGTTTCAGTACAATGAAAGTCTATAATGTTGTTATGAATGTTCTGTGATAATTTGGTAAATTTTTGAATCTGTGATTTCTTTGTACATTCCTTGTACTGCCGTTATGCCGCCGATTTCTCGTACGACTTCTGATTTTCTGAATTGATGATTTGAATGATTGAATATGCATACGAATGTGGATATATGATTGAATTATTGTTATTGTTACTGAAAGACAAGTAAAGACTGGTTGAACCGTTGGTTGGAGATGATACATGTACAGGATGGTGGGCCGACGGGCTTTCCTTTAAAAAGGGTTTGGCGATATCCTTTACTGATCACGTGATTATCGAAGGGAGTTATAAGGAGATTACTGCGCCGACGGGCAAGAGTGACGACTCTTTTTACTGAGCCAACGGATTACTAACATCGATACTAACATTGAAAAACGTCTTAATAGCCAGTGATTGTACTTGTTAAGTAAGACTACTGTATTGTATTGCATGCGTACAGAACTGTTCTTATAATTTCTTGATGGATTTACTGATTTATTGAGATCGATTGATTTATTGATATAGAATTGATTTATCGATATTGAATGGATTTAACGGATTTATGGGTTTACTGTTACTATACGATTTTATTGATATTGTATATGGTACATGTCACTGGACATTGATACTGATACTGATATGGATATAGAGATTGTATTGATTCATGGATACAGATACCGATACCGATACCACTGATACATTGATTCATTGTACTAATCTTATAGCACGTGATACACCGAACAAGATACATGTGATTATTGATTTATTGATTTTTATATCATTTTATTTCATTGATTGATTTCAATTGTATTTGATGATTTTATTGATTTGATTTCATCTGCTCTTACGATGTATAGATTTGATCGTTTTATGTGATTCCATACCGATTGATATTATTGATCGGAATTACTTGATTTACTGATATGATTGATTTAATTTCACTGTTATAGCATAATCGTTCATGTTGTCATTGGATTGTTATTGATAATGATACATATGCTGCTGTAATGATTGAGATACTGATTAAATGATATATGATTTACTGAACATATGATATCGATTACTTGATTGCATATGATTTAATGAGAAAGTTATATTGAATAACTGATCGATTTGCAAGCGTATGTTTTGATATGATTCTACTACATTGACTGACTGATGTTATAGATTGATGTGATAGTTAAGACGACTATTAAAGAAATTTGATGCACGAACTAATTTCGAATTTATTGAGCTTTACGGACCTTTGAACTGTTTATTGAATCTTCTACTGTGGATTTAGGAGTTTACTGTTTCTTATTGTTACTGTTTACGCATTGACTATTGTTACTATACTGATTACTATTCATGCATTGATTTCCGTATCTGCATTGATTCACTAATCATGTGCAACTGACTGGTATATATTCGACTGATTGAGATGCATATTGCTTCCGTACTGTGCTTTGATTTCAGTTATAGGTATTAGGTGACCTGTTGGGCTTTTTGAAGCTCATTATATGTGGTTAATAATTTCAGGTCCGAGCAAGGGAGCATGAATGAAGATTGATCAAGATTGTCGACGAATCCTTTCACTATGGATGCCTGGGGCGTCACAATCAGTTGGGTTAAGAAGGGAATGGACATGGTTATGACATATTTATGTCGAGTATTATTTTCTATTGGGAAGCACTATGCTAGTGAAGTCTTATGCGATGTGCTAGAAATGGATGTGTATCATATTATTTTGGGAAGGTCGGGGCAGTATAATGTGGGAGAAATTTATGATTGCCGAGCCAACACTTACGTGTTTGATTGGAAGGGGCAACTTCTGTGATTGTTGTCATCTAAATATGGACAAGAGCACAACCTCCCAAAGAACAAAATTGCATTGTATTATGTCTCTGTTTCAATAATGCTAAATGCGTGGAAGTAAACATCCAGCATACTTGCTTTGGTAGTAAAAGAAGTAGCAGATAATGCACCCAAAGCCAATTATCTTGAGGAGATGCGAAGCCTGCTAGAATAGTTCGCAGATGTCTGTTCAGAGAACCAGCCCGCGGAATTGCCTCCCATGCGCACCATTCAACATCAAATAGATTTCCTTCCATGTGCTTCATTTCCAAATTTACCGCACTATAAGCTTAGTCCAAATGAAAATAAAATTTTGTAGCATATAGTAGATAAACTAATGGACAAACAGCTGCTTCAACATAGTCTGAGCCCATGCACAATACCGGTCTTATTTGTGCTCAAGAAAGATGGAAATTAGAAGATATGTATGGATAGCCAGGAAATTAATAAGATAACAGTTTAGTTCATATTTCCTATGCCCAGAATAAAAGAAATGATAGAGAGGCTAGTTGGTTCAAAAAATTTCTTTAAATTGGATCTTCGCAGTGGTTATCATCAAATATGACCAAACTGGGCGATGAGTGGAAAACAACTTTTAAAACACGTGAAGGCCTCTATGAGTGGAAAGTAATGTCGTTCGGGTTATGCAATGCTCCGGCCACCTTTAAGCAACTAATGAATGAGGTTCTCAAACCTTTCTTAAAACATTGTTGTGTCGCATATTTTGATTATATATTAGTTTTTAGTACCAATTTTGGAGATCATTTAAAGGATTTGAGAGAGATATTGGAAGAATTGAGAAAGAATAAGTTATATTTAAACATTTCCAAATGTGAATTTGCTACTCATTTGGTATCTTTTCTTGGCTTTAGAATTTATGGGCTTTTGAATTTCTGGTGAGGGCATAAGTGCGGACCCATCTAAGATTAAAGCTATTAGAGACTGGCCAACTCTCCAAACATTCACTGATATCCGTAGTTTTCATGGGTTGGCAAATTTTTATAGAAGATTCATTAAAGGGTTCAGTATCGTGATAGCACCCATAACAAACATTTTAAAATTGAAGAAATTCACATGGGGTAAGGAGAAGCAAAGAAGTTTTGAAAGCATTAAGGATGTATTAACTTTAGCTCCATCTTACATTGCTAAATTTTGATAATCCATTCTTGGTGGAGACAGATGCTTCTATTATTGGGGTTGGGGCCGTACTATCTCAAGAAGATAGACCCATTGAATTTTTCAATGAAAAGTTAAGCATTTCAAGACAACGGTGGACCATTTACGAACAAGAAATGTAAGTTGTTGTTAGAGCACTTAGACAGTGGGAAAATTAATTACTTGCTCCAACAGGATTTTGTCTTATGCAGCGATCACAAGGCCTTGCAGTACATCAACACCCAAAAGAACATTAGTAGGATGCATGCAAGATGAATCTTATTCCTGAAGAAATTTTCTTTTGTGTTAAAACATAAAAGTGTGAAATAAATTCGGGTTGTGGATGCTTTGAGCAGGCGGTCATCTTTAATCACTCAACTCTAAACCAAATTTATTGGGTTGAAAGGCTTGGGAGAACTTTATCCAGATGATGCAAATTTCAGCACCATTTGGTACAAATGCATCCAGAAGGAGCATGTAGAAGATTACACTATTAGGCACAATTTTCTTTTCAAAGGAAATTTATTATGCATACCCAAGTCTTCATGGCAGCAACAAATCATAAAAAAGATTCATGATGGAGGATTGGCTGCTCACATCGGCAACGACAACACCTTGGCACAATTACAAACCAGATTTTTTTGGCCACATATGGGGAAGGATGTTTCTATATGGGAGGATCTCAACTTAGATTTTGTATTGGGACTGCCTCTCAATTGTCGGGGAAATGACTCAATCATGGTGGTCATGGACCGATTTTCCAAGATGACGCATTTCATAGCTTGTAAGAAAACTTTTGATGCACTAAATATAGCTAAATTGTTCTTTCGCGAGACTGTAAGATTACATGGTGTTCCTCCCTCTCTGACATCTGACCGTGACGTCAAGTTTATTAGTCATTTTTTACGTAAATTATAAAAGAGCATGAACACTCAGCTTCAACTTAGCTCTTCATATCATCCTCAAACCGAGGGGCAAACCGAAGTGGTGAACATAACATTAGAAAACTTACTTCGCTATTTAGTTCAGGAAAATCCAAAACTTTGGGATGAAGTACTTGGTCAAGCTGAATTTGCGTTCAACTCAATTCCAAATTGGTTGACGGGTAGGTCCCCTTTTAGTATTGTTTATACTAAGCTTCCAAATACAGTTGTTGATGTTGCATCCATACCCAAGTGCACCAACCAAGCAGCTACTTCACTAGCCGATTAATTCTTCGACATGCTAGCCAATTAAGGTGCGGATCAAGCTGTTGGACTCAAATCAAACATATAAACAGCAGGCTGATCTATATCACAGGGAAAAGATTTTTAATCCTGTAGATTTGGTGCTAGTTAGAATGAAGAAAGAGCGCCTGCCACCGGGAGATCATTCCAAACTCAGTCCCCGCAAATTTGGACCATTCACCATTACTCATCGAATTAACAATAACACTAATGTTATTGATCTACCTGCTAATTTTCACACTTCACATACTTTCAATTTAGCAGATATCTACCCTTACATACCACCAGATGACAACAATGTTACGGTGCTTCCTAAGGATAACATCCTTCTTTGCGGAAGGGGCGAATGATGTGGAGCATGTTTAGCCAAGGAAGCCTGTGGTTCAACTTATTGGCACTAGCTCTTATTTTTTTGTTAGCTGGACAAATACCACTACTTATTTTACCCTTTTTACTATCACAGCACATGTGTTTTGCTTGTTATAGGACTAACCGTTTTTAGTCCTTTGTGAGAAGGAATTAGATAGCCAAAGGACATGTAGTATTACTCAGTTTTTGCATATGAATTAAAACTCTGCTTCTTAGTGCAGAATTAGAATAGATTACTGTTCTATTGTCTTTACTCTATTTTGTTTGAGTTTTCTAGTGCAGGATCCTACATCAAAGTTGTCCCAAACGAAATCTTAATTTAAGTACATTTAATTATAAATTTCAAATAGCTTTGTTTTTTTTTCATTAGTTCTCTATGCAATGTATATTACACATTTTTGCTAATCAATTGTGACTTATAATCAGTTGTGTTCTTATGAAAATATTGAAATTATATGTGGTTGTGATTATATTAGGCGGAAATTTCACCACTAAGATTGCTGTTATCTATATTGAAAGTGCCATACGGTAGCTGAAAAGAGGTAGCAGATACCGACACCAAGAGCTGCCGTTGGACACCTAATTACCTAAGCTTTAATAGGAGTTCAGATTGATTACTAATAGTTATGCATAATTCCATGAGATTTTACCGTTAATTAAGATTGCAGTTTAGATCAAATAGCAACATAAAAAGCTACAAAAAAGAACATAAACAAATAAAATACACCTTCATCTAGAACAATCACATCAAACTCCATCTTGGTTCAGATTAAAACAAAAAAAGATATTTGTTTCCACAAAGAACAACCAAACCGGTCTCTATCCCACTTGCACGATTTACAGCCATCTGTGCTTCATGGCCTGACTGCGACACCGAGCTTCCCTCATGCTTCCTCTGAGTTGTATTCTTTGGATAAGAAAATCTTTTCCACCTCCACCTTGCTCTGATACCATTTGTAGAATCTTAAATGAGAGGAAGAAGCACTTTCTCTGGGCTTCTTGAGAGAGAGGGGAGAGAGAAAAAAAAAACTTTAAGAACGGGTAAAACAAGCCCTCCAAAATGAAGCCTAAGCCTTAAAAGAATCTGCCTAAGTCTTAATACAAAGAAAATTGAACGGTTCCTTGGCCTGGCTAAACTGGTGGTGAATTTTCAAGGATAAATATTTGGGCAGTCATTATTGACTTTAATAAAAAATTAGTTATTATTATAAATCCCATTTTTGTTAAGCTAGCTTCCCTTTTGATTTATCATTTAATGATGGTATATTGTCCACTCACAATTTTCAATTATATGAAGTTTATTTTATTAACTGAAAGCTCACATCAAGCACCTAATTAGACTTTAGCTTCGTTTGGGGCCGTTTTTTTATTGCTTCTTAAAACGGAGTTTATAAACTAAAACTTCATTTTAAGAAGTAATAAAAAAGTCGTCCCAAATGAAACATTTGGCGTAGTTTGAGATGACTACAGCTTCTTAAAACAATTTTTTATTACAAAAACTTTAATTTTTATATTAAAAAAATA
Source organism: Dendrobium catenatum (assembly GCF_001605985.2). NCBI lineage: Eukaryota > Viridiplantae > Streptophyta > Magnoliopsida > Asparagales > Orchidaceae > Dendrobium > Dendrobium catenatum. The sequence goes on along the minus strand of NW_021318832.1, from coordinate 2,551,585 downwards.
TTTTAAAAAGCAGTGAGAAAGCCATTCAAAATGAAGCTTTTATTTTGGACCCTGCTTCTTAAATCAGCTTTACAGTATAAAAAATTTTTATACTTAAAAATAATTTTAAGAAGTAATAAAAAATTCGAGAAAAGGAAGCTTAAATCAACACCAAATCTAGCCAAAGATTGGTCTATGATTGTTTAATCACTTATTTTTTTACGGATTGCAAATGTCAAACTAGCAGACCTTTGATTGTACATTAAACATTATTTTATTAGTAACATAAGCACTCGCATCAAAGCTTATTTTCTTGGAAAAATAAAATATTTTGCATGTAGTCATATGTCTAAGGTCACACAACTCTCTTTGGCCTATTGGTTGAGAGCTTAGGCTTCCAACTAAGTGGTCCAAGGTTCGAGTCTATGTGTATGCGTTTGTGTGTGTGAGTTTGCCTTAATTGGCCTAAATGTCCCCAAAAAAAAAATATGTCTAAGGTCATATGATTATATGCGCTATAATTTAGCCGCTTAACATAATAATAAATATTAAAATATATCTTAAATTTTATTTATTAAAATTCTAAAGGAGATTTACATAGCACTAAAAAATTCTATCAATTTTACATTTTAACTCCCTAAACTTTAATGTTTACTCATATTATATAAAAACAACCCAATAGCAACAAAAATATAAGTTACATATCAAAACTTTGCTATATCCTATTGTGACTTGTTTGTCCTCAAGCTTCTCATGTTGCGGTTTCGTCACCAATTTTGCACGAGCGGGCATGAAAGCTCCATCTCAGCAAATAAGGAGAGGGTCGAAGGCTCATCCCTATGAGGAGATGATTAATTATTATTTGTACATCAAATGTTGTTTATAGACCAATCAGAACGTGCCATATTACTCCTTCGTTGTGTACCATGGCTCGGTACAGCTGTTCGATACTGCTGACATGACTGCACCTGGTTCACCTCCTAACATAGACATGCGTCCAACATCTGCACATATTAATTTTTCCTAAGAGATTGTGTTACAATCATCTACTCTTCGATAAGATCCATTGCAACTTCATTTTTATCAAGGTCAAAAAATTTGTTAATAGAATCAATGAAATTATTATATTATGCAAATATTAAAATAAATATTAAATGAATATATGAGAAAATGTGGAATGTTATTCATACAAATTCCTCATAGGCCGAATTTTAAAAAGGAGCATAGTTTATGTGTAATTAAGCAAAAAGAGCGTAATTTTTAAATAATTTAAAAATGAGCAAATACGTTAAATAATTTGGCGTGTTCTAAAGAAATATAACTAATTAAGAATACGCCGAATTAATAGACGTACTCCGTGAATAACACCATATATTTTGGCGTATTCTTTAAAAACGACAAAATTTTCAGAGCATTTCTCATTTTGTTGTACAGGGAGAAAGCCGAATTGGAGAGAGTGACGCAGGAATAAGGGGAGAGAGATGGGGGGTGAGAGAAATGGAGATAAAACATTGTTTTATAAAGTTATAAGTTTATTTAAATTAACTTACAAAGTTATTAATTTTAATTTATAATTAGATAAAGTTATAAAGTTATTAATTTTGATTAATAATTATAACTATATTAATTTATAAATTAATAAGTTTATAACTTAATATAATTATAAATTTAATTAGTGTTATATCATCAAAAAGGTATCTTGAGCGAGCACAAATCTCGAGGCAAAATGAAGTTAGAAATTTTAAAAATAAAATCGAAGATCATCTGAGCTCCTATTTAAACAAACTAATTACAGTCGAACTAATCTTTTTGAAGAGACGAACCCAACGACACCAAATTTGACTCAATCTGCGCCCAAATGGGTTCAAATCGAAGACTCGAAACATTTTTTTAATTTTTTTATTTTTATTTATTTATTTTATTTTATTTTTATTTTCCGAGAACTCGAAACACATTTGATATAGGAGCATAGTTATAAAGTTATTAAGTTATTAATTTTAATTACATTAAGGTATAAAGTTATAAAGTTATTAATTTTAATTAAATTAAGTTATAAAGTTATTAATTTTAATATATAACTATATTAATTTATAAATTAATAACTTTATAACTTAATCTAATTATGAATTTAAATATAATTTTAAATTATTATTTTTAATTAAATTAAGTTATAAAGTTATTAATTTTAATTTATAATTATATTAATTAAAATTTATAACTTAAATTCTAATTAAATATATAATTATATTAAGTTATAAAGTTATTAATTTTGATTAATAATTATATTAATTGAAAATTTAAAGTAATTAGAAATTAAATTAAGTTAAAAAATTTTACTTAAATTAAAATTTAAAGTTTAATAAAAAGTAATTAATAGTTTTATTAAATTAAAATTAAAATTCTAATTAAATTTATAATTATATTATGTTATAAAGTTATTAATTTTGGTATGTGGTCTGCTATGTTTCCATCCAGACTAACATATCCGGTTCCACTCGGCTCAACACGGCTAGCATAAAGAAAAAATTGCAAATTATGGGGAAGGAATTTCAAACATGATTTTCCATTAAAGCTTTATAAATAATGGTATTTATAATTATATTTTATGTTAATAAGTTTATATCGATTTATAGAAAAAAAAAAACTGAGTGCTATTAATTTTATTATGCTCATTATGTAATTTTTGAATATGAGTTAATAAGTTTATATCGATTTATAGAAAAAAAAAAACTGAGTGCTATTAATTTTATTATGCTCATTATGTAATTTTGGAATATGAGTTTTTTTTATTGAGAGTATTATGGGTATCACTTAGCATATAATTAACTTTAAAAAGAAAATTCATTTGGAATATCCTAATTCAAAAAATAAAAAATAATAAATAATAAATGGATGATAATATAAAAGGAATTATATGGCTAAAATATGAAATATTTTATGAGAATTTCCATGAGTTTTAATAGGAAGAGGTGCTTTGAAAATCTTTTGGATTTCTCTTCTTATCTTTCATATGAATATTCTATATGAAATATTTTTTATATTTTTCAGCTTTGCAAAATATGATTCAAGCAGGACATGTAAATCATAGTTTTAATGGGTTATTTTATTTTATTTTTGTAATAATAATTGTTAAATAATATATCTTAAAATTCAAAATAATAAAAAGTTAGTTTTTTTTTTTTAATTAGGGTTTTTTTTTTAGAAATGACAAGAGAATTAGCACAATTCAATTATAAAGAGAAAAACATGTAAATAAGGAAACCAAAACGGCTGCATCAAATAAATTGGAAGAAATAGATAGCTCAAAAAGCATAAAAAATGTTACAAAAAAGAGAGAAAATGAAAATATATCTTAAAAAAAAATTCAACAAAATTTGATAGGTTTGGAATAAATTATCTCTATCATTTCTAACTGCTGAGGGTCATATTAAAAATTTATAATAACACATGTTATTAAATAGTACGTTGCAACCATTATATATAAGGCATCATTTTTCAGAGCCTCTGTAAATTAGAAAAATGTCACATAAGTTCAAAAATCAAATGTTCCCAGCAAAATTGATAAAAAAAAACTAAAAGACCATGAAATCAAAATAAAAATATCTAATCCAATAGAAGTTCCTAGCATAACATATTTGTGAATCTAGCAAAAATTCAAACTAATATGGGGATAAGTCATTAAAAAAGAGATTAATGTCCTATCTCTCTATAGTCAACTTACTAATAAAGTACACTACATAAAATTCAGATTTTACCGGCGATTTATCTAAAAGATTTTTTGTTGTTTAAAAACCGCCGGAATAAACCGTATAGGAAACTATTTCCGGCGGTTATAATCACCAGCGACTTTCCGGCGACAGGGACGGCCGGTAATGTCCGACAGTCATAACGCAGGTGACCGCCACTTAATCACCGGCGGCGTACCGGCCGTCAAAACTGCTGGTGTTACCGGTGGCCAAATCGCTGGTGGACCGCCGTCGATCGTCAGTTAATCACTGACGGCTACCGGCCATCAGAACCGCAGGTATTACCGGCGGCTAAACCGTCGGGTTAAAGCCGGATTACCACCAGCGACCGTCGGTAAACCGCCAGTAATTACCAGCGGCTGTATTGAACTTCCGGCAGCTATAATAAGTCGTTTGCTATCGAGGTTTCCAGAAGTCCAAACCGCCGATTATTTTAAAAAATTTTGAAAGCCTCCCCTATATATTTCTTGAATTTTATCCTAAACCTTAAACCTGCACAAAATAGACAATAATTATCACAAATATGGACAACACGCCACTATAATCAATTACAACTATTATAAAGTCTACAAAGTTCATTGAAATGAAATGAAATATACATATTATCATTGAAATGAAATGAAATACACATATTATCATTGAAATGAAATGAAATCCACATAATCAATCACAACTATTATGAAGTCTACAAAATTAACATATATAGTATTGAAATGAAATCCACAATAAGCAAATAAAGTCTACAAAGTTCATCAAAACAAGTAAACTCATCAAACTAAATAAACAAATAAAGTCTGATAACATATAAATCCACAATAACATGTCCATGTCCTCGCTTTCACACAACAAGTTTATCAAACCAAATGTTTAAACCATAAGTTTATCAAACAAATAAGAGTACGTACTAATCATCTCCGGTTTAGACCGCCGGAAAAAGTCACTTAAAACCAGTGGTAATAGCCGCCGGTAAAGCGCCGGTAAATAATACTGTCAAACTAACCGCCGGTTATTAGACCACCACTAATTCTGACAACGGTTAATTAAATAACCACCGGTTGAACCGCCGGTATTACCGGTGGCTATATAACTGTCGGTATTGACCGCCGGAAATACCTAAATTTCCTATAGTGATAATCATCTCTTAACCTCAATGGGCCAATCAATTTTTAGCATCCACTTAATTTATAAGACACCATTATATTAACCTTCATCACTATTTCAATAGTTTCACGATAGTTAAAGTTAAAAAAAAAAAAAAAAAAAATTATAGCCCTCCAAATTGCATATTCTAATATGAAGATGATATGAAGAAAATTTTTCTTAGTAGTATATGGTAGTACTTATTTCTTGTTAGAAACACCAAATCCAGGCTACTTATACTAAGAAAGAAGTGTCTATTGGACTAAACATAACAAATAAGCCACTTAGAATGTGAGCAAGCAACAAATAAATGCATGAGTTTCCAAATAAAGTTCATAGATCTTAAAATTTTCATATGTTATAACACTGCTCAATATCACATAATACATAGCTTTTTAACCCTCTCTAAAAGCCATCCAATATAAAAGAGAATGTCTAATCAAATGATCTTTGAACTAGATGTATTAGTGTCAATCCACATTATAAGTATTTCTAAAAATTAACTTTTGTAGCTTTGAAATAAAAAGAAAAAATCAAGCTCAAAATTCTATATAATGCAATCATTGACTCTACAAATGATTTTGTTTATTAGGGTGTTGTAGTAAGATATTGAACGGTTATCTTTATAGATTATCGACTTGAGCTTTTTATGTAAAGGCTTATTGAAAATAGATATACATTTATGGCCTAAAATTTATCGAGAACTACAACCTTCAAGCCAAGGGTCAAGAAAACATTATACATTGTACAGTTTATCCAAAATTGAGAAACATTATACATTATCAGGCTAAAAAGAAAGCTATCCTCCAAAACACCACAAAGAAAGATGATTGGTTTGAATAAGTATTCTCCACTTAATTCATGTATTTTATAATTAATTGTGTATGAAAAAATCATTAAAATCAGTCCCTCCTCTATTTTTGTAGAGAGTAGTTTTATGCCAACAAAAAAGATGTATTTTCCTAGTATCATTATCATCATAAAAGAATGAACTAATGATAGATGCTAGATTCTTTAAAATACATTTCAGAACAAAAATCGATTTAAACCAATAGAATATAAAGCTATTGATTGATGAATGAATGAGTTGGAACCATCCTACTAATAATAATAAATTATTTGGTCATCCCTTCAATCAACTATGAAGCATGTCAAATTAGGGAGGAAGGCAAGCAACAAGTTGAATTTCCCCTAATAAGAGGTGTTTATCAAAAGCTCATTAGGAGTTTGCTTATCTTGATCATAAAGATACGATACTTGATTGATCAATATTCTAAAAATAATTTTAACATATGCATTATCACTTTAAGCCTCATATGAAAATCCAAGAGCTTAAGATTGGTAATAAGAGTTTTCAAGATCATTGAATCAACATTTTCCATAGTAAGAATGATGAGGTGGGTAATGATAGCATAATGATTATGAATAGGAGAGTAACATGCATTAGAAGAAGTCCATGAAGTTAAAAAGATAAATGGAGACAAAGGGAAACAATTTCTATTCTTATTTATTGAATTAGAATGGTCCTTTATCTCACCCACTAAGCATAATTTAGAGAGGGACATTATTATGGATTTTGATATCTAGTTAATAAAAATAGAAGGAAACCCTTTTTGAATAAGTTGTTTAAGAACTAAATATAATCTTCGTTAACAGTATCAAATGTAATTTCATAAGTATTAAGATGGTAATAATGCGCTTTACCTTGTTAGAAGATCTCCCAAATTCAAAAAAATGATGAATAATAAGTAGCAAATGATGCCTGATAATTCCTCATGAGTAAATGAAGAACTAAGCAGTGAATCTATCAAGCATTAAAGCCTTGTTATCATTAATACAATTCTTCCAAGATCTCTTTGTCAAAACAAGGAGCGAATAGATTTTCAAACAATATTTCAATAGAGTTAGTGTTGCCAACATACAATTCAGAATCCTAAGGTCGAATGGAAATAATCTCGTCAAAGAGTTCAATTAAATTTGTAATAATTAATTTCTTTTGTAATGTCAAAAATTGAGTTAAAATCCCAAAGGTAGAGGATAGAGAAATAAGTACAATATTTTGGTTTGTTCTTACACTTAATAGAATTATACAAAAAATTGAGGTCATCCTAACCTTTTGTCAACCAACCATATTTGGCTCTTTGCTTGACCAAAAAGCTTTCAACAAGAATACTGACATTACTAAAGACATTCTCCAATTTATAAAAGATCTCTTCCTATTCTTTTTTTTTTTTGAGAGAAGTAATGATCTGCATAAAGTTTGATTTGTAAAAGATATGATCTATTTAAAGTATTATTTCATATAATTTTCTTTAAAGAATTCTTAGCTGCCTCAAGCTTCATGAAGAATACAAATATAGGATCCCCCATCACAAAAGAAAAATTATTCTGTGCAGATACCGAACATCATTTGGAGACCAATAAAAATGCAGCACGTCAGTCTTTTACTGTACCGCGGCTCAGTACCGCTCAGCACCGTGGCATCCGGATGTAGAGCTGCGTCCAGCATCTGCACAGAAGAATTTCTCCATCACAAAAGCCTCTCAAGTAACAAAAATCAAAGCATTAAAATCCGCAAAGTTAGTCCAACAATTTTTATTTTTTAAAATTAAACCAATTAATATTCTCTATAGAATTTTGCCTTGAATGATATAAAAAGAGACGCACAAAGTGGTTTTATCTATTATATTTGCGCGTCTCTTTTTTTTTTTTAAATTAAACCAATTAATATTCTCTATTAAACAAACTAAGTTGTGAATGATATAAAAAGAGACTCATAAATCTTATAGAATGAAAGAGAAAGTGTTTAGCCATTGAGTGTTGCATAGAATTTCTATTAATTTTCGCCAATCATCTCTTCACTATACTAAATGTAATTAAAATTTCTAATGATGAATAAAAAAATGAAGAGGATAATTTAGTGATGCAAAGAGATTTTCTTTAACAATAATTGTATTTATGAAAAAAAATAAATGAAACTGAACTTATCTGAGGTAAGATAAATAATCTTATCATAATAAGATAGAGGCTTAAGAGCATTTCTAATTTATCCCATTTAATTCACATTTGCCCATTAAAAATTATTGCAATTTTTTTATGATGGAAATATGTAACTATTATAAATTTTTATGATAAAAAATTGATAATCTTTATTTAAAATAATATTTGACAGTTATTTGATAGTTTTAGTGAATTATATGAAGTCCTACTTTGTTGGTACACGATAATGGAAGTTCCGCACGTTCAACCGAACTACAGATGATCAAGGAGATTTCCGCTCCTTTGAAAGAAGGAAATAAATATTCTGTCCCGTTCGATTACCCCCGAAATCTCACTTGTAATACCGCGTCCCTTACCTGCGGCCAGTGACCGTGCTACGCCACCTACGCCGTTTTCTCCGATGATCACCGGCGTTCAAGTCGCCGCCTTTTCAGATTCCGAGAACGGTAGCAGCGTATCCTTGCCGGAGACCATTGATCCCTGTCCGCCGGACGTCGAAGCCCTTCGCCGCCTGTCCGACAACCTCGGCTCTCTTTTCCAATCTCCCGAGTTCGGTTTCTGCGCCGACGCCATCATTTCCGTTGGTCAAGCCGAGTTCGGCGTCCACCGCTGCGTGCTTTCGGCTCGCAGCCCCTTATTCCGCGATTTCTTCGCCAGGAAGGGGAGGACGAAGGTTGAGCTGAAGGAGTTGGTGGGAGATTTTGAGGTGGGGGCCGAATCGTTTGCGCTGGTTCTTGAATATCTGTACAGTGGGAGAGTGGGTGCGTTGCCAAAGGGCGTGTGTATGTGTGCAGATGAGGAATGCTCTCATGTCGGATGCCGGCCGCTAATCGATTTCATGGTTGAGGTGCTTTACGTGTCTTTCACGTTTCAGATATCTGAGCTCGTTAATCTCTTCAAGGTAAGTTCAATTCTTTTCATTTAGGGATTTGTTTGTTTCGTGATAACATGTTGATGTTTCAAGGATCATAGGCTGATTGGATGATAGGCCGATAATATCTGTTATGTTATGATTTTTTTTTTTCTAAAATTAGGTTTAGGTGTTTCAAATTGGTTTTTTGCCCTGAGTTGACAAGGTTCGCGGATTGGGTTAGTAGATTGCTTGAATTGGCTGTTCTGTTTCTTCTGAAAACTTGTGCTTCGTTTGAATTTTATGTAAAAAAACTTAATGGAGTTCTTAAATATTTCTTGCGAGAAATTACTTGCTTATACGATTCAAGTTCTCGAATTCATATAAGAACTTCTTCATAATTATGTTATTTTTTTCTTACAAGAACTCATAACATGCATTATGAGTTCTCTAACTTTTATAAGAACTCGCATCAAATATATGTAAAAGAAATCAAAACGGAAACTTGAAATTTACATAAGTCTTAAATCCTCAAGATCTTAAACAAGATGATTTTCACAATCTCTTAATTGAAAGAAAATCATACCTTGATTCATTTTGAATTCGTCGAATTCGAAACTACGGTTTCTCTCCCTTCACTTTCTTCTCTCATGAGTTAGTTCTCTATGGAGCAAAGCAACTCCTCATATAATGAGAGAGAGAGAGAGGACCGGTAGTTATTTCCTACGTATTTGTTACAATAACCGCATAGGAGTTATTTCCTATGGATTGGTTACAATAACCGCATATGAGTTATTTGATCAAACGGTTCATAAACAAATGATCAAATTATTTCTTCTTGACCAATAGGATTAAACATAAATAATTAAATTTCAATAATTCTAATATATGGGCCACTTAATGAGTTATATAATTAAATATACATACTTAAATAATTATTGCGACGTCTCGCGTAATTAAATGTATATAATTATTCTAACATTCTCCCATTTGGCCCATATGAAATTATTCAATTAATAATTCAATTATCATAAACATAAAGCGCAATAAATAAATCCTTTTCTTTAAATTGGTCAAATCATTATTTCATTATTAAGTACAAAATTAATACGGATCATGGCGGTCATACACCATTTGATCGATGCATTTCCTTCCATGTATCACGATACTAATTTTATACATAATATGAAGCATAAGAAGATACACATAATGGTCCAACAATGATGTCTTTACAAAAGACAAATCCCATCAATATTCACATAAACATTCATGTATACACAACATAATAAATGGGATACACCAATTGTTAGAAATAAAATAAAAGAGCTCAAAGTATCAAAAGACATAAAGAGCAAATAAATATATGCTTAATAAGGATTATCGGTAATGCCCATCCTAACAACATGTTCATGAAATGTCTTCGGTGGCAACCCTTTAGTTAATGGATCCGCAATCATAAGATTGATGCTAATGTGCTCAAATGATACTATTTGTTTCTGAACTTCTTCTTTAACGACAAAGTATTTTAATTCCATATGTTTAGCGCCCTTTGAATACTTGTCATTCTTAGAAAAGAAGACTGCTGCGGTATTATCACAATAAATTTTCAGCAGCTTGGCAATACTGTCAAAAACTCCAAGTCCTGAAATAAAATTTCGCAGTCATAATTCTTGAATTGTGGCCTAAAAACATGCCACAAACTCAGCTTCTATTGTGGATGCAGCAATGACGGACTGCTTCGCATTCTTCCAAGATATTGATCCTCCACTTAAGAGAAACACATATTCAAATGTGGATTTTCTAGAATCCAAACATCCAGCAAAATCTGAATCTAAATATCAAATCACCTAAAGGTGATCAGATCTTCTAAAAGTAAGCATGTATTCCTTTGTTTCTTGTAGATATCTTAAAACCTTCTTTGCTGCTTTCCAATGATCAAGCCCTGGATTACTTTGATATCTACCCAACATTCCAACAGCAAAACTTATATCTGGTCTAGTACAAGTCTGAGCATACATTAAATTTCCAACAATATATGCATAAAGAATTTGTTCCATTTGTTTATATTCTAATTCATTTTTTGGGCATTGCATAAGGCTCAATTTATCTCCTTTCTGAATTAGAACAATGCTTGCTGAACAATTTGTCATCTTAAATCTCTCAAGAACTTTATTAATATATGCTTTCTGAGACAATCCTAATATTCCTTGTGATCTATCACGGAATATTTCAATTCCTATCACATAGGATGCCTCACCCATATCTTTCATTTAAAAATTATTTGAGAGAAATTTCTTAGTTTCATATAATAAACCAAGATCATTAGTAGCAAGCAAAATGTCATCAACATACAAAACCAAAATTATAAACTTGCTTCCACTGACCTTTAGATATATACACCGATCAACGGTGATTTCTTTAAATCCAAATGAAGTGATGATATTATTAAACTTGAGATACCATTGTCGTGAAGCTTGTTTAAGTCCGTATATTGATTTCTTAAGTTTACACACCATGTGATCCTTTCCTTCAACTGAAAACCCTTCAGGCTGATCCATATAAACTTCTTCCTCTAAATCCCCATTAAGAAAGGCTGTTTTCACATCCATTTGATGTAACTCTAAATCATAATGAGCTACTATCGCCATAATAATTCTTAATGATTCCTTCTTAGAAATTGGAGAGAAAGTCTCTTTGTAGTCAACACCATCTTTCTGAGTAAAACTTTTGGCAACAAGTCTAGCCTTATATCGTTCAATATTGCCTTTAGAGTCACGTTTGGTCTTAAAGACCCACTTACACCCAACTCTTTTGGAACTTTCAGGCAATTCAACGATGTCCTAGACTTTATTATGATCCATTGATTTTAACTCTTCCTTCATGGCATCTAATCACTTATTAGAATTCACACTTTCTATGACTTGTGAAAATGAAACTGAGTCATCATCAATTCCTAAGTCAAAATCTGACTCTTGAAGATAAATCATATAATCATTCGAAATAGCAGATCTTTTAACTCTAGTAGATCTTCTTAATGCTACTTCTTGTGGTTCATTAAGTATAGGTTCATTAGTGATAACTTCATTTTGGGATGTATTATCATTTATTTACTCATCCTGTATATTGTCAAACTTTTCAACAACTATAGGATTAACAACTTTATTAGAAGTGACGGGCAAATGAATTTTCACCCCAACTTCTTTAACCTCTACATTACGAGGTTCTATACTCCCACTAATCTCATCATTCTCAATAAACCTAGCATTTCCAATTTCAACAATTTTTGTACTATGATTAGGACAATAAAATCTATACCCTTTAGATTTTTCTGGATAACCAATGAAAAAATCACTGGTTGTTCTAGAATCTAGTTTTCTTTCATGTGGATTATAAATTTTTATTTCCGTCGGACAACTCCAAATATGCAGGTGCCATAAACTAGGGTTTCTTCCTGTCCACAGTTCAAAGGGAGTCTTTGAAACTACCTTACTAGGAACCCTATTTAACAAATACATAGCGGTTTTTAAAACATGCATCCACAAAGATAAGGGTAAGGAAGAATAACTTAATATACATCTAACCATATCCATTAAAGTACGATTGCGTCTTTCTGCACCACCATTTTGTTGTGTTGTGCCAGGCATTGTATATTGAGCATAAATGCCACGCCTTTCAAGAAATCTAGCAAATGGACCAGGACATTGTCTAGATTTATCATATCTTCCATAAAATTCACCATCTCTATCAGACCTTATGATTTTCACTTTTCTATCTAATTGCCTCTCAACCTCATTAATAAACACCTCAAGGACGTCTATTGATTGAGATTTTTCATACAATAAATAAATATAACCATAACGTGAAAAATCATCAATAAAGGTAATAAAATATTTTTCACTACCAAAGGAAGATACATCAAAAGGTCCACATATGTCAGTGTGTATGACTTCAAGAAGCTGTGTACTTCTTATGGCTGAGCACACCAGAACCAATAAGTTGATTACACTTAAATAAACTGAAACATCCACTTCCAAACTTAAAACAAAAACCAGTTGTATCAACTTTTGATAAAGAAACTAAATTTCTAGAAACAGAAGATACATAAAAAGTTTGAAATAGATCTAAATGATGTCCAGTATCTAAAATCAAACGATATGTTCCAATGGCTTCAACTTGAGCTTTGACTCTATTTCCCATGAAGACAAACTTTTCATTTGGCTTTATGGTTTGGGTCATAAGAAATCCATGCATCACATTAAAAACATGAGTGGTACAACCAGAATCAATCCACCAAGTATTATAAGGAACCTCAGCCAAATTTGATTCGAAACATACAAAAGTACTAGGCTTACATTTCTTTTCAAACCAAGCCTTACGCTTCAGGCAATCTTTTTGATAGTGTCCACGCTTGTGACAGAAATGACATCTATCATTCTTTGGTTCCTTCTTTTGGATTTGAGCAGATGACACATTAAGTTTTAAGTGTCTTTTATTGCCCTTTGAATTTTTCTTTCCTGATTTTCTTTTAAAATCTGGTTGATTTATGAGATTAATTGAGTGAATTCATTGTTTCTTAAGTCTTGATTCCTCTTGAATAAACATACTCTGTAATTCAGTAACATTCAATTTATCTTTAATAGTATTATAATTAATTTGAAATTGATCATATTCAGGAGGCAGTGAGTTTATAATAAACTGTACAAAAAAGCTTTCACTCACTTTCATTCCCATAGTATTCAATTTTGCTGCTATATTAGTCATTTCAGTAATGTGCTCATAAATAGTACGAGAACCATCAAATTTCATAGTGGTTAACATACCCATTAAAGTCCCAGCACGTGACTTATCAGCAGTCTCAGATTGAGATACATTCTCCACAAACTTCATGAATTATTTAGCATTATTTGTTATTGGAAGTGTTGGCTTAATAATGTCTGCTACAGTCATTCGCATAAACATTAGGCTTAATCTATTTGATATTTCCCAAGTTTCATGAAAAGATTTTTCTTCAATACTGCTTGTATCAGTGAGAGTAGTAGGCTTATCATTAAGTAGTGCAAAATCCATATCCAAAACTCCTAAATGAAACTGGATTTGTTCACTCCATTCAGAATAATTAGGCCCATTGAACTTTATAATAGATGAAGCTTGCGAATGAAGAATTACAGAATTAGATGCTGAAAAAATAAATACAAGACTCACATATCGATGATTTGAAAATTAAATTCAAAATATAAAACAGATTCAGATAACATTCAAGTAATCAGTAAAATGTATATTATAGTTCTCCTTTGGGTGATACTACAATACACAATGATAATCATAATTGATGCTTAAAATAAAATTCTCATAATTGATAATTATACATACTCCAATTAAATATATTTGCTATCTTTGGATATACTAAATATATTTAATTAAATATGATAATTTATCACATTTATATCCAATTGTACAAAATGACTAATCAACCTTTGGGCGATTCTTAAATATTTTTGTAGCAATTGAATGTTAATTACTCGTGATAAAATTTTTATAAAACATTATGTTATTCTGTTAATAGCATCGCATACTTATGAGTAATTAAATATTATCTAATTGATATTTATGAAAACTTTCTAGTTTGACCACTTTGGTGATTAACAAACTATGCTTGATATAAATATCAAATTAAATAATTACGTCGATGATTATTTCAAATAAAAGAAATTTCATAATGTATATAATTACATATACAAACTAAATTTCTTTAAAAGCAAAATCGGATTTACATCATTAACTTTCATATGATAAATCCTTTCATAATGAAATAAATAACATAGATTATTTCCAAAAACAAAATAGAAACATAATTAATCTGCCATGAATTAACCATGACAAAATATGATTCGATAATAGATACAATAATTGAAATCGATAATAAATCACATAAATTCGATTTCATTAGAAAGAAATGTCGTAGAATTTAAAGAAAACCTAAACGGAAAATCACAAGTTTTCAACCATGATCTGATACCACATGTAAAAAAAAAACTTAATGGAGTTCTTAAATATTTCTTACGAGAAATTACTTGCTTATACGATTCAAGTTCTCGAATTCATATAAGAACTTCTTCATAATTAAGTTCTCTTTTTCTTACAAGAACTCCTAACATGCATTATGAGTTCTCTAACTTTTATAAGAACTCGCATCAAATATATGTAAAAGAAATCGAAACGGAAACTTGAAATTTACATAAGTCTTAAATCCTCAAGATCTTAAACAAGATGATTTTCACAATCTCTTAATTGAAAGAAAACTGTTGACCCCTATACCTCAAACCATGCTAGAAAGGACCCAAATCAGTTGATAAAGCGATAAAGGTCTTAGCGCCACACGTCACTTGAAGGGTTAAATGACCTCCGATTGCCAAATGGACGGTGTCATTGCGATCAGAATGTCGAATTCTGCTAGGTCGAGGCCCATCGCAGTCAAACCGGATGAGATTGGTCAAAAGAGACGGCCGACACCCGAAATTAAAGAGCGAGGCTGATCAAACGATGTCGTATCAACAAACGGACTTCATCATTGTGTTCAAAACATTGCAAATACTCAAAAATTGTATTTTATTTGTTCAATTTGGATCATCCTAATTAGTGACATGAATTTCAAGACAACGCGTATTTCGAGAAAATCAGGCCTCGACGTCGCTTAGATGATGTCCGATCATGAAACGGACTATGCCATTGAGTCCAGAACATCGTCAACATTCAGAAAATATATTTTATTTGATAAATTTGGATCATCTGAGATGGTGATGAATTTTTACGTGATGCAAATATGATATAATGCATGCGTTACGACGGAAACAAGGCCTCGAAGATGCTTGGATGACGTCCGATCGACAAGTGGGCAGCGCCATTGAGTCCAGAACATCGTCGACATTCAGAAAATATATTTTATTTGATAAATTTGGATCATCTAAGATGGTGATGAATTTTTTAGGTGATGCAAATATGATATAAATGCCAGCGTTACGACGGAAATAAGGCCTCGAAGATGCTTGGATGACGTCCGATCGACAAGCGGGCAGCGCCATTGCGTTCAGAACGTTACCGACATTCAGAAAATACATTTTATTTAATAAATTTGGATTATCTGAGATGGTGGTGAATTTTTAGGTGATGCAAATATGATATAATGCATGCGTTACGACGGAAACAAGGCCTCGAAGATGCTTGGATGACGTCCGATCGACAAGCGGGCAGCGCCATTGCGTTCAGAACGTTACCGAAATTCAGAAAATACATTTTATTTAATAAATTTGGATTATCTGAGATGGTGGTGAATTTTTAAGCGATGCAAATATGATATAAATGCCTGCGTTACGACGGAAATGAGGCCTCGAAAATGCTCGAACGATGTCCGATCGACAAACGGACAATGCCATTGTGTCCGGAACATCGTCTCCATTAAGAATCTACATTTCATTTGATCAAATTAAATTGTTTGAGGTGGTGTCGCAAATTTCGAAGGTGATTCAATTATGTTGCGAAGATATGCACTACGAGGAAAACGAGGCCTCGAAGACGCTCGGACGACGTCCGATCGACAAACGGACAATGCCATTGCATCCGGAACATCGTCTCCATTAAGAATCTACATTTTATTCTATCAAATCAGATCGTTTGAAGTGGTGTCGTAAATTTCAAAGGTGATCCAAATTTGATGTGAAGGCACGCACTACGAGAGAAATTAGTCTCGTCGGAGACGACACGACGTCCAATCATTAAACGGATAGCGTCATTACGTCCGGAACGTCGTCGGCATTAGGAATATACATTTTATTTGATCAAATTAGATCGTTTAAGGTGGTGTCTCAAATTTTGAAGCGATTCGAATATGATGTGAAGGCTCGCGTTTCGATGGAAATTAGGCCTCGTCGTTGCCCAAACGAAGTCCGATTGCGAAGCGGACTATGTCGTTGCGACCGGGACATCGACAATACCCCAAATACACTATTAATTTGTCTGATTCTAATATTCGGCAAACTGACACAAAAAATGAGGCAAAAGCACAAATTTCAAGGAAAATGCACAAATCAAGATCGCTTTCATTAACTGATGCATTATTGTCATCCTCAATTAATGCTATTACTAATTATAGCAAATCATTATTAACATTGCCTATGTGTTTAAGCAAAAAAATGAAAAGTCAAATAAGATTTCAAATCAAATTAACTTGTAAACCTCGTTGTGTCGAAATCCTTCTTAGGGATTCAGTAAATCCCGCTGCTGTAGCAGCTCCGGTCTTTCTCCCATCAGCTCCATGATGCGATTTCTCCTCAATCTAGCTTTTTGTCTGTCGTTTAGAAGAGATTAAACAGAACCTTGTTAGTTTCTGGGGCTACAGATATGAATCCCGTCTCTATTTTCTTGGTGGGTGGACAGACTCCTGAGGCCTTTACAACCTGCCCCTCATGTAAAATCCCACTGGAACTCCTCCCCTCCATCGGTCTCGTGCTCTCCTACTACACCAGCACCCACACAATCTTCTCCAATCGGAAGTCTCCCATCCAGAGCATCCCAAAACCAGCTGCAACTCTTCCTCTCGCCTTTAACCTGTAAGACCTCACGCCTCTACTTCCCGTTCTTCAACTCCACACACACTTAAAACCTGGCATACCACTCCAATACACGAGAGCTCCCTATGCAATTTTCCCTGAGAGGAATAATGGAGATCAGAACTCGAGCTCCAGGAAAGATCATCCTCTCCGGTGAGCATGCTGAACAGTCCACGGATCCACGGCCATTGCTACCGCCATGCATCTTCAAAAGACTAAATCAGCTTCTAGAAGGAATCTAATTATCATACACTATTCTGTAATGAGAAGATGGAAAAGAGGGAGCGAATAGAAGATTTCAAGGATGCTGCTCTCCATTCGGCTACCAAGAGAAGAAAATGTGTTGCTCTCCACTTGGCCAATCCTCTTTTCCCTACAAAAATTCAGCCAGCTCTCCTATTCACTTGTTAGGCCAAGAGGAAAGCAAGGAACAAAAGCTGCATTAGTTTGGAGCAACATAATGAAGAAAGCTTGGTGGATCTTCATGCATGCAACGGTTTAGAGGAAAATCATCTGAGCAAGAATCAAATGGAAACTTGTTAAAGCTTTTCTAGATTTCTCTCTTTTGATCAAGAAGAGCTGCAAAGGAATCTTCAGACACTTAAGCTGTAAGAAAATCTAGAGGATGTCCAAAACTAGAAGAACTTCCTAGAAACATGCTCCTGTCAGTGGATCGTGACCTGGTCCGATTTGTTGCTCCAAGCATAAGGTTGACAGCTATAGGCATATATAGTGTATTTCAAGCGTCTGCAGCTCAGGAAGGAGCTGTTGGAGTTAAACAACCTTATATTAGGAATTGTTGGCATGGAACTGGCCAGCCACCTTCACTTTAGATGTGTTGGAGTTTAAAGAATTTGCCCAGAGGCCTGATGCTTATGCTAAGTTATGCGCTATGATTTCTTCATCAATTTATGGGCATGTTAATGTCAAGAAGGCTATAGTTTGCCTGTTATTTGGGGATTCAAAGAAAAGGCTGCAGATAGGGGTGCGACTAAGAGGAGAAATATATGTCCTACTATTTGGAGACTCCTCAATTGCAAAATCTCAGATGTTGCAGACTGCTGAGCAAGAAGCTAGTTTAGTTGATTCAATAGCACCATCACTTGCATTACCAAAAGCTATCTCAAATGCTGTTTCTTGATCTCCCTTCTCATTTTGTGTATATATATATATAAAAAAAAAAGAAAGAAGAAAAAAAAAAGAAAAAAAGAAGAAAAGAGAGAAAAAAAAGGAGAATGAAAAGAATTTTTTTTGCCTCGATTTTCGAACCCTTGTTTGCTCTCTTACCTCGACATGCGTGTCGAGTCGGTGGTCTACCTATGCACGCTTTTCAATGGCTGGGGATGACTTACGTGGGAGATTGTTGTACCTTGAAAATAGAGGTAATAGACGCTCTTTTTTTATTTTCTTAATCTCTTGTGAGATTTTGGCTGTGCATTTATGTCTGTGCTTTACTGAATTTTTTAGCATGATCCTATCATCTTTTCACTTTTTCATGTATTTAGTATGATTTTTAGATCTTTGCTTTAGGAAAGGAAAAAAAGTTTGTTCTTTGCTATATGGTAATCAAAATATAACTAGATTCGTCACATGAAAACTGTTGTTGCATATTTATAGTTTAAAAGATTAGTTATAATGTGGTTATTGCTTCTTGTGCTGATAATTATCATATTCTTCTACTACACTGCCTATAGAGAGATAAATGGATAAATAACAGTATGACAGATGTGCCATTGATGGTTTATATTTTACTCCAATCATGGACGAGTTGTTAGGTAAAGGTTATTACTAATCTATGTTAAACTTCCTATCTAAATGGCGTAAACATATAGCACTAAGAAGAATGTTCTACACAGCATTGAGATCTGACTATCTGATTTAGTGAAGATCCTCATATTTAATTGCTATCACTAATTAAATATTAACTAAGTTTTCATAGAAATATCTTGGTTGTGGAGGGTTACTATGGAAGGATAGTTCCTTCCAACACAGTCATGGCCTTTTGAAGGTAACTTCATTCTCTTTCTGAATTGGGCTACTATGTGATAAATTACAAAATTGTTGGGGATGGAAGTAAAACATCACAATGAGACAAACAAGAAATAGAAATGTAGCAGAAAGAAAAAGGGACACCAGGATTTAATGTGGAAAAAATCGAAATCGGAGGAAAAAAAATACGGAGCCACACCACGCCAAGAAATTCATTATGAAAATTGGGAGAAATAAGAACAAGTCTCTCTTCTCTTTCACTTTATCCATCTCTTCTCTTTTACACCATTCTTTCACTCAAAAAACAAGAGAAAGACAAGTAAATAACATCAAAGGACACCACTCTTCAGAAAAATGAAAAAGAAATCTGTCTTATCCACCTTAAAGCGTTGCGACGCTACTTTGGAGCGCTGCAGCGCTCAAGCCTCTATCATTTGTCCATCTGAAGATGATGTGACACTGAAACCCATAGCGCTGCAACATCACACAGAGTTGCGACGCTTCGCTCTCTGTCGTGTTGAAGTGCTTTGCTCTCTGTCGTATCTCCCAGCAAACTCTATAGTGTCAGGGTGCCGTGCACATGGCGCTGGGGCGTTGTACAAAAAAATATTTATGTGCAAAGCACTCGAACCCCCCCTCCCCCCCCCCCCCTGATTCTGACAAATTGGACTGAGATCCGAGGTAACTATACAATCCGATTGATTGACACAATCAAATTCCACATAGACTAACAATCTCTCACTTGAAAACTGATTATAATCATTCCTTCTTCAAATCTGTAACATCAATCATAGTACTTGTAGAGTGGCTTACCCTTATTCTCATCCTCGATGAAAACCAACTGAAACTATGCATAGCTTCAATTTATGAACTGTCATCGTCTTCGTTAACATGTATGCAAGATTTTCGGTCATGTGTATATTTTGCAAAGATAATTGGCCATCTTCTAGAAGTGACCTTACGAAATTATACCGAAGCTGAACGTGCTTCGTTCTTGCATGGAATGCAACATTCTTGGCTAGATGAATAATGCCCATGCTGTCAATATGTAACTTCTTATTCCTTTGTCCCTTGCCAAGTTCATTCAAGAAAAGATACACGAATTGTTAGTTTTAACCTTGGGATCAAATTGAGACGTTTTCTAATATTTGGGGACCAAATTGAGTCATCATGAAAGTCTGGGACTAAATTGACATTTATTAATAGTTGGTGGACTATTTAGGATTTTTACTCTTAATAATATGCTACTTAGTACTATATATATTGAGCTAAGTTTTTTGGTCATAAACAAACTATTTATCATCATACAACATAAATTTGTAAGCATTCAACTATGTTTCCTCAACCTAAACAAATAGGATGAGCTAGATCAGTCTAGTTCGCTTTGAATGATTAGCCTATGTGGATGAGAGGAGGCATTAACCTCCACTCGGTGCCCTTTTCCCTTGGTGGTTGGAAAAGGCCGCAAAAAAGTTGTCACCATATTTCTTTCTTACCGTTGGAGGTTGATGATGATCTGGCTAGAGGCGATGGAAAGTAATAGAGATTACCCATTGTCCTTTCTATTCTAGATGATATCAAAGGGAACAATGGTTGTAGCAGTGACAGAGCAAGTTTAGCAATGAAGGATAGCCAGTAGAATGTGACACTTTGGTATCAGAGAATTGTCATCTAGCTGGTAGTTGCTTCCCTGATTAGTTATTTCTAGGAAAGCAGGAGACAAAGGCTTCGTTTGGGATGGTTTTCTTACTGCTTCTTAAAGCAGCTTTCAAGTACAACAAATAATTTTTTTTTAGCAATAAAAAAGTCGTCCCAAATGAAGCCAAAGTCCTGTGATGAAGATTAATGATGGTTGAGGTTTTTTTATTTTATTTTTGTGAATACCTCCAGTATGATCAGTGATCATTCTTGCCATTTATTATCTTTTCTTATCCATTATGTTTGCATCAATCCAGACAGGCCCTTGCTATTATTTTAGTTGCATCAACTCGGAGATGTTGGGAACCAAACACTCTCCTACTTTATTTTAATAAGCCTTATATTGGTCTTTACCTGCAAACTAATAATCGCTTTTTAGCCTGAGAGAGTCTGTACCGAATGTTGTTCCAACCTTGTGCCATCTATATAGTAATCTAAATGGCACTTTTCTACTCAATAAATACATCTAATTAGGGAAATACCATAAAATCTAAGCAGGCAAGAGATCACAACTAAACAAGCAGCAATTCTCATATTGCAACAAAATTCAAAAATTGCTGTAATGAAGAATATTGAATTAAACGGCCTCTTAATAAACTTTTTCTTCGATTTGTGAAAAGAACGTTCCTACAGCATTTGAACATCAGCCTTTTGGGCAAAGTGTAGGATCTTTTGGGGGTTGTAGCTTAAATATGCTAAACTAGAAAATATGCAAGTAAAAAAATTAAAAAATGAGCTGCCAAACTAAATCCTACATTAACTTACATAGATCAACAAAATAAACTAGATCTACTTGCATGGAAAAAACATAAGACACCCAAAATAATTAGTTCCATCGAACTGAGAATAGCGTTGATGGGGCAACATATGAAGAAGTAATCAGAACCACCTGAGATATCTGATAAGGAATCAAAGTGAAGGCAAACAAAGGAAATTCACTTCAGAGAAAATAAAATTAGCCACCGTAAATAAAAATTAATGGAAGAAAGCATCATCAGAACAGACAAAAAATGATTCGGAGAGCACAACATTAGAAATTTAGCGGAAGAATTAAACAGAAGTGCCACCAAAAAATATTGATCAATCCAGCGGAACAACCATTAAAGAGCAAAAACTGCAGAAGAAAACTTTCCTAGCAAGGGAGCCATGAAAGGCAAATAGGTGAGAATTTAAGAGAGAACGATTATTATATCCTATGAAAAGGGACTCAGATTAAAGATTAAGCATAGAATCTGAACCGAAAACAGCTGGCTGAAGATCATGGATGTTTTTTTCCTATATTAGATGTGCTTTGTCTACGTACTAATTTTAACTACCATCATTATTAGCAACTAAACTTTTTGGTGTTAGCAGCTGCGATTAATATTATACACAACAGGATGATTTACTTAAAAATAAAGTTTTCAAATTATTGTTGCTTCCATTTTTCTTCTTGCAATATTTTGTCTATCATGATATATGGCCGAGTTTAAAATGATTTGGACATATTTCACTCTCTAGATGTGCTGTATAAGGTAGGGTTGTCAATATTTGACACAACCCGAAAATTTTGATTTTGTGTTTGGGTTGACCTGAACTCGAACCGGGTTGGGTTAGGGTTAGGGTTTTCTACCCGTTTCAAAAATTGGGTCCGGTTCGGGTTGACCCAGAAACCTGAAAATGACTCGGAATGACCTGGTTGCCCGCTCTACCTACGTAGCCTGCTCGCATTGCATTGAGTCGCTGCACGCATCACATCGCCTGCCCGTGATGCCGCTGCCCATGCTTCACCGCCTCGCCGCGAGCCGGTGATGCTGTCACGCCTGCTATTGTCGCGCCTCGCCGCTGCAGTGCGTCGCCTCGCGTCGCCACTATACGCAATTCCGCGTCGCATCGCCTGTCGCTGTCGAACCCGAAGTCCAAAAAATGGTTCGGGTCCAAAAACTAACTTGTTTGAAAAAATGGGTCGGGTTCAGGTTGACCCGAATAGTGCCAGGCCAATTTCGGGTTCAATCCGAATCCGACACGTGACCCGAAATTGACACCCCTCTATGAGGGAAACAAATATGCATTATTTCTTGTTAAATTGAAACCTCAAAATTGAATTTTTGAATATCATTAGTAGCAGTAGAAAATGATTCCGAAGTTTCTACTCAAGTACTTAAATAAAAACTGTGCAGTCACTAGTGGTATTTGTTCAATTATCAGTAATAAAAAACATGCGCAGTCACTATTAGTATTTGTTCAATTATCATTAAAGAATTAATATGATCCATTTTGCAGTTGAAAGCCCAATTATCAGAGTATTATAGTCATCAAAATTGAATATCACATAGCTTATATTTTATGGAATCCGTCTTCTGTTTGTTTTGCCATTCCAATAACATAGTTTCTTCATCTGCTTATCTTTTACTGCTCTTACTTGAAACTGCTTTCTATAAAACTGAGAAGATCCCTTGGACGATTATTCTTCAACTTTCTCCCTCTAACCTAACAAATGCTATTATTCTCCTGTAAAAAAAAACAGTTGCATTTGCAAGGATGTTGTTTCCAATGGAGGCAAGAGTCGCTATGGATATTGCCCAAGTTGATGGCACCTTGGAGTTTTCACTAGGCACTTCTGCAAGCCATCGATCCACAGTAGACTTGAATGAAACACCTTTCAAGATTAAGGAAGAGCATCTAATTCGAATTAAAGCACTTTCCAGAACAGGTATATTCCTTATATTATTTACACTTCATGTGAACTGTTAAATTGTTATTATGCTTGTGACCATCTTCTTACAACAACAATTTTAAGAATTTAAATAAAAATTCTTAAATTCATTATAATAAGAATTTTCCGCTACAGTTGAACTTGGGAAACGCTTCTTTCCCCGATGCTCGGAGGTTCTGAACCAAATTATGGATGATGATGTTACTGACCTGACTTCTTCTGGGAATAATTCCACCGAATATGGAAGGAAGAGGTACATGGAACTCCAGGATATTTTAACCAAAGCTTTTACTGAGGATAAGGAAGAGTTTGATAGGTCTTCTTTGTCTTCGTCGTCGTCATCCACATCAGTAGTAATTCAGGCAAGGAATTTTGTTTAGATTTGTGCTGTTTTTGAACCAGATTCTATCTTTTGCAGCCATTTTAGCTTTTGCAGCCATTTTTGCTTTTGCATGTAAATACTTTCTGCTGAATGTTTTAGCAGTAAAGGCTTTTAATCAAATTTTGTTTATGTAAATATAGTCTTGATCAATAAATATATGTGCATTTTTCTATGATGTGTTGGATAGATGGATAATTTTTCTTCTGAAATGAATTTAACACTGGTGATGATATTACTTCAGTGCTGCTTCTCTTTTTTCATTTGAAGCATTTTGCACCAAAAAAAAAAAAGAGATCTTGACTAACTATACACTTTCATCATATTGATCACATTTTTTTCCTTTTTTTTTTCTTTTTTCTTTTTTAAGGACAAAGTAAGACTCTTCTTTTGAAATCATTCTGATACTGTAATTCTCAAGAGTGGACTTTTGCCTTGACTGTACTATAAATAATGCTTTGGGCATTGTGTTCTCTGCTCGATAACTTGTTATATTGTTCTGTGCAAATGTAAGCCATAAGATTTACAATGATATTGTGCTTTGCAAATAACCCATATAAAAGTTCATTTTGGTTCACTTAGAGAGGACGAAGAGAAAGGGTGGCCTCTATGTTAGCTTACTCCTTGATGAAGGGTGTAGTCTGATCTGTAAGAAGATGAGAAGGAAAAGAAGAGGTGGAGATAATCAAGAGGAAGAGAAACACACAAAAGATTTAAGTGGTTAAACTTGTCGGTCTGTGCCCATTGTCGAGGAAGGGGAAGATTTTCACTCGCCCTGAAGTTTCCCTAGCTCATGATTTCTGATCGAGGTTAAAAGTTTTCTATATCAACAATGATGGAGAGATTATTATGTGCGGACATCGAACACAGCTTACCGTCCAGAGGCCAATCATGTGCAGTCACGTCATCTAGTACCGAGCCGTGGTACCGACTAGGGGTGACGTGGCGCATTTTCATTGAGCTCTGGACAACGTTTGGCGTCCACACAGAATAATTCATTGGTGGTTGGACCTAAGAGTGATGGGGATACTTAGTAGAGAGCTTGTATAGGGCATTAAAGGATGTTTCTGGCATGGCGGTTTCTTCATATAGGAAGTGGCCATATGGCATCATTGACATGGCTTGATCAAGTGGTGATGGTTTAGGCATGATAGGCCCAAAAGAAGGAATCTTCCATGGTTCAAGGAGAGAGCCCAATCATAACAGAAGGATGATTTCATGCAGATGTGCTTGGATAAAGGTCTTTGATGATCTGACTAGATTTACAAAATGTAGAGTTGAGCAGTGGAACTCTAACTTGCCAGATGGTTTGATCTTGATCTATCAAATTGGGAAGCTCAAACTAGTTAGTCTTATAAGTCTAGATGGTCTTGGCATGTCATCACACATGCTTCTTTCGAACTCTAGTCCAATTTCGATCAGCCTATAAATTCAGATTGATTAAACTATAATTCAAATTCATTGTGATCTATGGATGGCCCAAATACAGCTAAAAAAATAAAGTATTATGCTTCATCTTCATTCTAAAACCCTATTTATAAGGGTTTAAAGTGACACAAGAGTAATTCTGGATGTTACATGCAGTACTGTAGCGTGACATTCTCTGCTCTAGAGTAATTTTGGATTCTACATGCAGTACTGTGGCGCTGGGTCTAAGCACTGCAGTGTTAGGCCACTGACCATATATATATATATATTTGCCTCTCCCCTCACCTCTCCCTCACTTCATTGCTTAGCCTGGAAGAAATGGGAGAAGAAGAGGGAAAGAAGGGAGGAAGAAGAGGGAAGGAGAGAGAAAGTGTTCTATTTGTTGTAAGTAATTATTCTCTTATTTATAGTTTAAATTATTTTGATTATACAAATTTTCTCTCCTAAATCTACCAAAAATACATTCTCTTAATTTTGTAAGCTATCACCATGTAACTTTTGCTATGTTATAGATTTGATCATTATAAATAATTTAATATGATATTATTACAGTATAGAAATTTTCAGGTAAAATGAGCCTAGAGAAGGTATATTAAAAATGGATTGAAAGTTATGTATGATGATTTGATATAATAATACTGAAATATAATATGTGCTGAAATGATTGGTAGTACACATATGTACTTAAATGTGATATTGATCTGATTGAAAGGTTGTATTATACTGATACTATTTTTATAAAAAAATGATATACTAATTGATATCATAATGTGGTAACCTCAATACTCATTATTTAATTGATGGGAGTCATAAGGAGTTGGAGACTGATAGAGTGATAATTGATTCACCTTATTTAATGGGAGTTATAAAGAGTATACTGATTGAGAGCATAAGAGATACCCGATTGAAAGTTATGAATGCAGGAGCAAGATACCCTCACATGAATATCAGATATAATGTTGATTATTGATTACATATTACATATATGAATTATTACTGATTTTGATTACTAATAATTGAATATTGATTACTAATTATTGATATTGTACATGTTTTGATACTAAGACACCAATTTCTATTTGTACTCCACATTACCGAATACAAATATTGATATTACTATACAATTGATTGACTGATGAAGATTATTGAATGATATGACTGAATGAATTTGATTGAATAATAAAAACAAAATAATCGATTGATACAGGTGACTATCACAGATAGTATATATTGATCCATAGATTTTCTTTCGTGATTTATAGCATAATATTGTTTCTCTTTTGCCCTGCATTTATTTTAGTTATAAGATTTTGAGTACTTACTAGTAGGGGTGTCAATTTTTGACACGACACGAAACACGACCCGAACCCGACCCGGAAAAATCCGGGTTTGGGTCAACCCAAACCCGAAACGGGTCGGGTTCGGGTTCATGAAATCAACCCGTTTTAAAAATCGGGTCGGGTTCGGGTTGACCCGCCAACCCGAAATTGACCCGAAAGTGAGACGAAAACTCATTTTTGACCCGAAAACCCAAGATTGACCCGTTTTTTACCCGATTTTGACCCGAAAACCCGAGATTGACCCGTTTTTGACCCGATTTTGACCCGAAAACCCGAGATTGACCCG
The DNA here is from genome assembly GCF_001605985.2 of Dendrobium catenatum. Lineage (NCBI taxonomy): Eukaryota > Viridiplantae > Streptophyta > Magnoliopsida > Asparagales > Orchidaceae > Dendrobium > Dendrobium catenatum. The sequence continues at coordinate 2,524,452 of NW_021318832.1, read as the reverse complement.
TTTTTTACCCGATTTTGACCCGAAAACCCGAGATTGACCCGATTTTTGACCCGAAAATTAGCAATTTTGGGTCAATTCCGGGTCATTCGTGTCGGGTCGGGTTGACCCGGACCCGAATCGGGTCGGGTTCGGGTCCAGAAACCTGACCCGTTTTTAAAAACGGGTCGGGTTCGGGTTGACCCGAACAGTGCCGGGTCAGTTTCGGGTTCGACCCGAACCCGACCCGTTGACCCGAATTGACACCCCTACTATAACCAAACAAGACTTTGATAACTATTTGAAAAGCAAATTTTTTTCAAAAAGGCACCATATGAACCCTCGATTAGAGCTAGCCTTTGTTCACCGACATCAATTCAAGTTCAATCTTCCAAATCATTAAATTTTAGATAATTTTGCCAATCTTCGAGTCATTCAAAATGCCGACCTTCAATCCATATATAAATTCATACATGTTACACACATGAGTGCATGCATATATAAACACAAATATGCATAAAAAGTAGATTTATACAACCGTGTGCATATTAAAAACACATGATCTAATATCAAGATTTCAATTTGTCATTCCTCACTTGAATTTTCATTCGAGTTTGAATGGAAGTTGTAGGAGAATTTAAGGGTAAATGCTCATATTATACATAGCTACATATGACAATTTTTAAATTTAGGATGGCAAGAGACACCCAATCTCACTCGAATTCCACCGCTGCTCTCCGTTCACTATTTCATAGCCTGATAACAGCCAAAAGGTGATTCAATATTTGATCTATTATGATCAAAGTTTATAGTCTTTTATGGATGATATAATTTAATACTTTTCTCAAGGAGTGCCAAATTGAGATTCAGTACTTCATGACAAAAACAAAGGTGCATATGCTCTTTATTTTGTAAGACCAAAACATCAGGAATCTGTTAATAATTTAACATGCTCTTTCTATAGTAATACAAATCAAGTAAACCAGTGCCTGTAACCAATCCTTCAGTCTGCATAGCCACTAATATACATATAAGAGCCCAGGGTTCAAATCCTAATTAAAGCTGGAACATCAAACAATAAATAGTTTCCCTATTCTAACTAGCCAGTTTGAATATGTTTAGATAGAGCTCTTATTGTTGGTATGTTGTTGTTTATCAACTGCAGCAACCATCTGATTTTGCTGCATCGTTTGTGGTCCATAAGTGCAAATGTTCATCACCTACAAAGAAGCTAAAGCGTCACACTCATCCCAAGAGTTATCAAAGAAAAAGGGTTCGTTTGTGACAGCTTTCTTACTGTTTCTTAAAATAGCTTTATAGTACAAAAGTTAATTTTTTTGTACTCAAAAGCTGCTTTAAAAAACAGTAAAAAAGCCGTCAGAAATGAAGCCTAAATTACCAAAAAGATTCAAATTCAGAAACCTGAGGAGGCATTTGCATCTGAGGAAAGCCAAAGTAGCTTGAATATTGCTCAGGGATATGAAAGTTATGCATCTGGGTAGCAAAATTAATAGAATTTGGGCCTTGAGGAGGGCAAACATGTGGTTGGTTTGATATAGAAGTTCCAAGTGTAGTAGACTGAATATCAGATGATACTTTTGGTGGTTGAACTGGATTTGGTATTGATGTCATTGAATGATGATTCATTGCATTGCCCATGCATGACACGTACTGCTGAATACTAGGAAATAACATTGGCGCCACGCCATTTCCCATCCACATTATCTGAGAAGCCGGCAAGAGAGCAAGAGTGTTGAACCTTCTGAATAAAATTTTGATTTATATAATAAAGAAGGATGTAATATGTTTTTCATACCTGAAGTTGTAATTGGAGTGATTTCAAATACTCGATAGCTTCATCAAGCATTGATGCTTTGTCTGACTAAAAAAAATAAGATAATCACAAAATCAACGCCCAACAAGGTACATGCATCATAAAGATAATTTAGTTCCTTCTAACATGCCATTTTAGCAAGAGAACTAATTTTCCACAGTATAATAAATATAATAACATGAGAAAGCTTCCTTCGGAATTTTGAAATAGACAATAGAAAAATGATCACACATTTACCTTGTTGCAATGAGGGATGAGCTCTTGCAATGCCCTCATCTTTTCATTGATCTTGTCCCTTCTTCTCTACATGAACGATCTCATGGTGAGAAAATGAAGTGCAACTATAAATTATATACATTGTTTACAGAGTCCTACCCTCTCTGAGAGATTATGGATTTCAGCGGAACGACTTCTACGGCCAGATGCAGGTCGCTGAGCTGCCTTGTTTGCCTCTGCTGATTCATACTCAGCTTCCTACACATTAGAAGATTTTGATTTCCTTGAATGAAGAAAGGATGATTTTATGTTTTCTTAAAAACATAAACAAGCAAACCTCACTCTGGCCTTCAGATTCCTCAGCATTTCTTCCCTTCCTCTTAAGTCCATGCTTTGTCGAGCTTCGCCTAGAGCCGCCTGATGATGAAGTAATTGCAGGTTCATATGTGTTTGCTTCCAAATGATCGAGTGTAGATCTTGATAGAGAGTCCTTTGCTCCTTTCACACTGCTCAAAGCATGAGTAACCTCAGCTTCGTTTTGAGCTTGGTTGCTTCCACAAACACTTGATAGTATTTTCCTCAATGAGGATGAATCTGCCATGCCAACCACAGCTTCACTACTTGATGCTTCTTCACAAAATTTCCTATTTTCTGATACCAAATCAGCCTTCCTCGGCTTTCTATGGTTTGAGAATTTTACAACAGTGGCGCTATCACCTAAACTAGATTTTGGAGAAAGCATCACATTATCATGAGGATGAAAACAGGATTTCTTAGTACAAACATTACTATCTTCTTTCATTGCCTTATCAGTAGAAATGATTTCTGCAGTTGGCATTCCATAGAAAAATTCTGACAACTCTTTATCCATTGAATTATCTAAGGAATATTGAAACCATGATGTAGCCTCCTCTTCATCAATAAAATTACTTGAATTCACAACTGAGTCCCCACATTTCAGTAAGGATTCAGGCTTTTGAGTTTGTTTAGATTCGAAGATGGCGGGCAAGGCTTTATGATTGGTTTGGCCATGCAAGACCCCATGCCGATTTCTCCTCAAAAGCTCTGTTAGTTCATTTTCTGGTCTGCAAGAATATCTTAAGAAATAAAAAATTTAAACCCTGAACTTTTTTTCTTTTTAGTTTTCAAATGATGGAACATTTAACATTGATGTAGAGAGGTAAAAAACAACACTAACCCCATGCACTTCTTTTCATTTGTAACAGGAAGACCATAGAATGGTCTAGAATCATCCTCCATTTTCCAATCTGGAACACAGTCATTCATCTCTCTTAAATGAATTCTGATTTTCATATTAAAGAGTAAAGAAAGAAGGATACTGTCAAATTTGATAATCAACTAT